>NC_142064.1:175058494-175367827 GCF_059756535.1 Pantherophis guttatus
TAACAACCTGAAAAAAAAATCTGCTACAACCTTGAAATACTTTTGCTTAGACAATCTGTCAAAATGTCTGCACTACCTCTAAAGACTTCTAAGGATGCATTACAGAGTTAGACAAGCCATTGAGAAGCAAGTGGTGGCTGAACTACAATTCCCAGCAGCACCAGACAGGAAGGTCAATGATTAAAGGGTCTGAGAGATTTTCTGCCACAAATACAAGGCTAGCTTGGCTTCTACTTTTGGTCTTCCAATATCATAGCAATGTACTGGGTAAAAACAGCTTTCATGTCATTACTAGAATATCTAAAGGCCACCACATCGAACACACAACATTCTTTAGCATAGTTCTGCTTGTACTGGACTGTACAGGTTGTCCTTGACATACAACCACAATTGAGCCCAACATACCTATTGCTAAGCAAGGCAGCTGAGTTTTGCCATTTTACTTCTTTTGCAACAGTTGTTAAGTGAATCATTGCAGCTGTTAGTAACAGGGTTGTTAAATGAATCTGGCTCCCCATTGATTTTGCATGTTAGAAGATTGCAAAAAGTGATCACGTGATCCCAGGATACTGCAACTGTCATAAATACATGCCAGTTGCCAAGCGCCCACACTCTGATCATGTGGTCATGGGAATGCTGCAGCGGTCGTAAGTATGAAAACTGGTCTTCAGACACCTTTTTCAGTGCTGTTGTAACTTTGAACAATCTCTAAACAGATGGTCAAGGACTACCTGTAATTTGAACAATTATTTCTATGCAACAAGAAGCTGAAGACATCACTAAAAAATTCAAGCCCAAAGATTGCTGAAATGCTGTCTTAAAAGCCACCATCTCTTGATGCATTCTACTGCACGATTTATAGTGGCTTTCTCCGTACATTTACTTGAGAAAGACCCCGCCCCACCCAATTCATATTGAATGATTTCTGTTATCATTAGGTAAGGTGACTTACTTGCAAGGAGAAGACATGCAATTGAAACGACATATAACTGCTTCACAGTAACATCATAGCGATCCATAAAAATATCCAGCAAGTAGACAGCAAGGTGCCGAGCTGTGGGACAAAGTTGGCAATGGCTGCTGAGGACAGTAAGGAGGTGAGCAAAATAGTGCCGTCTTTCAATTTGTGGAGAATGGGCCTTGTAGATCGGCAGTTTCAGCTCCTATGGCAACACAAACAAGAGTGGGAGGGAAAGAAAAGAGGAATATCCATTTCAGTAAAGAGAATATCTAGATCAGCACTGCACCACCTGTTCTGGCAAGTAGATAACAACCACATGAATACAAAATGATCCCATTCACCATCGTGTCTGGATAATTAGGTATTGAAAAGCAATTACATTTATACAAATTGTTTGTATTCTAAGAAATAAGAAACTTCTGTATGGAGAGAGATCCAAAAAAAAAAAAAATTCCAGCAGCTGTTACGTTGTATATTATGCTAAATACTTAATCATATTTCTGATGAAGAAGCATTATTTACAAAATCTTATGTTAAGAGTGGCATTTGATAATCCTGACTTAGGAAAACCAGGCTCTGGATTAGTTTTGTTTTTTTTTTCCAACTGAGGTTCTATGAGAAATCATGATAGACAAAACAAACAAACAAACAAGGTTTTTCAAACTATAACTCATAAAGGTGGGAATTCTCCAATAATACCATTTGGTGGCTGACCTGCTACTTTGCTGTTCTTGTATAAAGGTCATAAAAGTGGTAGAAATTACTTGTATTGTGAGGTTTTTATATTTTTAGGCAGGTGTTCCTTAAGACCTGAAAATTATTTCACGGTTTCCTCCAAGATTAAAAAAAAAAAAAAAAAAAGCCGAGAAAGACTGCTACTGACTAAAGAGATCGTCCTGACCTTGTTATTATAGAATCTTCACAAAAGAACACTCTTCTGTATATTTGAAGACGGGGGTAATGGCAAAGGTGATGGGGAATTCACTTAAAGCAAGCAACATCCTAGATAGTGCTTTCTATTCTTATATTCAGTTGGTTAGATAAATGATGCATAAGAATTTATCTAACCAACTGAATATAAGAATAAAAAGCACTACGGAGGATGTTGCTTGTTTTAAGTGAATTCCACATCACCTTTGTGGAATTCAAGCAGACGCAAAGTCGGAATAGAAAGCAGCTTTACATTAACAGTACTCTTGGCAATGCAACCTTGCTTTTAAATTTAGATGCATTTGCTTAAATAATTCAATGCCCGGGAGCAAAAGAATGAATTATGTAAATGTAATTGACTTGTCTACACTTTTCAAGCAGGAGCAAGAGCCTGGAAGGTGTCTGTGAAGGTATGTGGTTTAATCTCCCTTGGAAGACAAGCTTGATGAAAAATTTCCCCAACCTTTCCAACTAACAGGAGAGGGAAAGGGTTGGATATTCATCCAGATCACAAATAACTCAGTTTCTAGAACCAGTGCATGCTGTGATGGCCACTGTTTATGCTGGAAGAACTAGCTGCATTCAAGCAGCTAATTTTGCCAAGGAACAATGCAGCCCAAAGCCAATGCATTAGCATTCTGATCAGAGAAGACAACTGGATGAAGCTTCAGTGCCTCTTCCCAACTTTCACTCTAAGTTTGTGGGAGGCTTGGATGACATAACAAAAGCAGAGGACTCCCTGATAGCTCTTCAGTGGCACTGCCATCAAAATGGAACAAAAACAATTTAATGCCTTTGAGAAATTCTATACATTAGTTCAGTTTTGCATAAAATGTTATTGATACTAAGTCCTGAAATTTAAAATCCAGGCCCAGATATGTTCTACTTCACTTTGTTTGTTTTTTAAATGGGCTAAAACAGTGAGGTTGCCTTGTTTGTAAAGACTTGATAAAATCTCTTAAAGAAAAAGATCACAAGTAAATATTTATACCATGGTAAAGAAGACCTGATTTCCCCAGGTATATATGCTCAACTACCTACTGGGATGTACCAGATGCATTTACAAACAGGATTAGATGTTCCCACAAGTCTTTGTTCAAGAAGCAAAACGAGTCAACACATTCCTTTCAAAGACAGAGTATTTTGCAGTTTCTGACTTGGCTGGAAATAAAACTGGATACAAAATCACAGAAAACTACATCTTCGTCATATTTAGCAGGCAGGCAAGCAGGTATTCTATAATGTCTATTCTATACTTCAAAAGCCACTTTTATCCATCATCAAGGGAGCAGAACTTAAGAAGGACAATGACGTTCATTGCTTTGATTTTTGAAATGCCAACCATATAGATGTGATATATAGTGCTACCAGACAGAGAAGACACTTCAATTAAAAAAAAATAGCACTAATACTAGAATAATAGTACAATTGAATTACTGACTGGTTTAGTATACACTATGAAGTTGGAAACAACCCTGGAGATAATCTAATCATCTCCACTATTCAGTGCAGTATCCACTGGAGCACTTGTGAGAGATGACCACGCAGCCTGTCTGAAGACCTCAAGGGAAGGAGACCTCACAACTTTATTTGGCAGCCTGTTCCCACTGAGAGCTTGTACAGTTCAAAGTTTCTTCTACTGTCTAGCCTGAATTTGCTTTCTCTAACTTTAATAAACTACACTGCACTTTTAATCCTGACTTTTTCAACAACGGAGGAAACATCTACTCATTCATCTAAGTGACAGCTTTTGGATCTCTGTTATTTCTTCTCTAACATTACTCATAGGGTAACCTTTCACCTTTTGCTCCATTTTGCCCCTGTTGTTTTTAAACTGCAGTGTGCAGAACAGGACACGCTACTCCACATGAAATCTGATCAGGCACTATAAAGTTGAAAAAATTACTTCCCACAATATGCTTTTTAGGCTGGTTATTGTATCCCACACCACCATTTTAATTTGCAGCACACTATTGGTTCATGTTTAATTACTTTTCACAGGTATTATTGCCAAGTCAGATCTCCATCATCCTATACTTAGTATAGTATACTAGTATAGTATACTAAGTATAGTATACTTAGTATACTATATATAGTATAAATTAGAACATGATATTTCTCTCTGTTAAATTCCATCGGTTTCATTTTAGCATACAGTTCAAGCTTGTCTGGCGTTTCTGGAACTTCCTCTCATTCAACTAAAAGATCAGCCACACCTCGCAGTTTTATGCCAGCTGCAAATTTTATAAATGTCCCATCAATTCCCCATCCAAATCATTGATAAAAATGCTATATGACATAGACACCAACATAGAGCTATGGGCACTCCCTTGGATATTTTCTTCTAAGGCGAAGAACAACTATTAATGGCTACTTTTGGATGCTGTCACTTGACAATCCAAATAAAGATGTATTGATTTAAGACGCTTATATGGTCACTATAGTGATAAGAATATATATAAAAACAGGAAAAACCAACACCCTCCCAAATAACTCCCAGAGTTGCAAAACAATACTTCCCCATATGCTAACATTCATAAATACTGAGCTCCAGCCTCAGCCTATATTAATGCCAGGGTATATCCTTAAGGCCTTCTGGAAAGTTAAAAGGCTGGGGTCCTGCTGTAGGAGGAGGCACAGCAGAACCCAGGGGCAGTGTAAAAAGAGGGATCAGCCTAAAATCCCTAGTAGCCACAAGCAAACTAAGCAAACTAGGTCCAACTCTCCTCAAATGCTGTTGACCCTTATCTAACTCTAACCAGATGCTGATTTTTAGTTGAGAAAATTCCTGTGCATATGCTTTTAGCAATAAATCAGCTTAATTGAACCTTCATGTGTAGACCTGATCTTTCACCCCAACACCTGCCAGATCTGGGTACCCCTACTTTTTAATCCTATATTAGAGAGAATAGGTATCATATAAATAAAAAAACTATTCTTGATTGCTGAAAATATTTTATATTAACTGGAAGGTGTATGGTTACTATCCAACAATAAGACATCATGTGTACAGTTAAACACTGAAAAGGAAAATGTTTCATTACATGTAAGAATTAGAAGGAAAAAAACCCAGCTTCGAAACCGTCTGAGCTGCAGTATGTTTAAGTCTATGCAAACAGGTTAACACTTATAACCGGCCGACAGAAATTTCTAGCCAACAGACTAGAAATGTTAGGTAATTGCCTAACTGCCTAGGTAATGTTAATTTTTCCAATTAGATCAGATCTCCCCACTCACTAGACATAACTGGGAGGAGCAATCACAACACTAATCCTTCAAAACTGTTATCAGTGTTAACTGTCTTTCAGGCTTTGTGAAAACACAGTTTTATCTTTCACCAATCAGGCACTGAAAAGCCAAGGAGAACATTTGGGAGGGGGTGGGAGGAAACATAAGAAATCTGTTTCTTCTACCTAGCACGCTCCATGGGTGTCAGATTTCCAACTTCACAGAGCAGAGGTACACAATCAGTTTTATACTAAGATTTCTACTTGTTTTGATATGTACAGTACCAGACCCTGCACTTCAATACTGGAGCCAGTAAAAAATAAGTAAATTTGGTCTCAGTTTAAATTAAAACTCCACTACACCAATGCTGCTGCTAAGACCCATTTGCATTATTTTTATGTCCCACACCCTTTTGGATATGCTTCAAGTACTTGTGGTTGTGAATATGCTCATACTTTGTTTCAGAGATCTGCAGTTTCCATAATTTCCTAGGACCGAGATATAAAATCTCCTACTCTAGAATGGCCCCAAAGCTTTGTTTCCCCCAGAAAGGCTGACACCAAATTGTAATTTCTCATGAGATAGAAGAATATTATTCATAGAAAGTAACTTCAATTGTATTTTTATTTTATTCTTTAGTATCTTCAGAGGCGGAGATACTGTAAATAAATAAAATTTCAGGGTCAGATCTACCAGAGTTCACTAATTCATGTTATTTTTCTGCATACACATGGAAAGAATTAGGAAAACATTCTCCTATGGCAAGATCCTCATCATTAGCTGTTAATTTATTGTGGTTTATAGCCAATAAGGGAAAAAAATTCAAGAATGAAATGGTCCTTTGAAAATAATCTGGTATCATCTAGAGCAGAGGTCTCCAAACCTTGGCAAACTTTAAGCCTGGAGGACGTCAACTCCCAGAATTCCCCAGCCAGCTTTGCTCCAGGCTTAAAGTTTGCCAAGGTTTGGAGACCTCTGCTCTAGAAGCAGGGGAGAAATAATTTAAAAAAAAATTAAATAGCCTGCTCAAAGAAACAGAAGACAACATTAGCATATACCGAAGTAAATATTTAGAGAAATAAAACCTCTTAGGAGATTCTATGCATTGACTGTTTCTTATTGCAAGTCACATTACGTTACTGAATGATGCAAATTAAGAAAGAGATTTGTTCTCTCATATGTTCCAAGCAGATGAAACTCATGCTTACTTTTTATTGCATTTTTTTTCTTTGAAAAAGCTAGCATATGCATTACTGGCAACACAATGAACAATGGGATATCCAAATCAAAAGAAGCTGAAAAATGTGCAACCTATGGCCACGTGTGCTTTCAAAAACACACCACCTGTCATGCAGTTTGCTCATCTTAATTTGAAACATAAACCTGTTTCTGTTTTTCATGCGGGGTGCTGAAAAACACAGCTAGATTAAAAAAAACATGCCAAAAGGTCCTTTTCTCATGAAATATTGGCAATAAAAGGTTATCCCAACTAATAGCCTATTTAACAGACATAATTCTGAATATTCCTGAAATACAAATCTCCACACCAAAGCCATAATAGTGCAGAATATAGTTAAAAACCACCAAAAAATTATTCAGAACTAAAAGGCATATCTGCTATGCAGTATCAGGGACTCTTCTCAGGAATCTTTACAATTGTTGGAGGTTTGTAGGACAAAAAAAAAAAAGAAGCTATCTTTCATTCAGTGGATTCCAATGCAGCTCTGAGAAGTAAATCCACCTGTGTTAAGAGAAGATTGTTTACTTCTAGGACTACCGTAGCTTTCAAACCTTTCTTTGTTTGATGGATCAACTCAGAAATAACCAAGCCAAGGGTCAACAAGATTTGGCTCCAAGTAATGATGCTATGTTGTAGCCTAATTGATTTTGTTGTAGATGTACCAGTGTTCACTTATACCCCTGTGGCTTCAAAACTGGTTCCTGAATCAGTGCAAAAAATGTATCCCTACACCTAGACCACATCTATATACAGCTTTTAAAAAATATTTCCATCTCAGAGAGTATATTGCAAGATAAAACTGTCTGAATTATTAATCATCTGTTCATGTGTTTAGATAGATTTTGCTTTTAGGGGGGAAGAAAAAAAATCTAGTTAGGCGTACCGGATTTTGACTGCATAATTTGGACATGCAGCAGATGGCAGCTTGGAAGTAAAAAAATAATAATAATGGCATTTAGTGGTCATCCAAACTTTTGCAGACCAGATATGGCAGCTTTATTTTTAGTAAGTTAATCCTTACTTACCAACTTCCTTGTTTAGCAACTGTTCTAAATTACAATGGTGTAAACCCCCCCAGATTTGTGACCAATCCTCACATTTACAACTATCACAATGATTGCCATTCAGGCACTTTGCAACTGGTGTGCATTTACAATAGTTGCAGCCTCCTATGGTCACAGGATCACCATTTGCATGCTTCAAAATTAGCACCTGAAAACCAGAGTTCATGGAGAAAACAGAAGTAAAATCACAAGTCATGGTCACTTGATGACTCACTTAATGACTAGTGTGATTCACCTAATGTCAATGAGAAGTGACAGGTCTGTCACAGTCACAAAATTTTCTGCTTAGCAACCAAGTTGCTGGTTCCATTAAGAGAGTTGCTGGTCATTAAGAGAGTACTAAAATGTATCATTTCCCCATGGAAATCAATTCTTTCCATATTTACTCAGAAGAAAATGTAAATGTGCTTAAATTCATCCATGTATCCCCTAGTTGAGGAACGTAAAATGGGTGGCCTTGTTAGATAAATAAAACTTCAGATGCATGCTTATCACATTCTTTGAAATAGTTATACTAGCAACTTCAAGGCGCATGGATGTCATGGTAATGGCAATTATATAACTGCTGTGGAGTTTTGCCAAAGGAAGAAGCATAGCTCTGAAGAGCCACATCTACTACAATGATCATTGGGTGCCTGCTTTAGAAGAAAGATGAACCCTGAACAATAGACAAAATTTCCAAAGATTTTAATGGATACAAAACAGGAAACCCTGGGGATCTGATTGGTTGGCCGGTTTGGGGAAGTTGCCCAGGTCTCTGCACTGTCCTAGGAATTAATCCTATTGTTAGGCAAATAGGCTTTCAGGAGGCAGGGACGGTCAATTTGGCTGATGGGATTAGGCAAAAAGAGGAAGTGGGTTTGACCTTGGCCATATTCAAAAGGGGGAGGGGGGAGGAGAGTAGTCTCCATTTTATCAGGTTTATTTTTTCAGCTATATCCATAGCAGATCCATTCAGCTGGATTGCAGCTGAGAAATGTGTAGAACATAAGGTGTCCTTGATAAAGATATGCAAGGCTTGATGCAAGTGTGATGCGGAGGTGGGTAAGGTAACACAACAGACATATAAACAGAATCAACCTTCTCCTTCCCTGCTGCCCCAGCCTCTTTCTTGCCTCTCTCTGTCAAGGTCATCTTCCTTACTACATTAAATACATCTGTTTAAGAACAATTTATTACCTATTTGTTCCAAACAGATCTTTCCTAAGTAAAGTAGTTGCCATGTGTGTCCAGCTCTCAGTAACTTCAAATCTGAAAGCTTAGTTTAATTTCAGTCATTTTTTTTTAAAAAAATACTTCCAGTTGCTTGAGTTTTTATTTGGAAGTTACTTTGGATGGTCAACTAAACAGCAGGTTGTACCTGTTTTGAACTGTAGCAACAGCAACAGTAAAGGTTAAAGAAAAAAAAAGTAAGCAGCTTTCTAATCTAACCTTCAGTCTTAGTGTCTGATGAACGTCAGCTGCAAGGTCTCCTTTCCACCACGGCTGTTCCATCCTTAAACTTCTCATCCAAGGAAAAGCGTCTAGTGAAACAGGCAGCCCCTGCAAGGTAGGCAGAAATCAAAGTAAATTAACAAATGAAATATGGACACATTTAAACTTCATCCACTGTTTTTCAACAATCCCATCTACTCCTTTGTAAAAAAAAAAGAGCCTAAAAACATATTGGGCTGTAAAATTAGGGATAGGTAGGTCCAACTTAACCAGATACAGTTGATGGCTGCAAATTTAGCTATAGAATTCCGCTCCCCCAGCATGAAAATAATTTAGCCCATTAAACGTTCTCTACACCTGGATGCCCCTTTCAGATTTGAATCTGTGCAAAAGAGTTCAACCCGTCTTGGCCAATATCAAGTCATCTTCTCAGCACGTTACCTGTCGCTCTCTTCTTGTTCAAAACAAGAGCAAAGAAGAGGTACTGATGGGAATACAAGTCATTATCGATCTCCGACTCACGCCCACTTTCCTTTCGGCCTGTGGTGGGGAGACGGCACCGACTTTCCGGCGGCCAGGCTTTTTTTTATTGCAACAAAATCCGAGATCCTCCGATACCTGACTGCAAACGGCGAATTTCAGATCCAACTCGCTTCCCTCCACCCCATCTGATTTGAGATCGCCGAGAATCAAGACAGCATTTTCCCGGGCTCATTTCACTCTCCCTCCCTCCCTCTCTTTAACAAGTGCAAGTGGCACGAAACTTTTCAGAACTCCGCGGACTGAAACTTCTGACAAGCTGCCCGCAAACCCACCCCGCGTTAGCTTTACCTTTGCCGATGGCCCGCAAAGCGACAGCCTTTTGTCCTTTTCCTGAATCCGACGACTTCTTCTTGCAAGGAAAAAAAAATCCTGCAGCCCCGAGAAAGGGAAGGGAGAATCAAAACTGCACCCCTGTGCTCCCCCCTGTGCTAATCCCAGCAGGGAAGATCAGCAATTGGTTGCATGTCCCAGGGGTGCAAGGCGGAGGGAAAGAGGATGTCTCCCCGCCCCCAGACCACCTCGCCCCCCAAATCTCGGCTTCGATTTGAAGAAACGACCTAATTCACCGGAGAGGTTATATACACACCGGCTTTCTATATTACGCACGCGCACACCTACCGCTCACTGGGCCTCTGGACGTTGTAGTCCTTCCCCGCTTCCTTTGCCTACGCTCCCCCCCGCCCCCCCACTTTTTATTGCTGGGCTTCGGGCGAGCGCTGGATTGGCTCGCTGTCTGCGCGCCCGAGGGGCTCATTTGCTCGCGGCTGCCTGTTTCGTATGTGCCCTGAAGCCGCCTGGGCGGTTCTGTCGCTCTACCTCAGCCCATTGTTGGCGCCATTCTCCATTTCTAAGGGATTTAGATAGAGCGTTATCAAAACATTGAGTCCTGCCCGCTTGAGCTTGAATAAGAATAATGGCTCCTCCTGCCCCTCTCAGCTGCTATTCATTGAGTAGTGGGAGGATAATGGAATTATCGCTCCTTTTAAACTACAGGGGATGCTTGCTGAGTTTCGCTATCCCCACTCTGAGTTTTGCCTTTGCTTTGATCAGCTCTGCTTTGGCATTTCATTGCATAACATTGCTTTTGACGCCCCTTTATCTTAACAGGTGTGACAGCACTCGGGGATATTAAATTAATAAGGATTTACAATATGCACGTTTGCTGAAACAAGCTGCATATGATAAAGGATTTTTATGGGAATCGATCTAGCCAATTAACATGAGTTATTGTGTAAACAACTGGAGCGAAGTGCTTTTAAAAATTCCAGAATATGGACAAACTTGTGGAAACTTCATACAATTTAGCCTGAAAAAAAAATTAGCAGTTGTTCCCAAAGTGCTTTATTGTTGCTTTCTTCACATTAATTGTGAGCAGCAAAACAGTACTATTTTTCTTTAGAGAGTATTTGGAAACCACCTGAGAGATGCAGTGCTGTATTGTTGGTTTGATGCTGCATTGTTACAGTATTTTGTTTTTAAGGACAGAAATCTGAGAGGCAACTGAATTATTAGGCAAGTGTGCTCAGCACAAAGATAAATATATTTATAAAAACTCAGTCTATTAAATTCTTGCTAATTGCCGAAGCTGGTGGCATCCAGTGCTTAAGGAGAATAAAGGCAATCTATAGTATCTCTCATTGTTAAATTTGTTTGGTTCCAGACAGTGGCCTCAGCAGGTGACTCTTGGAAATTCCTAGGTTGTAGGGTAGACTAAACAGTAGGAAAAAAAATCTGTCAAAATACTTTCATACTTTCTCAGGAGAATTCTGTGAACAAGTCAAACTCAACTCAAGGGAATAGTCACTTTTTAAACAAATCTGAAATCTGACTTCACACAGTGTATCTTAGGACTTATAGTTTAATGAGCAATCAATCAGAATAGAGCTGGAAGGGGCATTGGAGGTCTTCTAGTCCAACTCCTTCACCCCCTCAAGCAGGAGATTCAGATTGCTAATTTGCTAACAGAGATCTTTGAGCCACACTCCCCCAGAGAAAGAGTGCCAGATTATAGGAGGTTACCTGATATTGGGTTCTTGGAGAAACTGCTTGACATCCATTTAAAAAACATTATTTTAGTGTAGGACAATTAGAAAACTCAAACTAGTTCTGCCTTAACTGTCTTGAGTTGAGGAGGAGGGTAGAGAAAAGACAGGCTTTCAACATTCTGTTACTATAGCTAATATCAATAAAATAGAGTTGCAATCATTCTTGTGGAGTCTGTTTTCTGACTTGGCTTCTCTTCAAGGGCTGCAAAAACATGCTTAACATCCGGGCATTTTGCAATACTGAGGGCTCAGATGTACAGCGATACTCAATATGGCCATTTGGAAAGAGGTGCCTTCAAGCAGAGGTGGTCGTCACATACTGTAACAACCAGTTTGCCCAGAACGGAAAATGTGAGCGTGTGTGTGAAAAAATGACAATTATATAGGACGGGATAGCGCCAGGGCAGGTGGGTGGGCTCAGCTGCTGGTCGGAACTACCGGTTCGCCCGAACCAGTCTAAACTGGCAGCAGCCCACTCTGCCTTCAAGTCAATTTTGACTTCTGGTGACTGCGGTTTTCTTGGCAAGGATTTTTGGGAATGCTCTGGCTTGGTGCCTAAGGTGGGATTTGAACTTCTCTTTGTTTCTGTAGCCTACTGTCTTAACCCTTAAAAGTTACATCAAACTAGCTTTCAATATGACCAACAACAAATTCTTAGATATTGAGTTTTTAAGGATTTATCTCTGTCTAATCTAATGACAATGCAGTAAATTAGTTCAGACTTAAGGTTGGAATCTTATTGCAGATAGCCAACTTGGAATGGGCAAGTTAGGGGCAGTACTTACTGATGTTGATGTCTATAAATTTGACTGAGAAGAGTCCTTATAGTTAATACTCCTAGAGGCTTTTTCTCATTGTTGAGTGCTATTTCTACCATCCTTGAATCTGCAGCAAACTATACTGACATGAACCTGGCTATTGTTTAAAAATTGGTTTTAAAATGAGAGTTTTAAATTCAGCCTATGATTTAATTATTTTAATCTGCTTTTAAATTCTATTTTTGTACATTATTTTTATTATGGCTGTTCACCGCCCTGAGTCCTTCAGGAGAAGGGCGGTATATAAATAAAATAAAATAAAAAATAAAATAATAAATAAAAATATTGATGATTTCTAACCTACCTATTGCTTCTCTTCTCAGTCAATGTCCAGTCACTTGACTTCCCTACAGGATGAGTGCAAAAGCCTAATAATTTTATACACCCTGAAACCGCTCCTGGATGATATTGAAATAAATGAGATATAATGCTACTTTGAAGGATCTAGGAGGAGATATAATGCTACTTTCAAGTTGCCCCTCTTATAGTCTAGGGACAGGAATGGAAAAATAGATAGTTATAGATAGCCAGGGCATGTTTATACTATGAATGGGTGCAAGCAGGGAAAGACTTTAGATTTGGGTAGCTGTTGTCCTTTATTTGGCAGTCTAGTTCGTTTGCCAATCATTGGACAGACAAAAGGATAGAATGGATAGGTTATTGCTGAGAAATACAGGCAGTCCTCAACTTTACAACCATTCATTTTGTTTCCATTCAAAGTTACAACAGTAGTGCAAGAAGTGACTTATGACTGGTCCTCACACTTATGTCTATTATGGCATCCCCATTGTTACAATCAAAATTTGAGTGCATGGCATGTATTTTACAATAGTTGCAGTGTTCTGGGGTCAAGTGATTGCCATTTGCAACCTTCCCAAAAGGTTTCCAAAAGCAAAGTCAATGGGGGAAGCTGGATTCATTTAACGACTGCAATGATTCACTTAACTATGGCAAAAATGTCATAAAATCAGGCATGACTTACTTAACAACTGCTTTGCTTAGCAATGGAAATTCTGGTCCCAATTGTTGTTATAAGTCAAGGACTACCTATAGAAGGTCAATGAGAGAGATTTAGGAAGACTCACCCAAATGGAAAATATTCTTTTTAGTGAGGAATACTGACTTATTCATAGAAAGTAACTTTGTTACTGGGATTATATGTATGAGTTGATAAACTATTTCATGATTTATGTTTTGGATCAGACGTTCTAATTTACCTCCACAACTACCAGTTTCATACATTCTAAGGCAGGATAGAGGGATAAAACAGAGCAAGTTTGAATTATAACACCAATGAACTGATTCTTTCCTACTTTTTCTCATCAGTGGTTTTTTTAATCACACTTGAAAACATATATAAAATTAGGTAAAGAAAATAATGTCAACAATGAATGAAATGACAGCATATGTACATTTACTTCTGAGCTATTCATGAGATATTCCCAAATAACATTTTCAATTTTTCCAAGAAAATCAAATATTTTCACACTAAATCAATGTATTCTCATTTTTTGCATAAAAATGGACAGCTAATATATGACTTTTTTCTTTCCACAATCATAGTACTTCTATATACAGATGAAAATGAGATATATTGTGAAAGCCTTGAATATATCTTTGAATAGTTTGAATAAGAATCAAGACCTGAAAGTGAGTTAACAGAGGAAGAACCAATATTCTTTTTATATATTCCTAAACTCTCAGAAATAATGAGGTATAGAACAGTCTTTCTCAACATGTGCCAGTCAGATGTGTTGGACTACATCTCTCATTGTCTGCAGCCAATCTGGCACATTGACTGAGGAAAATCAGAGTGTAGTCCTGGAGGATATTAGATGAGAGAAAGTTATACTTCAGGGTTTTTTTTGTCCAATAGCACTGGCTGAGAAAAATCAAAGTACAGGTATGTGTATTTTACAGCAAAATGTGTAGATAACAAAACATGCAGGAATAAAAATACCTATAAGGCAGTTTATTCATGCTTAAACATAGAGTATATCCACATCTATTAGTTTCTTCACATCTAAATATAGAGTTCAAGCACAATATCATGAAGGTATCAGAAAAAAATGAGTAACATCCTACTCTTTTTTCATTTTGGCCTTATTGCACAGCAATCCGCCCTGAAAGTATATAAATGAAGAAAATTTATAGATCCCAAATACTGCTAGATTTTCATCTATCATAACATGAGAGGCAGAATATTCTAATTAGTAGTTGCAAGAAGCCAAAACTCTTAGCTGTAATCTTATCACCAATCTAAACTCTCTAAACAATATCACCGATATTATACATAGACTTGGATCTCTTGAAAAGTCTTCATTGCGTGGAAAGATGGATGGGAAATAAGAGATGACCAACAACAAGGTAGATGGTCTCAATTACTGAAGGATGAACCATTAACAAAACTGAAGGGTCAACCTGGAGACAGATTATCTGAAGACCTGTATAGTTGCTGAGGGTACAAATCACTTTATGACATGGAGATTGAGAGGATCTACCTTTCTCAAGATCTTCATCAGAATACAGCTTTTAAAATTATTTTTCTACAAAGACTATGCAGTTAAAGGCTCCAGGATTGACAAACCTGGTGTTGGATACATTATACTTTACCTTCTAGAGCCGTGATGGCGAACCTATGGCACACAGAGCCATCTCTCTGGGCATGCCAGCCATTGCCCGTTGCTCTTCTGGGTTCCAGCGCACACATGCATGCCGGCCAGCTGATCTTCATGTGTGCATGCACATCAGAAGCTGGAAGACCAGGTGACCAGCACGCATGCGCACGCTGGAAACCGGAAGGCCAGCTTCCTGGGAACTGCTCTTCCGGTTTCCAGTGCTCCTGCGCATGTGCGCGCGCTTGGTGCCAAAAAGGTTCACCAACACTGTTCTAGAGTTTCACTATAGTGCTGACTTGCACACAGCTTCTCTTGTAGATTTGTAAGGTTGATTCATAACAATGTAGAGAAGAGATTATAGCTAGACTTAGTAACTCACCAAACGTAAACAGTAGTACTTAATATTAATATATACATACCGGTACTACTAAGGAACATAAAAGCATCATTGCCTATGACTTTTAAAAGAATAGTGAGCGTGTGTATGTGTGAGAGAGAAAATAACTGAAATAGTTACCAAACATGAGATCAGTAAAAAAGGCAAACTCCTTCTAAGTTGATCTCTTGAGAACATCTCACAACTGCCCAACTGTCAAAACAACAGAATCTTGGAATACCCAGGAGAAGCCTTCTAGGTTGCTTAAAGGTAAGTCACCTTGCATGCCAATAGCAGAGATATCTAGCCAAGACATGCTTATCTTTGTTCATATGTTTACAAGTAATAGTGAAATCTTTTCAATGTGCTTGTAGATTGTAGGAAGAGAGTAGAGCTCACATCAAAGAAGAAAATATGAAACATCTCTTTTTCTGCGGTCAGAGCACTTCATATAAAGAATATGAATACTACGGGTAACAGATACAGAGTTCCTTACTTTGAATTTAAATGCTTCTTGTAGAAGTCCGCAGTCTCCAAAAGGACGTACTGATGTAGCTAAAAAATTGAAAAACATCAGACCATTTTTAAGAGGTAGCTGTAGCTTTGTCACCCACATATCATGTGTATGTATGGGAATCTTTCCACTGTAAAAGTTAATATGCCACCTCTAGTGTGTGGGGGACAACATTCCCCTGCCTCAATCTTGATTCATCTGGAATGTATCATTAGTGGCACACTTCAAAGAGCCCCAGGAAATATGAGAGAGGCAACAGGCTTTTTATGTTTACAGAAGATACAAATTTCCAGAACATAGACGTGCAAATGGAAAACCATCTGACGTTTCAGTTATTTGCAAGCGTGCATTAAGAACATGGGCTAAAACACTCCTCTAGTTCTGTTTTGAAAACAGCTTTAATTACTAATTCAAAATCATATTTCTGGGTCAGCATTTTGCACAAAGGAAAGTAAAGAGGCCACTATTTGTTTAGTTTCTGAATTGCCTTGTGCAATGAGCACTGTTGTGAAGCTTCAGAACGGTGGTAGGTTATTTGGCCAATACTTTGCTGAGTTTCTGCTTTTCTTTTCCTCCCTTACCAAGTAAATTCAATTTAGATTTGCAAGAACTATCAGGATAAAACATCAGTAGTACATATAAAAAGCTAGCAAAATATATATTTATTTTGTGTCTGAATGAAATGGTTCATCTTTTAAAGAAGACACATTTTTGAGCTGAAATCATAAAACATTTGTACCTTTTTACACTGTCATCCTCCTCCAGCTGTATAATTACTTTGGGTGGACATATGCATTATTTACTTGGGAGGATTTCTTATTTTTCTGCTTCTGGTGTATAGAGATACATAAACATCTTCTGCCTGACAAACGGCTTTTGGGTCAGCTGAAGCAAGGAAGCAAGAACATGCCAATGTATTTCTTCAGTAAGAAAGTCATATCTACCTTGTTTTCCCCAAAATAAGACATCCCCTGATAATAAGCCCAATCAGGCTTTTGACCGCATGGCAATAAGGCCAAGCGCTTATTTCAGGGTTCAAAAAAATATAAGACAGGGTCTTATTTTCAGGGAAACACGGTAGCAATATTTTATTATAAAATTTTGCAAAGCCATAGGCAAATTTCATTTCTGTTATCTGCTGGATGAGAAATGGAGAAACATGTTTTTAGGCAGGAAACAGACTCACTTTTAATAGCCCCCACCATCCTCAATAGCCCACAGCAGATATCCACACTTAAGAGATAAAGAGATAGCTAGGTCTATTCATAGGCAAATGCCCTAACCCGAGATTCAACAAAGGTAGGATTAGCCCTCTACCCATCTCACATGGGACCTGGAAAGATTACATCACTCAGCAAGGCTCAACCAAACTTGGACTCAAAACACAGCCTACAGAGTTGCTCCTGCATGGCCCCATGGGAATCTGACAACCAATCAGAATACAACCTCAAATTCAAAGCCCAACAGAGGGCATAAAACCAAGGCACTCTCAACATCTCTGCCCTTTTCCGTTCAGGAACTCAAGCCATGTGATCCTGTTCATCAATACACCTTCTTTCCAAGAAACTTCCATTGAATCCAGTGTCTTTTTCCCCACTTGGAACTGAACCCAGATGGACATTTCTTCCAAAAATAGAAAATTATTTTCCTCTACTTTATAATTTTTCTGTTAGTTTTCTCCCGCTTCCTTGGTTTTGATCAATAATTCAGCCTGGTGAAAACCCTGTGGAATTTGGAACATTGCCCTTAGCTATGTGACATTTTAATTGTTTTGGCAAAGGCTCAAAGTTACCAACTATCGTTTATTGTTTTTTCCCTTCTGATTAACTTCATCTGGGCACTTCCACAGCACTTTATCCCAACCCAGAGTTACTGCCAGATATAGAAACAATATCCAACCCCACAGAAAAAGGAAATAAGATAAATTCCTACAGCCTGCACCAGTTGTGGGTTTAAATTTTGTTCACTACCGGTTTGTTCATGGGTGCGTGTGATGCTTCTGCGCATGCGCAGAGATGTCCAGGCGGGTGGGCAGAGCCTCCCGCCACTGCTACCCATTCGCCTGATCCAGGACGAACCGGTAGCAACCCACCACTGGCCTGGACCCATCAATGTCTTTTGGTATAAGTACAGCATTGGTGTGTATGTTTCTGGTCGTATGCAAACACAGGAGAAGCTCGAAGAGGAAAGAAATCTTGTAAAGGTTTCCTAGCCACATAACACTATTCCTCTATTCATTTGAGTGGGAAGGTAAAATGCTAGCATTCTGATAATTTTTCAATTAAGTGCTTTTACTTATAATTGTATCCATGGGATGGGGAAAGGCAGATATGTTTAAACAATACATACAGGAAGAGACATGACTCAGGAACAGGATCCTGAAGGGAGGGGAAGGGGAGAGGGAAGGGGAGGGAAAGAGAATAATGGCTAGCTGGATCCAGGAGAAAGGGTGAGGCAAGCATTGCCATCGATGGAAAAATAGACTAGTAAGAAGGTCTGCAGAACTGTAGAGATCAACTGTTTATGGTTTCCATTAGATCAGAACACAGAGCTCCCAATAGCTTGTCAAAAATCAAGCCCAAGATTTAGAATCCACTTAAATTCCCCCACTACCTGCACTCAATATAGGGCTTAAGGCCTCTTTGCACAAACTGAATTCATTATATTGGACTAGGTAGTCTGAAATTGGTTCTTGCTTGTAATTATTACTTAACATTGTTAAATCAATGCAATATTTAGGTAGCATATCCCATACGTTGGAGATATTCACTCTATAAACCATACAACATCACATTTTGTAATGGGAAAAATATTAGATGTCTGGAAGGTCCCTAAATGACTATATGGTGATCTAATAGGAAGTTACAGTATGGCAATTTTGAAACACAATTTCAAAGCATATTATGGTAGCTGAATGCCTTGTTCAGTCCTAGGCTTCTTAAATGTTGCTTCATCTATAAAAATGCAGGTTGTGCTGATAGGGTTACTTTGTGGTGATATAGGTGATTTTTATTCAAATATCTGAAATTTGAATGTCCCATTTGTTAGGTGTTCTGTTCCCATGATCTTGAATTCAATTCTTACATTGGTGTTAAATGCTAGCTAAAAAGCTACTACTGGCTTCCATAGCATGGGAAATGCGTAAAATCAATCGTGCTATTAACAGGAAAATAAATTATTGTGGTCTGTACTCCCTGTTAGCATACTTTATAAATGGCTTTTCAATAGCTTTTAATTAAATTCTTTTAATTTTTATCATAACATATAGTATTCCTTGTTATAACAGCAGTTTTTATTGTGTAGTCCACAGCACGATATTAACAGAACCTGATTTAAATTGGCCTACTGGTTTATTTAAAGATTTGTGGTCAGAGAGATCTCTGAAAAAAATGAAATGCTTGTAGTTTGATTCTAGTTTGCTTTGATTCATTAAATGTTCTTAAACATTTATGAAGGGCTTCACAACATGACTATAACTTCCTGAATAATTTTAGTTTATTGAAAATCCTGGTGAAGCCTCTGTCAAGTCAAGAGCAATTGCAATTATTTGGCTATCCCTTAGGTTTTGGGAAATCAGGAACCCTGACTTAGAAAATCTGGCCACATATATCATTATCTAATATCTGAAGCATAACTTAAGGCATGAATGAAAAACCTGCAGCTGAGAAGCCATAGAAAACATTATGAATTAGCCAAGTTAAGCCCTCAGCTCTTGGATGAGATTTTCTGCTGTTTCAGGAGCATGTTAAACAGTCACACTCTGGTCTTAAGACTAGCAGAAGGTTCTCCTTTCTTCCTTGTGAATGAGAGATGGGCAGGAGGAGATGGCTATGTCCTACATACCCAGGCAGATCCTTTGGGTACCTGGCAGGATAGCAAAAGAGAGGAGAGGAAAGAGCAGAAAACTCCCAAATTGTATTGAAATCTTGAAATTAGTCTGGCTTGGGTCTGATCCCAAAGTGCTGTAAAATACTGACTTTTCGTGTACATTGCTTCCATAGAGCCATTCATGAGAATATCTACCAACCACAGAGACTTAAAGTAGAAAAATGAACAAATAAAAAATTGTGTGTTATAAGAAACCATCTGGGGATATGGTCTTCTAGAGCTTTCAAAACAATGCTTTGTTAATGAACTGTTAAGCAAACAAACCCTTTCTCCTGGTCAATCCAAGTCAAGAGCAATTGCAAGTATTTGGCTATCCCTTAGCTTTGGGTATTTCCAAATGAAATGGTTTATGGCAAATTGAAAATAAATTCTCAATGCTTAGAAAGAGAATAGGGAGATTAAGAAATTAAATATTTAAAAAATCAGAAAAATTTAGATTCTAGATTAAGGTAGCCTTTCCCCATTTTAACTTTCTTGCTATTGTACTATTGTAGTCTGCAGCACTAACATGCTATTGCAGTATAAAATTGTCCAATTAATTCTATTTTGCCCGTGAGTACTGGCATCATGAACAGGCAATAATGGAGTGTAAATCTAGTATCCCCTTCTCAGGAGAGCTTTAGATCAAGCCATTATTACAGGATTCCAATTATACCACCCTCTAATGCTTTGTTAACCAACATATAATTAGTTCCTAATGAAACAGAATCATGTGTAGAATAATCAATGGCACATTTGATTCTTTAAACATTTTAAAGCTAATTCTCTACTGACTTATTTATTTGGTTTGACAACCAAATACCATTTGTATTTGCTCATAGAAGAAAGGAGATTTTTCAGGGAAAATGGAATATTTGTTAATATTTGTAACTTTTTAATAGTAGCACTATTTTTTTTAGCACATCAGATCCTTTTGGTGTTATTAAAAACATGTAGGGTGATAAAGAGAGGCTTGCTGTAGTGATGGGCAAATTTAGGGGAGTAGCCATAACTTCTAGCAATGGAACACATGCTTTACCAACAGAAGAACTCCAGATGCATCTATGGGTTCCCTGATTAAAGAAAGCATTGTTGAAAGGCACATTCCTGAAATGCTCAACGGCAATTGTCCTTCTATGCAGGCAATCAGAAAATAGGCAGATAAATTCAGCTCTAGTTTCAGTAATGTCTGACCATCATTTACAGTACAGGATATGTACTTTCTATCTCTTTCTGCTTTAGAGAAGGAGCATCAGTATTGGTTGGTATAAGTTAAAATTTCTTTCTTTTGTGTTTTGCAGAAAAAGGGCATTGATAATAAGCATCTCGTATACTGAGGACCACAGGCGGCTTCCCAACCAGATTGTGGAGTCATATCCACCAATAAAAAGTTATCTCTTTTTCTCCCCTTCCTTCTCATTTGGAAATCATTTGTGAATGCATGTCTATGAAAAAGAATAAAGCGTCTGTACCATCTGAGACAAAGAAACCCCAAGGTTTAGATTAATTATATAAATATTGGAGGAGTTGTAGGCCATTGTCCTCTTAGGCCTGCTTTTGTGGCTGAAGAACTTTTTCAAAGATAAACGTACATAATTTCCCATGCTTCTTGTCTCCCATTAAGTTGATTGAGATTGGCAGCCCCCTTTATAGATCATTGAGATAATCCTGATCGGCGTATATCATAAAGCCAGTAAAAATGCTATCTGTCCAGTAGGGATCATAGAACAGCCCATTCTGTTCTGAGTAAAATATTTGCAGCCACACCTCATCCTTCTGCTTTAGGGAAAGGATTGTCGATCCAGAAGCAATGTCATGATTCCCGGTATTGGCATCAAATGTCTTTATCTTGTACTGACCATTATACACCAACCCAATAGCCAAGTGTTTATTGGCCAGTGTGATATCATAAGTGAAATAATAGACGCCGGGGATGTTGCATATAAATTTCCCACTTGAAGCGTTGTAATTTCCACCTTCATTCATGAGGATCCTATCAAATTTGATGGGCAGTCTCTCTTTTGGGTAACTTTTGGTCACAGCAACAGAGAAAGCTGATTTGGCTTTCTTGACATTGCATTTGCAAGGGCCAGACATCCCAAGGTCTCCTTGGCCTCCTCGGGGACCTTTCTTTCCAGGGCCCCCGCTTTTTCCAGTGGGGCCCTTGGGGCCTTTTAAACCACGGAGACCAGCTTTGCCAATGGCTCCTGGTTTCCCTTTTGATCCTGGCTGGCCTGGATTTCCCGTCCTGCCTTGGGTACCTACGAGAAAACACAACCTCAATGAGTAATCATACAAGGGACTCATGGATCTTTTGGAAGCAGCAACCAGAGGGCCAAAACTGGTTCTGCAACCCAGGAAGCATAAAAAAAGGGCTGTCTATTGGGAAGTTTTGAACTGCATTATTTTATGGGAACTGTATCCCCATCTCTTTCGTCCTGGTCATTCCATTAGAAAATGTGGAGAAAATATATTCTCTTCTAGATAGGTAGCTGACATAAAAAAAAGAGGGGTAGGGGAAGGATTCTCGCATCCTGCAAAGTTACAATAGAGTTTATTTTGTTTTGGGTTTGTCATGATATCTAAACTATTACTGAATGTATAAATGAAACCACTGCAGCTTGATGAACAAACCATGGTTTTAAAATTCTGGCTTATTGTTCTGTGGGATTGGAATCAATATCTCTAATACAAACTTTTTTTTGGTAATCTACTGCATCAAACAAAGCCAGAAGTCATTACTTTTTTCTTCTCTCTTTGTACTTTTGTTTTTTCCTTTGATTTTATAATGAAAATTAATAAAAAAATATTAAAAGTAGAATCTTTCTAGCAGAAAGATACAACATAAGAAACAGTTAACAGTATGCTAAAACTCCCAGTTGAATTATTGTTCATATTTGCAGTTATTACTGTAATTGTATATTAATTAGAGTTTGGATTAGAGTTTTGGTGCAAATGGAAGGATCCCAAGTGAAATTGCATTCAACAATTTCCACTCTCTGAAAGTGGGTGGGCTGGGAAATTCTTCTTGCCAATTCTTTTGCTTTCCACACCCTTATTGTATTGAAAGCTCTGTCAACCTTCTGGCGAATATTTTTTAGGAGGAAGAATGTAATTGGTGAAAATCCTCTTTCTACTAACAGTACAAAACTCAATGGATTTCAAAGTCCCCTCTAAGTGAGGAGCTTGTAGAAGGAGCACCATGTTAATCTAAGAAAGCTGAAAATTGGGAGGAGTCTGATTTTTCCATGAAACAATTTTTTTTAATTAAAAAGTGTACACTTTTAATAAAGATTACATGTGGCCATTTTGGAAACAAACAAATTTTGCCAACACAATTGAGTGACAGATTGCTGAATTTTCATCAAAAGGTTTAAAGTTATCTCAGAAGGTCTCAACAAAAATATTTCTAACACATTACACATGTTCATTGGTAAATGAGCTGTAATTTGTCCTGCATGTAAGTTGTATTTCCATAAACATCCTGTTTTCCCCATCTCGTCCTTATTTAAATCCTATAATAAATCATTTGAGAGCCAGTTTAAGTGGTGGTTAAGGCACCTGGCTAGAAACTGACAGACTGTGAGTTCTAGTCTTGCCACAGGCATGAAAGCTGGCTGAATGACTTTGGACCAATCACTCTCTCTTAGCCCATGACGTCAGCTCTAGTGGTAAACCAGTAGGTTAATTTCTGTTGCAGTCAAAAGATTGAAGCTTGGTTGATTTGAAAAAAGTGGACCCTGCACTTACAGAAAAACACTAGGATGAAAAAAAAATCCAGTTTAAACCCTTCATCAGTCCAGCTGCTCTGTGTATCTGATAACTACAGCTCACAAAAACATAGGCATTAGAACATTTGATAGTCCGAAAAGCTGCAAAAAGGCTGCTCCTTTTGTTAATGGTTAGGAGTTCTGTTGGCAGGAAGTTTATGCTTCATCTAACTAAGAGTTAGATAATTTCTATTTATAAACAAAGTCAGCCAGACAATACAATTACAGCCCAATTTGGCCTCATCATTCCAGACACAAGCCTTCTCCTCTATATCATCCCTGAGCAGGCCTAGGAGCCAGACAGAATATTAATATGTGTCCTTTCAGTTTCATTTAATATATACTGTATTTTTTTTATTTATTTAACAAAACGTGAACTGAACCATCTAAAGCCTGCCCAAACATGTCCAGCTGATAAAAAGCTCAGTTAAAATTAAAAATACAGAGCACCCCAAAGTCCTTCTTTGGTCATTTTGTCTCCCTCCTTCAAACATATACCTGGGTAGACTGTTTTTACTTGCTATTTAAAGGTAAGGAATCACCTCCTACCACTCATCTCATTTCTGATGGAGATATAGAATAGACTATTTGACAATGATATCTATGTTTTATTGTCTGGGGTTCCACAATGTGCTGAATATGAAGTGCAAACTCATGTAAACAAGCCATTATGGTTTGTAAACAGGGTTAACCCCTGCTTGAATTAGCATGGTAATGCTAATTAACATGCCAATTCAAGCCAATAGTTAATTGTGCAACCTATAATTGATTTTATTTTCCTGGGCTCCAAGATCACCGCAAATGGGGACCACAGCCAAGAAATTAAAAGACGCTTGCTCCTGGGGAGGAAAGCTATGGTAAATCTAGACAGCATACTAAAAAGCAGAGACATTACCCTGCCAACAAAAGTGCATATATAGTCAAGGCTATGAATTTCCCAGTTACAATGTATGGCTGTGAAAGTTGGACCATAAGAAAGGCTGAGTGTCAAAGAATTGAGTCCTTTGAACTATGGTGCTGGAGAAGACTCCTGCGAGTCCCTTGGACTGCAAGGTGATCAAACCGGTCAGTCCTACAGGAGATCAACCCTAACTGCTCTTTAGAAGGCCACATCCTGAAGATGAAACTCAAATATTTGGCCACCTAATGAGAAGGAAGGACTCACTGGAAAAGAGCCTAATGGTGGGAAAGATTGAGGGCAAAAGAAGAACAGGATGGCAGAGAATGAGGTGGCTGGATGGAGTCACTGAAGCAGTAGGTGTGACCTTAAATGGACTCCAGAGGATGGTAGAGGACAGAAAGGCCTGGAGGAATGTTGTCCATGGGATCGCGATGGGTCGGACACGACTTCGCAACTAACAACAACAATAATTGGTGAATGTAACATCTGTCATGTGGCAGACCATATCACACTTTTCATAATATGTCACATTGTTCCCAAAATGAACAGGTTCAAAACCTGCTTTGGGAAAGAGTTTTGGGTTGTTTTTTGTTTTTTTTAAAAAAAGACATGATATATGCCTTAAACCAGCAGTTCCCAAACTTTCTGGCTTTGTGGACTGGTGGCAGTCCACTTCATTTGTGCAAATGGAGCTTCACGTGTGCACGTGCTTGCCTGCCGCGTGTGCAAGTGGAGCTTTGTTCGCATGGCCTGATTCCGGGCCATGGCCTGGCGGGTTGGGACCCTTGCTTTAAACAGCTATAAATCTGGGGGAAAAAACATTTTGCTATTTAAACTCCACTCCCCAAAGGTCTAAAGTTTCAACCCCAGCTGCTCTGGGAAGTTTTGTGATTCCATAAAAGAGTAAAGCTGGTGGGCTGCCTGAAGCCTCTAAATGACATTTGTTGCACCTCTATCATAAGTTATGATTATGGACTTCTGAAATAATAAACTGCACTAAGATGCCACAACTAACACTTTGGTTGTTCAAATATATTAAAAAATGGCATTCTTCCTTAATTTGATTTTGGAGAGAGCTGCTATGTAGGAAGGTCTTATGCAGTGGTGGGATTCAAGTAATTTAACAACCGGTTCTCTGCCCTAATGATTTCTTCCAACAACCAGTTTGCCAAACTGCTCAGAAAGTTAACAACCGGTTCTCCCGAAGTGGTGCAAATTGGCTGAATCCCACCACTGGTCTTATGAAAGAAAATGGATTTAGTACTGTAATGGCCGATTTAGATTTCCCCATTCTTTTTGGGATTCCTTCTGAGGTAGAAAAGTATCTTGAAAAAGAATCTCTTACCTTCATCCCCTGGCTCTCCTTTCTGTCCGTCTTCTCCATCTCGTCCATCTTTTCCTGGAAAACCCATCCTCCCTATATTCCCAGGAGCACCCGGAGCTCCGGGAGCACCCGGAGGGCCTTGTGGTCCTAGCACACTGCAAATTATTTCCTTGGAATTTTTCTGAACGTCTGCTTTGGCAAAGCTACTGAGAAATTGATTAACTATACAGGGAGCAATCCAGGCAACCAGAAAAAGGAAGATCATGGTGATACCTGCAGGAAATGAATCAGAAGCAATTATGGGTGCGTGTTGCAAGAAACAGCTAGGGCTGGCAGGAGCATTACAGGAGTGGAACATGTTACGTAATAAGGTTGGGGCTCAGAGGAATTAGGAATGCATCCTAAAATCTTTTCAGAAGTGTGGTTTTGATAAACTGCTGCAGAAAGCACCCCTCCCCCCAAGAAGGACACTTTTGGCATTTCAGGACTATCTATTCTGGCAGCAGCTTTTAAGTACAGCACTAGAGCCCACATAATCCAACACATGCAATGTTACCTGTGTTAGAAGCACAGATCTAATTGATAGCTGATGGAATTATAAGCATTAATATGAAATGAAGAAATTAAAGGAAGTGGATTATGTTATTAATAATGGTCATTTCTCAAGCAATTGTTAAGTAGTAACATACAAATTCACTCTCTCTATTGGATAGCTGATTTATGCAAATAGTGGGATTTTTCTTTAGCAAGTCTGTTTTTGCAAGCCACAAGATACAAAATGGAAAGTTTTGAAGAGCTCTTATTGAAATTTGTTTTTATAGTTGCCTTCTTTAAATGGGTAATAACAGTGTCTGCTTCTCTGAAAGGCTGAAATGCTTCCTCACTTATTTCAGATTTGCACCAATATCTTTCTTTTTTTCTTTCCTTGGTAGAATTTGTAGACTAACCTACCTGACTAGTATATTGAGACTACCCCAGCATAATGCAGTGGCCAAAGTTATGGGAAAATCTAGGTTCAAGTCCCTTCTCAACCATAGAGTTCATGGATGATTTGGGGCCCTTCACTCTTTCTCAGTGTCCAACCTCATTGTGTCATGATGAACATATAAAAGTAGGGGAGATCCCAAGTATGCTTTGTGGCCTCTTCAAAAATGAGGGATGTAAATTAATAAACAAATGAATGAAATAATACATGCAGAAAATAGTGGGGCACTGATAGAAAGTAATAGTGTGTATCATATTGGAAGATAAGTAAATACATCAATTTGTAAAGGTTTGAATATTATTAGGTCCTGAAATGAGGTTGTCAGACTAGATATGGGGAAGGGGGAGCAGCAGAGCTGGCACCCAACACAGGCTCTACTTCCTTTGTTGTTATTTCTATTTTAGATTGGGCAATTATCTGTAACAAAATATATAGCTTTATGCAAGCAAGAAAAAAAATTGCATTGGCCTGGGAGTGATCATCAGAATGTGTTTGGATAGTTTTAGATGGGAACAGTAGATAACTAAAGGTATATACCCGTGATGGTGAACCTATGGCACGCATGCCACAGGTGGCACATGGAGCCATATCTGTGGGCACACGAGCATTGCCCTAGATCAGCTCCAGCACACATGCACGTGCCAGCCAGCTGATTTTCTAGCCTTCCGGGCCCACCAGAAGTTGGGAAACAGGCTGTTTCTGGCCTCCAGGGGAGTGGGGAAGGCTGTTTTCGCCCTCCCCAGGCTCCAAGAAAGCCCCTGGAGCCTGGGGAGGGTGAGAAATGTGCCTACCGGGCCCACTGTGGCATTGTGTGCCGAAAGCAAGGGGAACACAGGGGGCGGCGCAGGTGCATGCGTGGGGGGAGGGGCGCATTGAATTATGGGTGTGGGCACACGCACGCGCAACCCCCTACACTCCCCCCGCTTTTGGCACGCAATAGCAAAAAGGTTAGCCATCACTGGTATATACTATAGAAGGATTATTCCTGGTTGTTAATCCTATACCATTTCCCCCCCTCCTTTTTCTAGTAAGTACTGCAGCCTGATAACTCAGGTATATTAGACCATGTTATTGTCAACAAAAGTTTTTGTGGAATGTTCTCAGGAGGCAAAAGATTGTAAAGTATGTATCAGTGTCTGAAAATGTATGACAGTGAGGTAAAATCTGCTTTTTTTCCTGGAATTAACACTTCCAATTCTGAAAGAGTGGATCATCGAGGAAGCAGATTTAATCCAGCAGAACCTGCCTTTGTAGAAGTTTCCTAGGAACTACAGTAAGTGCCACTGCTTCAAAGGAATCTTCTAAGAGAATCAAGAAAGATGATGAGATGATTACAGAAGAAGTTGTTGGACTGAGATACAGAAGGCAGAGCAAAAAATCCACAGTGGGATTGAGGAAAAGGTAATTGCAGGGGCAGTTTACATTCAGAACAGTTACTTCTATGTTATTCCAACCATGACTGATATGTACATATTGCAAGGATGCTAAGGCTTGGTTGGGCTTGGGGAAATGCTTTCCCTCTTTAACTACTGTCTTATGGTAGAGATCTTCAGCGAGAATGTCTTAAAATTATTGTATCCCCTTGTAGCAAAAGGATTGATTTTTCCCTCCATTGTATATTTCAAATGTTGGGAGCTTTGTACCATATTTCTGTAGGCATCTACTCTGAATTTCCTGTAGGTAAGGAAATACAGTTTGAAAAGAAGAGAGAGTAGAAGGTTTATAACTCTGGGCCTTCATAACACATGAAGACTGGGTGCTCTGAGTGGAGCCATCCAGTGTGTTCCCACAACTTGTGTGACTTCTGTGGAGGTGGGGAAACTATTGGTTGGCTCCAGGGTAAAACTGCAGAGACAGTTTTACGGTGTTTCTCTGGAGTGGCAGAGAAATATGAATCCCCACTAGTAGGAGCAGTTGTGGAATTCCAATTTTTTTTACTACCAGTTCTGTGGGTGTGGCTTGGTGGGCGTGGTGTGGCTTGGTGGGCATGGCAGGGAAAGGATAATGCAAAATCCCCATTCCCTCCCCACTCCTGGGGGAAGGATATTGCAAAATCTCCATTCCCACCCTACTCTGGGGCCAGCCAGAGGTGGTATTTGCTGGTTCTCTGAACTACTCAAAATTTCTGCTACTGGTTCTCCAGAACCTGTCAGAACCTGCTGAATAGCAATCCTGGGTAGGAGCTTCTGCCCTTTTTAAGCCTGGATTTCCTTCTTTCAGTTGCAGAGAGAATTATTTTCATGGCTGTGAAATGACACTCTAGAGAGGAAGAGCAGAGAACATTTCCCTTGAGTCATTGAGAGGGAGTATTGACCATCGGAAGGGTGAAAACATTTTTTTTAGGACATGAAAAAATTGCTTACAACTGGGACTGGCAAACTAATGACCATCAGACAGAGTGCAGATCATGTAGAAAGAGACACAGATATATAAATGTGTGTATGTGACAGAGAAAAAGAGAAACCGTATTTTAAAAAAGTGATGCACTTGAATGTAATTTTCTGACTCCAAGTTAAAGGGAGGAGGTTTAAGTTTAAATCACACAATATAAAATCAGAGTATAATCACTGCCTAGAATAGCTTAATGATTAGGAATTAGGAATGATAAAACAGTCTGTATGTCTTCAGGGAAAGGGAGAAATGGAGATCAAGCACAGTTTCTGATGTGTTTCTTCACTGCAAATTGCTTGCTGGAAAAATGTATTATGAATTATTTTTATGTACAGAATTTCACTATTTAAAAATATGCATAGTTAAGACCACACAGGAGAGTGGGAAACTGAAAGAGAATGATTAATTGAGCCCTGAAAATGATTTTTGTTTTTAGACTAGTCTCCAATATTTTCCTCTATTCCATGTTGTACACACCGAAATCATGAAAAATAGTACAGGGGGATGCCAAGCCCCCTCCCCCATTCTGTTCTAAAGTATCAGGCCTCTCTTGGATGTTCTCAGAATCAATCAGAGTTGAAATAAACATCAGTAAACCACTAGACTTCAAACACAAAACTTGCTAGCTAGAACTTAGAATAAGAAAGAAAACATCTGTTTTTCCCATGGCTGCCAAAGAATTATAACTGATGTTTATACCCTGAGCTGGGAAAGGAGAACAAACAACTTACAGAGTACAGCATTAACAGCTTACTGTTTTTATTCTAAAGCACCATAGTCAGAAAAAAAAAGCCTGCTAATTGCTTTTAGATGCAATGTCCTTTTGATGTTGCAATTATCAAACATAATAATACAAGATAATAAGGTAAAAAACATAATAGGATCAAATATTGAACCCTAGAAAGAACTAAAGCTTTCAACTAAAGAAGAATGTATAAACTTGACTAACAGTTACAAAATGATGCAGAATATTGAAATATTGGAAATATTGAAGGATATTGTTGAATAAAGGAGTCAGAAGTTACTACAATGACAACAGAAATATCTTCCTCTGTGGATAGAATGTCTCTAAAGGAACAAATTTTATTTGACAAGACAAACTGAATTGAAAGTGGACTTACGGATAAGAGACTACAAGAATGACATGGAAAAGTTGCTAAACTGGACATACAAAAGAATCTGATTGATGTTTTAATAATTAAAAGAAACATACAAACAATAAACCAAAAACTTGACCTGGAGAATTTTCTATATTGGCCCCTCCCAGGAAGGGGAACATCTCTGGAACCCTGGGGAAGCTGATACCTGGGAGACGGGGCAAAAAAATAAAAAATCCTCAGCTCCAGGAAGTTTGATTGGATCCAGTTCAGGGGCCTTTCTATTTGCAGAAAGGGAAATCAGAGTTCTTTTGAATTGTTTGCTTAGGAAATACTATATACTGTATAGTATACATGTTTCAGGCAGAGGTGGGATTCACTTACCTTCCCTACCGGTTTGCAAATGTGAGCGCGCATGTCCTCCTCTGCACATGTGCACGGCCTTCCGTGCATGCTCTGTGCTCGTGCATTACGTGCAGGCAGGTGGGCAGAGTCTCAATTGAGCCCAACATTTATGTTGCTAACTGAGAAATTTGTTAAGTGAATTTTGTCCCATTTTACGACCTTTCTGGCCTCATTTGTTAAGTGAATCACTGCAGTTGTTAAATTAGTAAAACGGTTGTTAAATGAATCTGGTTTCCCCATTGACTTTATCAGGTCGCAAAAAGTGATCACATGACCCCGGGACACTGTAACAGTCATAAATATGAGTCAGTTACCAAACATCTGAATTTTGATCAGGTGACCATGGGGACGCTGCCACGATCATAAGTGTGAAAAATTGTCATAAGTCACTTTTTGTCAGTGCCATTGTAACTTTGAATGGTCACTAAGTAAAGTGTTGTAAGTGGAGAACTATCTGTATATAGACAAGTCCACAGTGTTTTCTTGGCAGTGATTTACTCCTGCCTTTTTCCAAGGGCTGAGATAGAAGAACCGGTCCAAGGTCACTTATCTGGCTTCCATACCTAAAGTCTCCCTCTGGGACTTATTTTCAATAAAGGAGAATTTTTGTAGCTCAGGGTTGAAATGAGAGGTCCTTGGTGCTCTTTGAGCTTGGTTGTTTTCTTGCAGAAGGTTAAATACCCAAACTAGGTAACATCAGCAGTCCTAGTAAGGAGTGGAATTTGTTTTCCTTATGCATGGAGGCTGGTGCATGAACAAAAGAACTGTGAGATTGCACAGAGTACTCTTCTTATAACAGACATAGCTATCTCACACTAGAAGGTTATACCCACAAATTGGTTCTGCATTAATAGAGAATGGGAAGAATAGTTTCTACAGATTTTCTTAAGAAAAAGTAATTTATCATGTAATTTACCTGGTGACACCGATTTTCATATTCTCTTAGATTATCATTGTATTTTAAAGTTTCATAAGCTACCCACTGAACAATGTGTAAATTTTGGGGTGATTTTTTTACTGGGAAAAATGTAGTAATATGTGTCATGGTACTAACTTTAGACAGCACACTCACACACAATGTTATTTTGGTTTCCTAAAATTCAAATGTAGAAAGCAGTAGGGGAAAAAATGCAAGGCACATTTGAACAGGTAAGCATACATTGCTACATAAATCTTAGAAATTACTACGGTAATAAGATTGGCACCAGTTTTGGGGGAAACTTCAACCCTGCCAATTCTTTTTTTGCAGGGGAAGGAGGGGGGAAATGGGATGGACTGTATTTTACTAGTCTCCAGTTTAACCCCTCCCTCTTCCTTGAGATGGGGAGGGAAGGAGAAAGAGACAGGATATGCCCAAGAGCAGTTAGAAAGTCTAAGAGATTGACCAGTTGAATGGTGAGTATATGGGAAAAGCGTATCAAATTTGTTGGCCGAAGGCATGGGAAAAGATAAACCCACAGTTTTAAAATGGAGTATAGTTTGATTAGTTGTGAAAGGCGAACCTATCTGTTATTTTTTAACCTTCTCTTAAAATTTCTTTTAGCAGCTAAAGGGGAACAGATGGATCTTATTAGAAAGGAAGCTCCCCTTCATTTGTATCACAAAAGCCACGTCAAACATCCCTCTGGCTATTTTTGTGTGTGTGACAGTTGTTCTCTTAGTTTTACTATTTAGTTACTTAAAATGAATATTTTAGTTCCGGATTAATTTTACCCCTTCCCTAGAAACAGCAAAGATTTGGTGGCTTTCTTTATTTTTTGGTGTTAATATCTTTTATTTTAAAAACAGCTTCTCGGTTGACATCTAATGGGTGGTTTATGAGAGCGCAGAATCCAAGACAAATAATCGGTGGAGTTCAATGAGAGAAACGTGCAAATTAAGGACTATCGTGGCCGCCTGACTTTTTTTTTTTTCAATTTCAAAACTCAGCTCATCAGAATTTCACCCTTTGTCATTGATCATGTATGACCTTGCCACAATTCCAGCGATTCTTTGGCACACTATTTATTTATTTTTTTGCACAACAGACAACTGCAACTTTAAAACTCAGCATTTTTGCACTGCACTTTTATCTCCCCATGTCCCGTCAGTGCCATACAAACCTCAAGAAATCAACCGTTTTAAGGTGGCACGCTTACTTTAGCAGTAAATTGCCCATACTTTTTGCTTGCATAGCCTCTGGCTGAAAGCCCTACTTAAAAAAACACTCTAACTTAAGTCAAAGATAAAATATTACTTACCAGCACCACTTTCTTCAAGCAGCGCCTGACATCCAGTCAGAAATCTGCTGAATCTTAAAACAAATGTTCTTCAGCCGGACCTTGTTGTCCACTTTTGTTGGGAATTACTGGCACAAAGCACTTCCTTTAAATGAAGCGTGCCTTCTCAGATATAGTTTGCTGAAGTGGCTGCCTTGCATTTGCATCCCAGTTTCTTCCAGCAGCTTGTTTTTTTGGCTCAGCTTTGCCAGAGGCATTTTTTGATTATTGTGTAATGTGTTTGAGCGGCTGCCTTGAGTCACGTGAGACAGGGAAGAAAACCCTCCACACATGTGGCTAAATACTTGGAGAAATCCCTTATCCCCTTGTGTTTTAGGCAAAGAGTTCTAAGGATCAGGAGCTACTACTAGTCTTCAACATGCCACCTAGTGATGCTAAACAATGTTTCTCAATCTTAGCAACTAAGATATGTGGACTTCAACTCCCAGAATTCCTTGGACAGTCCACATGTCTTAAAGTCTCTAAGGTGGAGGACCATTACTCATTGCTGGTCAGCAGGTAGCCTTTAATCTAGCTCACAAGTATTTCTAACTCTGTTCCTTACAATTTTTGCCAAATTTCAACAGGTGCAGGCATCATGTATTTATTTTAAGATCAGTGATATACTGTAGTGAAAAAAAAAAGTGTGCATATGCTCAGGGAAACAAATATTGTACATATACTACTAAGGAAATCTTCCCAGTATGTTTCTGTGGCAAGATTTGAAACCTAATGCATAAATCTTGGAGTTTTCTTTAAACAAAGTTTTCATTTATAAAATACACACATTTAGCAAAAGATCTTTAGCCATCTTGAATGCTTTGTTTAAAGGGATGCAAGGAATACTGCTACCTTCATAAATACATGTCAGTTGTGAAGTGTCTAAATTTTGATCATGTGACCACGGGATGCTGCAACCGTTGTGAAAAAGTCATGTCATTTTTTAAAGTACGATTGTAACTTCAACAGTCACTAAATGAATGGTTGTGAATTGAAGACTTCCTATAATCCCAGTTCTTGCTACCTTTTCCAAGTGTGATATTAAATGCCACAATAAAACTGACAAAAGCATATGTTGGTGATCTGTTTGCTTGTTGATCCTTGATGTAAATCAGTGATTGCTCATCACCAGGATGCTTTGACTGTGCCTTATTGTACTTTTTAGTTGCTGTTTCCCAGCCTTAGCCGGCTTTGTTCCAGCATTGGCAACCTGCAATATTATAGCTATATTCTTTGCTGGAACATAGTATGCTCTTGCTTCTTATGAAATCTGGGAGAGTTTGTCCCAAGAGAGATCTTATAAACTGTTCTAACAGCAAAACAAAATGCTTAGCTTAGTCTACATTAGGCTTTTATGAGGCAAGCCAGGTTTTAACTGCTCTGTTTGTATAACTAAAAGCTGTTAAAATGAAATGTTCACAGATGCAAAGCAGAACAGCATTACGATTTAGTTTAGGCTAAAGCAGGGCTCATATTTAAAATTAGCACTACCTCTTTTACAATTAACATGTCAGAACATAGTCCAATATTTATATGGTAAATAAAGAAACCCCCGTGTGATTTGTATTAGGAAAATTACAGATGGTGATATTCTGTTTTGGATATCAGCCTCCTACCACTCGATAAAGAGAAGGAAAAGTAGATGTAGACTCTGGGTAGGTTCTCCTGCTGTTAGCAATTATAATGCTTTCAGTATAAAATAAAGGAAATATATAAAAAAGATTATGTGGAAACACATGGGATGAGAGCTGAACTAGGAAAAAAACCAAATATGACAGGAAATGAAAAACCTTTCTTGGGTTGCATTGGATATGCAAAAATTGGACAGATCTAGAAAACAATAGCTTTTCTAGAATCCAACTCAGTTTAAAGTGAAAACCCACTTTACAGTAAAGGTTACCATGCAAAATTATTCTTCCCATTTTTTCTCTTGTATAAAACCTGGTTCAGAATTGCAAGCCTTAGTGGTGTCCTGGCTTTCTTGCAACTAAAACACTTAAAAGTATTTTGCTGAGGTTTTCAATGTGTCAGTTCAGAATAGATGACAAAAACAAAGCACTTGAAATGTGTGAAATGCAAACATTTTCCTTTTGCAGATAAAATCCTCAAACAAGATAGTATGGATCTTGCAGATTTTAGTAAGATCTTGCACAATACTAGAAAGCAATACTTGGACCTAAACAGATTATTAATTTATTAAAACTGAGGCAATAAAAAGCTTATGTAAATATATATATATATACACATTTTTGGAATAATACATTTCAAAATGGGATATCTTTTTGTCCATGCTACAATTACAAATGTCAAAATATTCTCTATTATTTTTTGCATCTTCTTTTTGAGGGTCCAATTGCATTTTTATCTGTATATAAAAGATATCCCATCACTTGTCAACAATGCTTTTCTATTATAACCAGAAGGATAACTTTGGCCAAAGGACAGCCACATAAAAAACAGCAATAAGCACCATTAGGAATTTCCCACTATGCAGGGAAAAATTATTAATCTAATGTATACTGCCAAGTTGTTTCTATTCATTTAGAATGACTTCAAAATGACTTTTTTCTTTTACAATTAAATACTAAAGCCAGGAAGTTTAGCAATTACACATCAACTAATATAAATATCCATTTTACTTCTCATTGAGCATTACATATTAATGTTGGACGGTACTCTGCATTTCATTAACTTCTGGCTTGCCATGTCGACGTGGCAAAACCTCCCTCCAATTTGAGCTCCTCAGTTTGACTAGGCATAGTCAATCTAGGCGTATGTTACAATTAATGAACTAGCCTTTGGTACCACAAGATTCAATGTTGTTAAAACATTAGTTAGAATTAGAGCATTTCCAAATTGATAAGAATTTGAATTCCTCATTCTTGAATTCCAAAAAAATAATTACTAAATTGAAAATTATTCAAAATCACAATGCTTTTAAAAGAATGCAGAAGAGATTCCTTCAACGTTATGCCATTCTGATGTTGCGACATAACCACCCCCAAAATCCCAGGCCAATATGATCCACAATCTATAGGAAAACAGAATCTTTAACTGTGACAGAATAATGTACCCTATTAGAAGTGAAATATTAGAGCCACTTTTAATATCTGGAATGCTAAAATAAATTCTGCTGAGAAACTGAAAACCATTTCAGAAATGTGGAATTCTATTAGATTCAGATAGTTTCCCTCAAAGTCATATTTAATCTATTCAGGGAAGTAAACAATTATGTATTTTTGAAACATACCCTACCAATTGTGTGCTGTTTGATATTTGCAGTATCTACTGACTCTTCTAATCAATAGTTTTTTTAAAAAAAAATTCAGAAATTCATTCAGCAGTATAATTTCCAAGGATTTGAGCAAAGCTGCTCAACAAAAAACACTGGCTCACTTTTTTTTTTTTTAATCAGAGTTCTAGGCTGGGTGGGCCATGCGTAAATATAATACAAAAGAACAGGACATCAGCTGACAACTTGCTTAGGGAAAGTGACCCACATACAACATTGATCTGTTTAGATGCCTATATACAAGTCCTATGTGCTTGCAAGTCTTTTGCCCAAAACTACTGCCCCAGAAAAGAGGCCATGGGGTCATCTGGTCGCTGGCGCTTCATTTGGTAAGCTTCCATTTCCTCCTCTGTTGGTTCTCGGTTTTCATACATGCTATTATATGGTCTCTTTCTCTCATCTAATTGCAGGATTTCTTTCACATGAAGGAGACGGGCCTCTTCTGCATTCAGTGCCTGAAAATACAAATTCACCGCTGTATTATAGTTGTCCCTGGAATTACAACTATCTAGTAAGCAGATGGTAACACTCAATAGGGTACAAAGAGTGAAGCTGTGCTAAAAGATACTCGGGAAAAGTAATGAGAAAGCTGGAAAAAGCTGCAATCCGTAATAGGTCACATAGGTCACGTGAAAGTCAGATTTGATCCAAAGGATTCCAGTGAATGGCCAATATAAAATCTTCAAGAGTTATATATCAGAACAGAATAAAAAATCATCTCACTATGAACACAGAAGTGAAACATTATATATTTGTCTTAAGCTAATAGTGTATAAATGGTATTACGCTGCAAATCTATTCAAATTTCACAGACTACTAATAATTAATGCTAAATATAAAAGCTTCATCATCCACTGACTCTTTCAATAATCAACAGGAACTTGCTCTCACATAGTTGTGAGAATACAGTTTGCTATTCCATAGACTGAGAATGTAATTTCACAGTGGTATCAGAAGACAGAACAGGAATCTCTGATTCTCTTTTAAATCCAAGAAAACCAGAACTTGGTTCATTAGGCCAATGTGTTCTGATTGGAAAAGGCAATCTCTCTCCCTTAAATTCAATATAGGTTTCTGAAAATAAATACGGATGTCTGAAGATCTGTTGCTGGAAAGATAGCTGATGGGAAAGAAGTTCTAGCATGGGAATTGAGGGAAATAAGCCTCTATTGTCATGTTGGAACTTGGTATGCCAGATAGTCAGTGCACTTCAAGAGAATTTGCAGATAATACAGTTGACAGTGGTTTTATGCATACCTTTTTCAATTTTTCTTGTTTCTTTCTGTCTTCTCCCTCACTATCAGAACTTGTACTCTTCTTATGCTTTTTCTTTTTCTTCTTCTTTTCTTTTTGTTTTTGTTGGTGTATCTGTGGCAATGGGAAAGAGGATAAACATAAATGCAGATTGACATGAATGTGGGTATTCTAAGTTATAGGCAATAGGTACTTAAGGGAGTAACACACGACGACCTAGAAATTTCCTCTTAGCAGCAGATGCATGTATCTATATCACTTACCTGGCAGAGTCCTGTCCTACCTGAAAGTTTCAAACAACTGCAAAAGATGCATAATTGCCGTTGTACAATAGTTGTATTAAAACTGCCTAGAAAGTGCTGTAATAGTTGTCATGTTTTCAGGACTTCATATAAGGCAGAAACAAGTAAACAGAAGGCCATCCACACTTTGCAACCTACTTTTCTTTTGCCTTAAGATCATGCCACTGAATAATGGCAGATGATAAATTAAGCAGTAAAATGTGTGGCACCCTCTCAAGTCTTATATATTTCACTTAATCTTCTGCCCTCTAAAACAGGAAAAAAATATTGGAGCTGCCACATCATGTGACATAATTATACCACTGGTATCCCTTCTGGGGCCTTTCTGGCTACTGGAAAAAAAAAATTATAAATACACTCTGTATACCAAAATAGCTTCTCTTGTCCTTGACTGGCAATAGGTTTGTTAGAAAGCTATCAATTAGAAAGAGAACAAAAGAGGCCCACCTCCATTAGAGTTTTGGGTTTGGTTAACTGCTCTTCCTCATGCACCTCACTTGGCAATTCTTCACTGGCATTCTGTGTGTAGGAAAAAGAATGAGAAAAATCCAATTTCACAAAGAAAGTTAAGTATTAGGGTTGTTTCAAAAATGTTAATTTATAGTTCCAATAAATAAACTGTATCTTACAGCAATTTCCTTTCCAGCTTCTCCTGTACAATATGAAAACTTGACAAATGAGTAGCAGCATTTATATCCCCATCTTCCTTCTTTCCAGTAAGAACCCCAAATACACTGCAAGGAAAACAAAGGTATTAACTGCTTATAATAATGGCTTGAAATTTCATGTAATACATTTCTTAAAGGTTTTTTGATACCCAAAGAGATTGTGATAAAATTTAAGAAATACTCTATTCCTGAAGAATGTATTATTTAAATTTCTATACAGGTTTGGTACAACATTCTACAGCAGAAAAATGAGCAGACACAATGAAACATGCACTAATCAGTTGAGTTGCGTGTAATGTGATAATTCCTTTGTATCAAGAACCAAATCCCTATTCTATTATACTGCTTTATTTGAAAGATTTAGCATTTGCTTAATTCTACTAATGAAATTAATGGAATCTAAAAAGTATGGGATAGATTTCACTTGCAGTATTTTTCACATTTTATCGATGAATTTTCTCTTTGCATTTAACCTTACCCAATACCGTATTTTTTGGAGTATAAGACACACTCCCCCCCCCCCAAAGAGGCTGAAATTTTGGGTGCATTTACACTCAGAATGTAGCTTTTTCGAAGCTTTTTTTCAGCCTTAATTTCCTCCCTTTGCCTGCTTTTCTCATTGCTTCTCTCTCCGACAATCAGCTGTGCTTTAGAAGCTGTTTTTTTATCCCCAACCAGGGGATAAAAAATGTGCGTGCACGCTCAAAATTAATGTGCTGACCAGATTGAGGTCGCTAGCCAGATGAATACCAGGTAGGCAAAAATTTTTTTTTCCTATTTTCCTCCCCAAAAACTAAGGTGAGTCTTATACTCTGGTGTGTTTTATACTCCGAAAAATATGGTAAATATTAAATACTTTCCTCATAGAATATTTTGAAATAAATAAGGAAAACAAACTGGTGGCTCAGTGAAAAGATCAATGCTCTGTCAAAAGAAACAAGCTGCATCTAAAGTATCTTCAGTTTCAATTCTGCTAAAATCTCCTCGACAAATGTTTCACAATACTCTCTTATGAACCTATTCATGACTAACATCAAACACTTTGTGATGACTAACACCACAGTGTTAGGAATGACTAACAAAAATTAGAGTCTTAATGTTTAGATAATAAACTGACTGAACATTACAAACTGATTTTTCATGTTTTAAATCTGATTCTGAGTAAAGTTAGTAACCAGCCCCAATTCAATCTGTTGGCTTCATCTTAATTCTGCCATGAAAACTCCCTAATGGATCACATGCCAGTTAGCTAACTTTAACAGAACAAGACTATTAAGACAAGAATGTGGAGGAAAAGGAAAAATACTGTACAGTATACATTTTCCTAAATAAAGCAATTCTAAAAAGTAATTTTAAAAAAATCACAGAAGCCAAAAATTATACTGTCTTCCAGATTTTTGCTGAATTTTTACAATTGTAAATCTCAGAATAATTCTAAGCATAGAATCCTTACTAACTGTTCATTACTTGAAAAGACTTATTTCTAATAGAAACAGAGGGTTTTTTTATTTTAGGTCAGACCAGGCAATTTTTTAATCAATGACAGCAATTCACTGAGAATGGCCTATTGAGGAGAGCACACAACAGGACAGGGATTAAGTTATCAGCACAGCAAGTCCTTGATGTATGAGCATTCTTTCAGTGACTGATGTTATGATGGTGTTGAAAGAATGGTTATTATCGATCCTCAGAGTTCCAGCCATCCCAGCACCCTACAGTCATGTGATTGTGATCTGAGTGCTTGGCAACTGGTTCACATTTACAATCAGTTGCAGCAGCCATGATCACGATTGCCATTTGTGACCTTCCCTGCTGGTTTCCCCGTAGTCAATGGGGAAGCTGGCAGAGAAGATTGGAAGTCATTAGGATAAGTCTCCCCAACCTGTACAGCCTCCCACGGCTCCTCCGTGCTTATGCTAGCCCCATGCACCCTGTGTGCCCTCCTCCTGCAACCCCTTCTCAACCTGCACTCTTGCACCCACTCCCAGACTCACACAACTCTTACGCACCCGTCCATGCTTCTTTGTGTACCCCCTAGAGTCCCCTTTGCTCCCATCCAGCAGCAGCCACTTACTTCCCTGCAACCTGGAACTTGCTGTGGTTTCCCCAACGATTTTGGTTGTGGGAAACCAGTAAGAAGTTACCTTGCCTCATGACTGTGGGATTTGGTTAATAGTGGCAATTGGGACTGCAGGGATTGCCATCGCTAAGCAATTCAAAGGCTAGTTACACTTACTCTATGCAGAAAGTATTTGAAATTAGTTCAAGAACCACAAATTGCCAAGTCCTGTTTGAGGTGCTTACTGTGTGGTTGTTGATCATTACATCCTCCTCATATTTAGAGCGAGCAACAGCCTTCTCTTGACCTTTAATAACTGTTCCATGTCTAGAATACTCCACATAGTCTTCTGTCTGAGCAAGTAACAATTCAGATGGTGGGGCATCCAGATGTTCTTGACCTCCATACTACAAGGAAAAAAAAAAAAAGAATTTTGAAAAATTCATTTGCAAGGACTCCCGTTCCCTGAAGATATCTGTCCATTCACCAGATTGGATAGGATGGAGAGGCTCCAGATCCCTTCCCTTAAATGTTGTTATCTAGCAAGTCCTAGGAAATGTGCCTCTTCCATAGTAGGCCCTGCCTTGTGGAACAGCCTACCGCCAGGATCTGGTAGGCCCTCACCCTTTCAACCTTCTGGACAATGGTAAAGTGCTGACTCTTCCCCCCAAAGGTTCGAACAGGATGAGGTTGTGGCCTGAGGATGACTTTTTTGGATGCAGCATGAAAGATAGTTCAGCTGCCAGGTTTTGGTTTTATTGTTTTGATCACTTTTGTCTTTATTGTTATTGTAAGCCATCCAGAGTTGTGGTATGAGTGACCATATATATTTTTCAAATAAAAAAAAAAATTTGTAGCATTTTATACACGGTGTTTGCATTTATGCCATGAGATTCCCATAATGGAGAGAGTACTGACAAAGTTATGATAAGTCACTTAATGACTGTTCAAAGTTACAATGGACTCCCCCCAAACATCCTTACAACCTGTTTCTGAAGTTCAGACCCCCCCCCCTTCGGTCAACATGTTTAAAAAAACTGTCTCAAAATCATTTGAATTTAAGGTACCATACAAAAAATATCAAAAGCCAAGAGTTGCATAAGTTTACTCTGACTTTGAAGTTAGCTATGTTTATAATTGTAAAGATTTTAGCTTTTTCTGGTGATATGTGAGATTATTTCCATTTTTAATTGATTTATTCTTTAGTAATACTGATCTGGTAAAGTCTCCGATAATTTGACATCTAATTACTTTACTTTATAAAGTTTTAATTAATTTAGAAATGCGAAATGATGCCATAGTGCTGCAAACATTTTTTTTTTGAGTAAAATGGTAAAAAACTTTTAAAAGGGCATTCTGAAAGAGACGGAATGCCTGTTAATTTACCTTCTCTAAGATGCTTTCTTTCTGCTCATGTTTAAAGTCTTCTTTTTTCACTTTGAAAGATTTGTACAAGAGTTCAAGTTTTGTAGGATCTGCTTGAAGATGAACTTCAGAGCCTTTTTCATAGGCCTCCCAGGCGAATACTTTGAAAATTAAAGAAAGGAAAATATTTTCAGGTTTTTTGAAATACATGAACGTTGAACTATTAACTAGCTTTTATTTAATAGGCACTTAGAAAATATTGTGAAAAAATTCTCTGTGAAGGAAACCCTAGAAAAGAGGATTCTTACTCTTTCCCATCCTCTGGGATACTTCAAGAGACAAATGGAGGAGAATCAGTGTGGAGGATAAACACTTATACCTGCCAGGTCCATTTTTAGACCAAGGACCTGAGAGAGGTAAAGGGGACTGGAGGACATTTTACTTGGTATCATCCCATCCCTCCCTCCCTTGATATCATAAGTTAATCCATTTCCAGCTCCAATCTGCTAAGAATTCATAAAGGTAAAGATAAAAGGTAAAGTTATTCCCTGTCTAGTCATGCCTGACTCTAAGGGGCAGTGCTCATGTCCATTTCTTAGCTGAGGGAGCCAGAGTTGTCTGAAGACACTTTTGGTGGTCATGTGATCAGCATGGCTACACACCAAAGACTCACAGAACACTGTTCTCTTCCCACTAAAGTGGTACCTATTTATCTACTTGCATTTGCATGCTTTCAAACTGCTAGGTGGGCAGAAACTGGGGCAAGTAATGGGAGCTCACCCTGTCGCACCGCACTTGGGTCTCGAACCCAGTCTGTTAGCTTTCTATCTGACAAGCTCAGTGTCTTTAATCACTGAGCCAGCACGCCCCCTAAGAATTCATAAAAGTGCATATTTTTTTTCTGTAGTCAGTGGCCCTTTGACACTACAAGGAAGCATGCACGTACAGTCCTTCAAGTGTCTGGAAGGGTATATACATACCTTTCAAAGGTATATGCATACCTTTCAAAAAAGCACTGGTTTTAATATACTTTGGGAGAGGGCACTGCTAGAGGACTTTGCCTCTAGTAAGTGCCCCTCCACCTTTGTTTGGGAAATATAGTACCAAATATGATATAAACTGGGCATCTATGAGGGAGATGGGCAGTTAAGAAGTGTGATATATAAATATTCTTCCTTAAAGAATAATCTTATCTAAACAAATGTAACTTAAAAACAAGTGAGCAGCATTAAAAGATACATCTCAGATTTAGTACTTACACTGAGTTTGGGCCATGGAAATGGTGGCCCCCGTGTAACGAACAAAGTTATCTCCTGCATAACTGACTCTGTAAGCAAAAATAGTTTATTCTGTAAGTGTTTAGCTTGTGGTTCTATTTTAACTTTCTTCAAACTGAAGATCAATCAGGAGAGACCTTCCCATATATCAGTTCTACGGCAGTATATAAGACCATGTATTTGCTGAAGCAATTTGAAACTAACTTACTCGTCTGGATTCTTTCCTGCATTGGCATAAGGATTCTCCCTCATTGCTCTGGTTTTAGGATCATAGTAGGCAGAATTGGGGTCTAGATTCCGCAGGTACTAAAGAGCAAGAACATAAAAATATCAACTTGAAATTCTGATACAATAACATTATCAATTTAATGTAGCTATTCCGAGATTATCATGTAAAGCTACCAATAAAATCAGATAATCAATAATATGAATTAGGCCAACCCAAAGTTAGGATGCATTACAGCTATCACCCATCACTATTTCCATAACCAGTTCTCCTTTATCCCTATAAGGAAGGAATGCCATTCTACAGAAAGAGAGGATAGCTGAAATTCTGTATCTTGGATTATTTTGATCATTTTACACAGTACTGAATGATTTACCCTGTATTTGCACTATTATGTTGCATACGCTGAATTCACACAGTATCCTAAGCCATAGAGTGGCATACTTAGTTACTACCTGATGATACTACTGATGTGACAGGAAGAAGAAAGTTGTGCCTTTGAGAATAATATGGAGAATATTAGTGTCACAATGACAGTTCTTGATGCTGTCCAGCTTACTTTAGCAATGTCCTCTCGAATTCGCAAGTTTCGGACTGTAATGCGTCTTTTGGAGTCAAAATTCTGTCCAGGCATATCAATGTCATCTGCATATTTGTCTTCGTCTTCATCTTCACTGTTATGATCTCTTTCCTAAAAAGAGAGAGTGTGGCATTAACTAACTGGTGTGATTAAATTTGCATCAGTAACAAAATACATATACCGAATTTTAGGAGATTTTTTTTAAAAAAAAATACTAATACTAATATGATTCTATTAGTGAAGGATTGAATTAGTTGGCTAAGTAGTTTGCAATTATATAAAGCCTGAGGTTGCTAGGTATTTAAATTCTGCTTTGGGCAAAAGTTTCATTATATCACTTGCCTGAAAAACTGCACTGTAATGAGAGATGAATCTATATATTTCCGTATAAGAAGGCAAAATGATAAAGGCTACTTAAAAATCAAGGAATGCCACACAGAATATCAAATTCTTTATGTGAAAGACATATTTATATATAAAAAAACCTTTGTATTTTGTTATATATTTTTTAAAAAATAACACTCACCGTTTGTGAATTTAGTTCCTCTTCTCCCCATCGATGACGTGGGGAGTTCTGGAGAAAATAAACAAAAACAATCTCTCAAAATCAGCACAATCACAGTAACTATACAGTGAAGTTATCAGAAGAAATGATAAATTGTTTGAGAAAAGGCATTCTGAAAAGAAAGGCCTCCACTTGTCTCAAGCTAGACCCCAGGCTGATTATTAGCTTGAAGCCATTTTATTTATCTAACACTTTCCTCAAAATAGCTTTTGACAGATCGTTCTTTCATGCTTTCTTAGTCACAAAACAAATCTCTAAAATATTTCTTAAATTTCATACCCACTCTTAAAATCAAGAACTGAGACCTTAATATTTTTATAATACAGAATAAGTGTTACAGTAAACTAATTTCAATGCAACAATTTAAATTAAATTGGCTTCCAATTTAGATTTTAAAAGTAGTTGTTAAAAGGAGATAAGAAATCAAAATGGATCATAGCGCTTATGATGGCATCCTTGTGTTGGTTATGTAAAGACCCAGTATGAAATAGGACTTCATCATTACTAAAAAGAACACATGCTCATATATAGAGAGAAATGAGTCCATTCTGTGTACAATGTTAATCTCTGAAATTTCCAGTTCAAAAGATCAGGTAGCCAGTGATGCAAAAAAAAAAAAAAACTCTTGCCAAACTTGGGGAGTTGCTGCAAACCAGAATAAGAAATGTTTAGCTATCTGAATAAATAATTAGGTTTCCAGGCAAAGGAAAATAAATTCCAAACAATGAAAATATCTTTTCATCCTGAAAAGCTTTGATTCCTCACATTCAGAAGAATTATATAAAGTTTGCACTGCCATCTAGTGAAGCAATTAAGAATTTACAGCAAAGTGAAAGCAGCCCATGCATTCCTTTAACTCAGTTACCGGAGAAAGCTTTACCTTACAGATTTTAGACATATTCAGTGCTTTTGTGTCAACATACTAGCTAGAAAAATATGTTTAAAAAACAAGATAACACTGCCTTATCCTTCTGATTTAGACGTTCTTTTCCCCTGACTTACCACTTGCTCCGTCAGTTTTCCTGAAGCCAGTTCCTCCTGCAGTTTCTGAGCTTTGAGTGTGCGTTTAGCCTGTACATTAAAGGAAAAACAGGGTTAGTATATCTCTTAAAAGATTTCCTAACCATTCCATACTTATCATGAAATAATAAATGTTCTTTTTGGTTTTGATGAGCAAGGCATAATTTAGAGTCAACAATACAGAAGTGTAAGCAATTTAGACAGAAAATGGACTTATGTCTAACTCAGTTTTTCCCCCCATCTTTACTCGTTTGCTAAACTCTGTCTGAAATCTGTTCCTCCTTTCTTTAATGACTTTCTCAATACTTAAGAATATTTAGCTTCTTTGGTGTCTTAATTCAGAGGCAGCCAACGAGAAAATAGCAATGGAATAAAAAGTAAAGGCAGCCAAAGATTCACCATGGTTCCCTTCAAACTATGAATGGTGTGTAGGGGGATGCACCTTCCTCTTGTCCCCTTTTTTAGTAATGTAATTACTTTGTGGTTAATTGTTGACTAAGTTTGGAGATTATTAGAGAAAGATGCTGCTTGATGAAAGAGTACTTAGTTTACATGCAAACATGAACAGGTACAGTATATCCCCAGGGTCTCCAAGCATGGAAGAGGAAAAATCTGAACACTTGGAAAATGAAAGTAAATGAATCAATAACAGCTTCTGACACTATTTTAGAAACACGTCTATATGTTTATATTAGCACAAGGGTCAATTCTGAATAATATGTTATTTATTTTTTATACCAACATGACACAATTACACAAAGGTACTGTGGATGTTATATCCAAAGAGGGGAAAAAAAAAACATTCTACTTACTAGATCAACCTTGGAATATTCTTCTACAATCTTCATATGCTCTTCTGGGTTATAACCATTCCAACGGTCTCTTTTCCCATCATAGTCAAACATCAATTGAGGCTGCATGTGCTCATCTGCTGCAATGTTAGTTCCTGTAAATTTTGCTCCAACTTTTCTAGGTCTCTGCAGGGAACAATATGCAATGAAATCTTTGCTTCTCAGCAAGAAAACTGCCTACAATTATTCCTGTTTCTTAGCAGACATTAGGGAATCAGAGCCCCTCCATCTTCACATAGCACTGATGCTTTTTCCTACCTTTTCCTTCCTGCAGACTCTTCCCTAGTGGCATTAAGTTTTTTCCAGGTGTAATGCAGCTACTATATTTATGTGACTGAACTACAGCTCTACTGTTAACACTGAAACCAAGGACCACGACGGACAAATTAATATAACTCCTTACAAAAAAAGTAACTGCTCTGATTTCTTTTAAATGAAAACACTACTAAAATGTTATAAATAAATAAACAGGAGCTTCAAAGACCTAAAATTTGGAATGATAAACTAAAATCCTATTGGCCCATCCATTGTGGCCTGGATCACCATATCCCATGGTAACCTCACTGCAATAGCTGCATAAGAATATGCCTTATTCTGTCATGGGGTGGACTGGAAACTTGAATTTTCTGACATCCAAAGTTTCCCAGTTCTTTGTGATTGAAAAATATGGGAAAGCCAGTTTAACAATTGCAAATAGCCTTGATTTAGCTATATTTAACAACATACACGATTGTCTTGCTATTTTACTGAATTGTTACCTTTTGGAAAAGTGGTTCCTGTTTGTCATCTGATCAACCTCTTCCTCATACAGGCAGTCCTTTCTTAAGGACCATTTGTTCAGTGACCATTCAAAATTACAGCAGCATTGAACAAATGGGATTTATGCCCGGCCCATAAAGTTATATCTGTGATAAGTACCTCCATGGTCACGTGATCAGAATTTAGGCATTTGGCAGTCCACTTACAACTACAGGGATACTACAACTCCACCCACCTGCCTATCTCCCCAATATCTTTGCCCTTTCTGCTACCCTGCGCAGCGGCATTCCTCGGCAGCAGTGATGGGGCTGAAGTAGAGGCCTGGAGCCTTTAGCAGCATCAGCTGACTGCTGTCCCCAAGCCTCTACTTCAGGCCTGGTGCTGCTGCTTCTTTTGCAAAGTCCCTGCCACTCCCAGCTGACCTTCACCACCTTTTTCCTTCTGCTGTTGATGAGGCACGCCTCAGGCAGAGGCAGTTCAGGTTTCAAAAAGCAAGATTGAGCTGCCTCTGCCTGTATGGAGAACATACAATGAAGAATTAAGAAAAAGTGATGCAGAGGGAGGGGGAAGGCCTTGTTTGCTGAGAATTACAGCAACTGTTTCAAAATGCATGTGCTGAGGATGGAAAAAGGAAAAAAATGCCACTGGAATTCTTCCATGTGGCCCAGCAAGAGGCTTTCTCTGTTTCCTTTCCCCCATCTCCTGAGCTCTGTAGATCTTCATAAAGTAAGCAAGCATTTTGACAGCTAGAGGAGGGCCATGTGGAATTCCACAATTGGGGACCTGGCAGGGCGAGTTGGGGCGGGGGGGAATAGATAGGAGGACATGTTGCATCTTTGTGGTTGGCCAGAAGGGCGAATGACCGTGTGAGTTTTGTAGAATTTGTAACTTTGAAATAAGGTGGTAAATATTTTGGGGGAAGGGGGTCTGTTGTAATGGTCATTAAATGAACTGTACCTTGAGGATTACCTGTATCTCTCTCTCTCTCTCTCTCTCTCTCTCTCTCTCTCTCTCTCTCTCTCTCTCTCTCTATCTATCTATCTCTATCTATCTATCATCTATCTATAATTAAATGTACTCTAAAAACATATTTTGAAAAAAATCCAAGACAGCAAAACAAGAAGAAACTTATTATGCTTTTATGGAATGTTATTTACCTCTAGGCAATCTTTCTTCTTATGGGTCAATGCACCACAGTTCTCACAAGCACCTTTACGATATTTGGTTGCAAAGGCATTCTAAAGACAAAAAGAAATACGAAGTCATTTGTAGCAATAGAGTATTTAGTTTATTTTCTCCTATATGAGAATATAGAATATGGCAGCCCCATTCTAACTTTACAAAGAAATTATCTAACTATATAAATTACTCTGAAATGCTTATTGCACGGAATTTTTAGCCAAAAATAGCAAACAAGCTATGCCCCTTCACATTTGAATATAAATTCACCATCACTGAATTTGACTTTTTGAAGACCAGTCATAATAAAAAAGTCCAACAAATTCGCTAACGTTTATTAATAGTCTTGCACAACAGTATCACTTTTACATATAGATACCTACTTCTTTAACTCCTCGCTTATACCATTCTCCTAGTGTTGTAAATTCTTCTTGTTTCTCTGGTTGAGGTCTCTGATGTTTCAGTGTAGGCCTTTTTGAAGGATCTATGTACCATGGTACTGAGGAAATATACTGGGGAATATGAGGATTGATGTCTCTGTAATAAGTAATGTTACAATTAGATGAGAATTTAGGCTCCAGTCATTATGTAGGAATCACTGAACACGGCACTTATTTTCCAATATTTTTTAAAAATTCAGGAACCACTTCTATTATACCATACTTTTAAGATCTTAACTGGAACTTTATTTGTATGATATGGGGGATGGAGCAAGATTTTCACAGATGCTCATGTGGCTCAACAAGACACCTTATACATAATAAAATACCTTCACTTACATTATCACAAGCTTTCTGTACACGGATTCTGTCTCTGATTGGCTTTCCTGTTCTTTGTCTCTCAGTGACTGGCAAAGAAACCAAGAGAGCATTCTGGCCAAGACTAAGATCCTCAATGCCAATACCAAAATGCTGTCTTATTATTAGGTTAGGACTAAGACTCCTCCCACTTAAATCAATGGGGTCTTGGTCCTAACCTAATAGAACCAGAAGTGTCTACAATACTCTTGGAGTTCCAAGATTTTTAAAATTCTGAACTAGAGAATGTATTGTAATCTCTTTTGATTCTAGCCACATTAGATTTGACATTCCAAATTTAAGTACTCCCAATTGCCTGCCCTAGTCTAGAAAAGGTTAGGAGAATGCAGCATAGATCAAAGATGGAAATCAATTAACTTCATAATTGAGATCAATATCTACTAATCTTTCAGAAGAAGTCCCACACTTAGTTTTGTTATAATATGCTAAAAAAACTAAAGAAAGTTATATTGGTTCAGTTGTATTAAACAATACTTACTTTCCTTCTTCATCGACTTCAGCTGGTGCATTTCCCAGTTTTCGTTGTTCTTCCAATTCCTTCTTCTTTCTCCAATCTTCTCTCGTCATCTTCTTCGGTTCTTCCAAGCCATTTGATCCTCCAGGAGGATTAGCAGCTATAGTTTCCATGCTCCCAGATTCTGTTCTTTGGCCTATTAACAAATACATGTTTGTATTTGTTAATAGGTTTTCAAACTATTTTAATTGTTTTTAGTTTTTCAAATTATTTTAATAAATGCTAAAAAAGTCCTTACCATTTTTGATTAATTAATCTAGCCTGAAAAGCAAATTCTCTCCCATGGGTACCAAGATGTGGATGTGTGTAGAAGACCAATTTTTTTCTTTGACAGCAATCCATGGATCAAGAACTGAGCTTTCATGCTATTTTTAGTTGTGAGAACTAGTGCATCATTCAAATACTTAAGTGTTTTCTTATTATAATTTTATACCAATTTTATGAGTTCAGTCAAGACTTTTAATTTATGATATTTTATTGCCATTTTTATTATTTAAAAATATCTTCCATTTTTCTTTGCCTTCTGGACATATTACAAACTTTTTTTTTACAAACCTATATATAATGGGAATATGGGAATATGAACTTTAATGGTATGGATTTTGCCATCATTTGTACAGGCATTTTCAACTTATCACAAAAATGGAATTTACAATCCGAATTCAAAGTTCTGATGTCTTGTGACAACCCCCGTGTCCAGTCACATGACCACATCTGGGACATTACCAACCAGTTTGTATTTATGCAGCACCCTGCAATGACATGACTGAAACTAGTGTTTATTCCAGATTCTGGCAAAAACCACTCTATAGTGATCAATGGGTTCACTTAATGACCATGACGTTTGTTTTACAACTGCCACAAAACAGATCATAAAACTGGGTATGGGCATATTGTGACCTGCTTTATGACCATCACAACTTACGTCCCAATTGTGGGCTCGTTATACCCATTGTGGGTGCTGATTATATCCAATCATACATCTCTACCTATGCTAGGTAGGTTATACTGTTCAGGAGTTTGGTCAGCCCTGGGATGCTCTATGGGCATGGCTGGGTAGAAATTGTCTAAGTCAACTCTACCAAGACACAATGTTTGTGGGTCATTGTCCTCTGTTGTTTGGACAAGGTAACCTCCCCCTCCAGACAGAACTGTTGTGCAATTTGGGGATCCTTCACTGCAACTAGTCCAGAATGGGTGCCCTGTGCTTCCCCCAGGTTATAATGTGACTGTCACAGTGTGAACTGGACTGGCTCCCAGTTGCTTTATAGGTGCTGCTTATTACCTTTAAAGAAATACATGGCACAGGGTGAGTTACTTATGGACTGCCTCTCTCCGAGGGCATATGCCATCCCATAATCTGACCTGGGTGAGTTCCAGTTCCCTTCCTTTAAAGGCTGTCATCTGTTGGGGCTTTGGAGACACTCCTTCTCTACAGCTGGTCCTGACCATTGGAAGGCTTTTAGCCTTCCAGAAGGCTATGAAGACCATTTGGCTCTTACACCAAACACTGGGCTTGGATGCGGATTGAGTCAGGAAATTAATGGTGCCGTTACCGTGGCATCTGATGGGGAAGGGTTGTTCTGTTGTTACTCTGGTTTTTGTTGGTGGTTGTGAATAGTCTACGATCAGTATGTGAGACAGATAGCCATATAAATTCTAAAGTACATTTGCACATACTGTGTAAAGTATCATTGAAAGCATTCCCTTTGATACATACCTTCCAGAAAGTTCAATTAGTTAATATGCTGCTTTGCTAAATTGGGGCAGAGACCCTAGTCCAGGGGTCTCCACCTTGGGAACTTTAAGCCTGGCGGACTTCAACTCCCAGAATTGGGAGTTGAAGTCCGCCAACCTTAAAGTTCCCAAGGTTGGAGACCCCTGCCCTAGTCGGCTCCAAGCGTTTTGGACTCTAACTCCCATCAGCCCCAGTCGACCTGCCCAATAACACCAGGACTATGAAACCGATAATCAGCTTTAGTTGCCTTGAGTTTAGTAGCGGCAGCAGCAGAAACAGAGGCATAACTGGAATTCACTCCCGTTTTATGAAACTTAAAAAAGGAGACTTCTGAACTTCCCGTGTCTCATTAAACGAAGAGACCCGGAATTTAACTACCGACGAAGTAATTTAACCCAGATTAAGTTCCACGTGTAAAATACACACCTGTTGTAGGTTCCACCGGGGAAAAAGCTAATCAGCCCCGATAAGTCTCACCGACCCAAAGGAGAACACCCGCCACTCACCCAAGCCTTCCTACGCCACAGGGCCTACGACGCTCACTTCCGGTGTCTTTCCGCTTCCCACAATGCAGCGCGGTCGCCTTCTTGCTACCCCTTAAAGGAGCCGCACTCTTAGTTTAAAAAACGCTCCGCTTTCTCCCAATGACATCCTCATTCCCGGGCTTTGGCTTTCAGTAACCCTTTTTTGCGGACCTAAGCTTAAAGCTCTTCAGAGTCGGTCTTTCAAATGTCGGTGGGAGTTTATTCCCAAATAAATTTTGTTACATTTATAAAGCTCCGAGGATGTGAAACCCAAGACTTGGTGGAAATGCGTTTTCTTTCATACCAGCCGCTACTAGAATCTTAATGTTGCTGCGATAGGATCTATTATTTATTATGGTCTAAGTATCCATGGATCTTTGCCTTGTTTAAAAGAAAAAAGAAAAATGTGACAAGGTGAAACGTGTAATTTACAAAGGTTTTTATTTCTTCACGGAGAAACTCTTAGCGATGTAGTTGCTAGACATGATGACTTGAATAGAATTCTTTATTGGCCAAGTGTGATTGGACACACAAGGAATTTGTCTTGGGGCATATGCTCTCAGTGTACATAAAAGATACATTCGTCAAGAATCATAAGGTACAACACTTAATTTGTTGGCACGGAATCATAACATAGGACTAATGCAATCAATCATTAATATGATTGATAGGGGCAGCATACCCCTGTTTTATTGTTGTGAGCCGCCCTGAGTCCTCGGAGATAGGGCGGCATATACATTTTATTAAATAAATAAATAAAATAAATAAATACCGTTATCTTGGCAACGATTTAGAAGTGGTTGTATTATTTTCTTCCGGGACTTTCTCGACCAGTGTAGCGGACGGTCGTGGTATCCCCAGGACGGCAGTCTCCTATCAAAGTCTTAGCCACCGCCAACCCTCCTTGCCTTCCCAACCCAGATAAAATTAATCGGGCACTACTAGCTAAACTTACTTGGCAATTCCCAGTGAGTTTCATGGGAGTTTGATCTGATTTAGATGTTCATAGCATCACAGTAAAATACCACGATCCCATGCTGATTATGTTGCTATAGATTAACACAGCCATCCCTCTGATGTATATATTTTTTAAAAATTAAATTTATCCTGGAGCTTGAAGTTCCCTCCCCCCGCTTCCCCCCCCGAACTTGAAGATTATGGGATCAAGTCAGTATCGCTTTCGTAGTTCACAAATCGACATCACGATCCTCGGCTCTTAAATATCCCGCGTTGCCTGCAAATGAGATTGAAGGCAAAGCAGTGTAGCCTCCACTTCTCCCCCTCCCGCCAACATTGGTTTTAGAAAGGGAGCCAATCAGTGGTTTTAACTGAAGCGCAACAGCCAATCAGGAAGCAAGCTAATGATTTAAAAGAATCCGGTAGAGAAAGCCGTGTTGTAGGTTTTACCCAAAGTATTTGCCAAGGTAAATGAATCGATAAGGGGATGATAGATGCAGAACTTTTTTTCCCATGACAGTTAGTTTAATTTTCGTTTCTGTTTGTTCCTACGTATTAGGTTTTAAAAGCTAGCTCTGTTGAAATATTAAAACTGCAAGCCGTAGTTTAGGGAGAAGCGGGATGGTCTATCTTTTGTCATAATTGCTGAAACTTGTTTTTGTTTTAAAGTCGTGTATACTGGACTTGTACCGCAATGCTAGTTTTCTGTTTGATAGCCTTATAAAACTAATTCTGGAAGAAGCTCTATTAATGAACATACAAATGCCGGCTCTACGAGTATTAAATTGAAATAATTGAAAAATAAAGGGTTCAGTTCTGTTTACAGGTAGCAGCAGAAAGCAAGATATGCTGACTTCTATAGTACCTGCACATCACAAATTCATATGGAATAATATCCTTGTTGTAGAACTAAGAAAAATGTCGGTTTAGAACTTCATGAGGCATGATATTCCAAACTAGGGGATGAGGGAGAACTGTTTTTTATTAAAAGGCTAGTTGTTTAACCTACAAAGTGTTTAATTCAAAATATGGTAAGAAACTTTAGATCCTTGAATACTAGATGTTGGGAAAACTATGAATTCAGACAAGTAGCATTTGGAGATCAAATTAATGGCTATATACTGTACTATATTTAGTCTGACCTATAAATTTTGAATCTTACTTATTCAACTGTAACTCCTGATTTGGTGTAAATAAGTCTCCTGTTAATGAGCTTGAAGCCCAGTTACTTCATCAAAATGTTTATGAAACCAAAATGGAAGTGGATTGTAACTGTCTACTTTTGAGATCTCAGCCTATCTAACAATACTGATAGTTTTTATATTAGTGTAAACTTGATCTGATTTTTCTTAGTTTTGAGCCCAAAGTCAGCTAAGTCCATTTGCTGAGGCATAATTATCCACAGATGGCATTTTTACAGACCAATCAAATTCTATAGCTCTGTTGAAATTAAGACAATATAATTTATTTACTTGTTTCCATTGTCAAATCAAGGAATTTTATATATATATATATATATATATATATATATATATATATATATATATATATAGAGAGAGAGAGAGAGAGAGAGAGAGAGAGAGAGAGAGAGAGAGAGAGAGGGGGGGGGGGAAAGGGGGGGAGGGAGGGAGAGGTGCTTGGAGAGTGGGCGGCATAGAAATATGACTAATAATAATAATAATAATATTGCAAGTAGTAGATGGGAGACTCTGTTTTTCCAAATTGGGAAGACATGATTATAAAGTCACATTTTCAAATTGTTTAAGCCAAAAATATGTTTTCTGTAAAAAGAACAGGTGAATCTTGTATGGAATTCACAGTCTTCTCACCTGGGTCAATTTAAGACAGTTTGAACTAGGATAACTGCCTTGGTTCTGAAAGATTCTGAGCTAGAAGTTGCTGCCCTAGCTATGTAATATTCTAGGACCGGGATGTCAAACTCACGGTGTCATGGTGGCGTCATGTGACGTATCAGGACTTTCCCCCCCTTCGCAAAACTGGGCGTGGGCATGGCCAGCATGTGACTCATCTGGGAATTTGACCGCCCTGTTCTAGGAGAAGAGTACAATTGCAGTCTTGTATTGATGTGAGAGGTTTAGAGAATAAATTTAGATGTGCTATAATATTGTAAGTATCTGTTTTAGGAATCATTTGATGCCATAGAAATGGCAACACATATCTTCATAGACAAAGAGAATGGAGAAACTGTCACCAATACTGCTACTAAGGATCGACTAAAACAGCTATTGGCACCTTGTGAGTTTGCATTTATATAAAAAGCTGTAGTCTAAATAAGCAAAAAAATCTGTCTCTAAAAAGGCTCACTCAACATATTAATTGATTTGGATGCTGTCTAATCAGAATGATTTCTTATTTTAAGAGGATGGAAGATGAATAGCTACCTAAATTGCCTGGAGGCCGTGCGGATCTGGATGGGGAGAAACAAGCTCAGACTCAACCCCTCCAAGACCGAGTGGCTGTGGCTTCCGGCGTCCCGGTATAGTCAGCTGGTACCATCACTGACAATAGGGGATGAGATCTTGCTCCCCACAGAGAGGGCCCGCAACTTGGGTGTCCTCCTGGATTCACGGTTATCTTTAGAAGATCATTTGACGGCCGTGGCCAGGGGTGCCTTTTATCAGGTTCGCCTGATCCGCCAGTTGCGTCCCTTTCTGGATCGGGACGCCTTGCGCACGGTCACTCATGCCCTAGTTACCTCCCGTATGGACTACTGTAATGCTCTCTACATGGGGCTCCTCTTGAAAAGCACCCGGAGGCTCCAACTGGTCCAGAACGTAGCCGCACGGGTGATTATGGGCGCAGCTCGTTACGCCCATGTAACACCTCTCCTACGCGAGCTGCACTGGCTCCCGGTGGTCTTCCGGGTGCGATTCAAGGTGTTAGTTATCACCTTTAAAGCGCTCCATGGCTTAGGACCTGGGTACCTACGAGACCGTCTTTTGCCACCAATAGCCTCCCACCGACCAGTTCGTTCTCACAGGGAGGGACTACTCAGGGTACCGTCAGTCAAATTATGTCGACTGGCGACTCCCAGGGGGAGGGCCTTCTCTGTGGGGGCTCCAACCCTTTGGAATGAACTGCCCCCGGAGATACGGAATATCCCTGATCTCCGTGCTTTCCGCCATGCCCTCAAGACCCTGATGTTCCAACAGGCAGGGCTAAACATACAAACATGTGAATGATTTTTTAAATGTTATCTAATTCTGGGTTTTATTTAATTGACCAAACTAAGTAATAATTTTAATTAGCAATTTTATGATGTTTGTGTGTCTATATTTTTCTTGACTGTACACCGCCTTGAGTCCTACGGGAGAAAGGCGGTATAGAAATATAATAAATAAATAAATAAATAAATATGATATCAATGTGGCTTTTGTATAATTGAAAGCCTGACAAAACAGCCAGTCTTGAGACTATAGGTGTAATTTGGTGATGTAACTCTTGTTGGTTGGGAAGAAAGAGAAATGAAAAGTGGCCATCTTTTTGCTTTGTAGAAAGGACCACTGTGAATTCTGTCATGAATGGAAAAAGCTGAACTAAACTGCAGGATATTGTCTTAGTTTACTAGACAAGCAATTTTTATTAAAATTATTATCTAATGGATATAAAGGCCAATGTGGTTGTACTGATTCCTCCATAGCCCTATTCTGAATTGTCCAGTTGTATGCTTTTAGTGCCTTTGGGGATGCTAAACCTGTATTAGAGAAAACCTACTTTAATAAAGAAATGTTGGAATATAGGACCTAAATTGCATTGTATAACAGGACTTTTCCCCTCTACAGCAAAAGTGTTTGTAGAAAGGTCTCATCCTAAAACCCCTCTTGTTGGAAGGACAGCTAATGTGAATCTAACAGAATCTCAATCAGTCAAGAAGGCTCTGGGAAGTTTGAACAGACCTCTAGCAAAGAGTCAGTTCCCTAAAGGAAAAAAGTTCTTGTTGAAAAAGGTTAGTAAAGCTAATTTTCTGTTGGATGCCATTGAGATGCTCAGACAGAAGAAACTAACAGTGTTTGTGTTAAATAACTTAGAATAATTTTAAACCAAAGAATGAATAGAAAGCATGAATTCCAATTTATAGAAGTTGAACATAAAGCTTTAGAGGTGTCTCCTAATCTGCCATGTATAGCATTCAAGCAGCTACACAAAAAAAGAAAGAAATAATATCTTGGAAGTTGATGGACAGCCAGAAAAGCAATACAACAGTGCTTCCATGCCATTCCATTGGAAGGGAAATGAAATTGATATCTACATGATTAATTTGGGGTGGTGGTGGTGAAAGGAAAGATAAAACAAATAGACCAGGACAAAGGTGATATTTGAAACTAAAAAGAGGGGAAGGGCTTTAGTAACCTGAATTGTGTGAAGGGAAGCACAAACCAATTTTAGAGGAATGATCTGGTCAGAGAAATTGCTTGCCCTACAATTCAAGAAGATGGATTAAGCCTAACAAAAGTTATAGTAGGCATAGGAGAACAGAGATCCCTATGTAGGTAGGTTCTAAACTAATTATAATTTAGAGACTCAACAAATCAGGATAGTATTATGGGATTTCCAAGGAAATATTCCAAGTAATAAAGATTTCTGCAATGTTCAGATTACTTTATCCTTATCAGTTCTTCTTGGTGCATTCTTCTAATGCAGAAAGAACTAATTTTTCTAATTAAAATTAATTAATTAAAAGCAAGGTTTTGTTTTGATGCAAAGTCTCCAGGTCAGGCTAGATGCCTGATGACTATTCAGGAACATCCATATAGTTTATTCTTAACAAAATAGGAATAGTTTGCTATTTTGTTATTGATGTTTTGATAGCCTACTCTTGGTAGTTGCTTATCCATGTCCTAACCAGCTCTTCCCCCTCTTAACTTTTTGATAACAAAGTTATCTAGGTGTCAGTTTTATACATTTTAGGTCCAGGAAATGAGGGCCAGAATGCTTTCTTTTGCATATCATCATTTGGGGATTAACTAATCCTAACAAACATGTTCTGCACCAGGTCTCTGTCAGATTTCATTTTTAATGAACATATAAATTATTGCTAACAATATTAAATGCAATTGCTACTATTTCACATCATTAAACAGTGATTTAAGACTTGAAATGGGTAGTTTACACCCATAGGCAATGTGAGGGAATTCTCTCAAATACAAATTTTTTTCCCCCTTTTTTCCCCCCTCCCCCTCCCCCTCCCTAACCCCCCTCCCCACCCATCCCCCCCTGTGACTTCTTCGTAACAAAAAAACCCTAATTCATAACAGATTACTTACTCCTGCCTTAAAATACTGACCTTTACTTACTAAAAATATTATAAATATTATAATATCCCCCTTTATCCATACATTTCAGAAAAGAAGAGAAAAAAAAAACATTATACTATAACTATTATAAAATAACTTCTAATTTAACATAATAGTGTTTTATATCTATATATTATTACAACAATTCAAAACCACCTTCCACTTTAAAACTATACAATAAATCCTACTTTAATATTTAATCTTCTGTATATATTACTATAACATTTCAAAGCGGCCTCCCCATAAAATCTAATTTAACATTTATTCCACTCTATCCATTTCCTCCACTCCCCTAAATATATCACTTAAAAATCCCTTTTCTTAAACTAATCGGTCTGTAGCTAGCTTATTCACCCACTGTCCTGCAAATTTACCATACACAACAATTCTTAATATCTTTAATTCACTGCCCACACTACGTAAAAATATATATATATATATTCCATTATATCTAAATAAAAAAAAGAAAAGACAATAACTTTAAATTTATAGTCCATATAATATCTTCTTTGAGGTCTTTCCACTGGATTGTTAAAACCAACATCCATAATAGGGTAACATAGCTTGCTAGTGCAACAGTTTATTCAAGATCTTCAATCATATCTGCCCCCATCAGTAATAAATATCTTCTTATATGTATAAAAGTAAAAACAACCACCCGAGTGACATTATAATTATATTCCATATAATAATAATTGTGGGTTTCATCAGGATTATTAATTTCCATCATCGTAGTGGGTAACAACCGGATCTTCTGCATGCCCCATCATGATTCTCTTGCCTTATGATTCAAGATAATTATAATATATTTATCAACACAAAAAGAAATTTCAAAGTGGATAATTCAAATCCATCAGTTTGAGGCTCTTTCCACGTCCCAAAATTACGGCAATGCAGAGATCTGCCACTATCCTCAGGATGATATTGACCAATATGTCGCCTCCTCTATGTTTTCACATAATCATTCGTATTTTAAAGTCACTGGCTTCACTGTTGCTTGAGTTAGAAATTTCTATTTTTATACAACCTGTTTCTTTTTTTGTTTTGTTTTTGTGGGTTTGACTTCCATCCTGGTTTCCTTTCTACAGATTGTATGTCAACTGGTCGGTTTTCATTCTGCTTTATAGATTGGTCGTGTTGATTTTGTTTTTGTGTCTCATGTTTCTTTTTTATCCCTTGTATATCCGCTAATTGGTTTCCATGCTTGTCCTTGCCTTGATAAGTCATCACATTAAAATCAGATGGCACTTCTCTCAAATTTGTAGATAATCCAGCTGGGGTATCCGATAAATCCAAAGGCAATTTATCTGGTACAGTCTCTGTAATTCGATATTTTCCCTTTATTTCCAGCTCCTTCTGCTTATCCTGTATTATACCTGAAGATGTTAAATTCATGTTCAACCTATTTTGATAAAATTCTTCCGCTCTTTCAATAGTATTTAACTGATATCTTTCTCCTTGATGTCTCAGTATAATACCAACTGGGGCGTTCCACTTATATGAGATATTTCTCTTTTTTAACTCAGACACCAGAAAACCAAATTTCTTCCTTTCTGTTAATATCTTGGGTGGGAGTTCCTTGTAGATCCATATCTTTCTTCCATACAATTGCAAATTAGAATTGAAGGAATTTTGCACAATATTATTCCTAATTTCCTTGTCCGTAAAATAAATCACCACATCTCTAGGCAGTTGCCTTTGCTTAGCAATCCAGGAATTTATTCTGAAAACTCTGTCGATCCTACAAAACACTTCCTCAGGTTGAACCTTTAAAATCCCAGCTAGAATTTCAGAAGATATTTTCCTTAAATCATCTCTATTATTTTCCTGCAAACCTCTCAGTCTTATCGCATATTCTGTAAAATTATATTGTACCATTAGAACCTCTTTTTCAATCCTCTGTTGCAGATTTTCTACATTACCAAACTTTTGATCAGCATCCATTTTAGGTTTTTCTTCTAAGCTATTGTCCTGAGTGTTTATCAAATCATTTTCAATTTTTTGAATTCTATTGTCCAATTTATCTTGAGTTTCATCCATTTTAGACTCTAGTAAATTAGTATTTGTATCCAACCGTATCATAAATTCTGAAAAACCATTAACCACTTTTAAAATTTTTCGCTCCAAAAAATCAAACTTAGATTTTACCAATTCTTTAATTTCCTGCTTAAATTTTTCAAGATGCTGATTCACAATCTCATCCCTTCTTTCAATCTCCTCTAAGAGAAATTCTATTATATTAAAATCAGGTTTCTGAGACTGAAGAGTTAAAACTTGTTCCTTTAAGTTGTTGGTGGGGGAATCCCCCCCCCCTTGCTTGTTTATCTGATTTTGTAAGTTTCAGTGCCATGTTTCCGCCCAGGCAGGCTTTGTTAAAAAGAAAAAAAGAAAAAAAACAAGAAAAAAGACTTCTTTCCAGTAAACAACAATATCAAGTCTCCAGGAACAAAAAAGAAAGAAAAACACAGGAGCGAGGTTTTGTCTACAAATGTAGCCAGTGGTATTTATTCCGCTACATTGTAATAATAGAAAACGGAAGGACTTTTCCTTTCTGCCTCTTCTCCAGCTGCTGCAAGCGCCATTTTAAAAGGCTTTTCCCCCCCCTTTCCTTTCCTCTTTTCTCTTAAGTAATTTTTTTAAAAGATAAGTGAAATACTTGCGGTTCAGTATTACAGATCCAGCTCACATTTTCTTTGAGTAATCTGTTAGATTCACAGGCTTGCTCTTGACGCCTGGCTCTGCATTAGCAGAGGTCTCCCAAAGCCCGGAGCAACGGCTGGGGATATGGGGCATCTCATCCGCTCCGTCCCAAAAGAAAAAAAAAAACTTTTGGGACTCTGCAGAGAGTTCTACCCACCCCTGCCAGCTCTATCTCCGTTTCCTCATGGAAACGGAGTTTTTTCGAGCCGCCGTTCCGTTGTGAAGGCGGCTCTGACAGGCAGTGGAAGCTGACGATCCCAAAGGAACGTCTGGCGGCAGCCAGCAACAAACAGGAAGTCAATGTGAGGGAATTCTCGATAAGGACAGTAATTCTGTATACATTTTATTAGCCTTTGATCACCGGAGGTGAAGTGACTCGATAAAAAAGCACTTGAGTCCTGAATTCAATCTCTGGCATCTTCATGTAGACTTGGTTCTGAACTGGGGGTGCTCGCAGGGAGTGTGAAAACTTGGGTTTAGAAGTTTCAAAATTATAGTGTATATGTATAATTATAATTATATGCATATAATAATTATTTTTTAAGTGGTGCGAGAATATATCAAGTGTTCTTGGGGTTCAGGCAGTGGTAGGTTTCAACCGGTGTTACCACTGGTTCACTTCACACATGTGCTTTGCGTGCGATTTGCTTTGTGCAAGCGCATTGCATTTCACAACACCTGAGACACGGCAATCCGCTCTGCTGCGCCTATCAGCTGGGCTAAAAATGAATGAATATAGGTAGGTATAGCGCAGGGGTGGGCTGGAGGGCCCAGCTGACGATCGGAGGGAACCGGTTCGCTCTTACCTCACCTCCATCACTACCTGCTCATCTGAACTGGGGAGAACCGGTAGCAACCAACCACTGGGTGTAGGTTATAGAAAAGGTTGGGAACCCCTGATGTAGAGGAATAAAACTTCTACTTGGAAGATTGGAGCTGCTGCTTACAGTATGAATCTTGACTATAATGGGGCATTGTGGGCTAATAACCTAGGCTAGTAACTTTGGAATAAAACAGCCTCTTATATACCCCAGATATTCATGTGCTACAATGTCTAATCTTTGTCTTGAGAGGGTGTTGTAACTTTTTTATTATTATTCTTACTTAGGTAAATGAAAATACAAGCAGAATTGAAGACAACAGCATGGTTCCTGAAGAATGTCCAGAGAAGGAGAATCTTTTTTCTTATAATCCTCTAGGTCAGTTATGGCTAACCTTTTTGCCATCGCGTGCCAAGAAGGGGTGGAGGGGGAGGTTCGCAAGCGAGCGTGCCCACACCCATAATTCTATGTGCCCCACCCCGCACACACCCCTTACCCACGCTCCTGGCACGTGATGTCCCGGTAGGCCTGTTTTTCTCTCTCACCTGGTTCCAGATCCTCTCTATGCATCTGGGGAGGGCAAAAACAGCCTTCCCCACCCCACCCCACCCACAGGCCCTCCGGAGGCAGGAAACAGCCTGTTTTCTTACTTCTGATGGGCCCAGAAGGCCCAAAAATTAGGTGGCCGGCGCATGCATGCGCGCCCTAGCTGAGCTGGCGTGCCAGGCGACATGGCGACATGGCTCCGTGTGCCATCTGTGGCACGCGTGCCACAGGTTTGCCATCACGGCTCTAGGTAATGCCCCAAAAGGAAAGAGCTTCAGCTTTTTTGGCAACAGGAGACTCATTATTGAAGAATCAAGTTTCATAAATAAACATCTGGACAATAAGATGTGATACCACTGGCATGTCATCCTGTATATAGTGAAGTATATAATCTTCTTGGTCCAGGTTAATAAAGTTAATTAAAAGTTAGAAGTGTTATATTGACTAAATTTAAGCATGGTTTTAACCAAGTTGCATTTCATTGTATTTTGTTCTACTGTTTTCCATTAATAGATTTTGAGAGTTTTGATGTTCCTGAAGAGCACCGGCTGAGCCATATGTCTTTGACTGGAGTTCCTCTTATGACATTTGATAGTGGGCCTGATAGATTTGCAAGCAGCATCCCTCTGCCTGCAAAACAACCTTTAATTTCATGGGACTATGGTAAGTAGTTAGACTGTATTCTGAAAACCTAGCAGCTGTGACGTTTTTTCTTTAACTGCCTTGTTCAATCTGGGGTCTTCAAGATATACTGAAACCATAATTTCTAGTTTTACTAGCTACTGGTATTTCTTAGTCATGTGGGTTAATAGTTTTGCAAACTGAAGTCCTAAGGTAATTGGCTAGGCACCTGGTTAGGAAGGGCTAGAGGTAGTAGAAAGAAAAAGGGTAACAACTGTTTAGGAATTATTCAATAACACCTACTTTAAGAATGATTAAGTAAACACACTTTTTAGTCACTTTAGAAAAATACTTAAAGTTAGAGCTAAATCAGAGAATATAACTGACTCGAGATATTATAATCTTTTATTTTTGTTTATTTTTAGCTTGTTTGCAGTCAACTAAGGATTTTCTGGCCACTCTGGATGAAATAGTAATTGATCTTCCCCCTCCCTTGTAACAAGTAAACAAGCTATATTTTAAAGTTGTATTTTGAACAATGTTGTAACTTGTTTTTTTTTTAATTTGATTTATATGTTTCAATGTTATAATAAAGAACTTGTAGTTGTAAGTATTTGTAGTTGTAACTCTTATCTTGTTTGAACTACTGGTAGATTTGGGGAAAAGAATTTCATGTAATGAAATTATTTATTTACCATTTTTACCCCAAAGAAAGACAATTCTGAGTTTAAGATGAACCCCACAAAGGAGAACATAAAAAGCAAACACCAAACAAAACTGTTTTTCAGCAGCAGTGTTTGCAGCCAATTGTCCATTTCCCCTTTTACTTTAATATCTTCTGCCTTCAGCAAACATAAGAGGATTTCTCCTATCATATTTACAGGAACAAAACACTTTTCCTATAGGGTAAGAATAATTTATTTTATTTTTATTTATTTTATATTGGATTTCTATACCGCCCTTCTCCCTAAGGACTCAGGGCGGTGTACAGCCAGATTAAAAAAACATGCAGAACAAATATTAAAAACAATTAAAAGATATATAAATTTGGCCCAATTAAAACTCATTTACCAATTAAAAACGTTTAAAACATTTAAAAACAGTTAAAAATTTCATCTTAAGCCAGCCCGGCTTGTTTAAATAAATGGGTTTTAAGGGCGCGACGGAAGGCACTGAGGTCTTGGATTCTCCTTATCTCTGGGGGGAGCTGATTCCAGAGGGTAGGTGCCCCCACAGAGAAGGCTCTCCCCCTGGGGGTCACCAGCCTACATTGTCTGGCTGATGGCACCCCGAGGAGGCCCTCTCTGTGGGAGCGCACGGGTCGATGGGAGGTCGTTGGTAGCAGCAGGCGGTCTCGAAGATAGCTAGGCCCTATGCCATGGAGCGCTTTAAAGGTGATAACCAACACCTTGAAGCGCACCCGGAAGACAACTGGGAGCCAGTGCAGCTCGCGCAGGAGCGGTGTTACATGGGAGCGCCATGCTGCTCCCGTCACTACCCGCGCTGCTGCGTTCTGGACCAGCTGGAGCCTCCGGGTGCTCCTCAAGGGGAGCCCCATGTAGAGAGCGTTGCAATAGTCAAGGCGAGAGGTGACGAGGGCGTGAGTGACTGTGCACAGGGAATCCCGATCAAGAAAGGGCCGCAACTGGCGAATCAGGCGAACCTGACAAAAGGTCCCCCTGGTTACAGCCGTCAGATGTTCCTCCAAGGACAGCTGCATATCCAGGAGGACTCCCAGATTGCGAGCCCTCTCTGTGGGGGCCAATGACTCGCCCCCAATAGTCAGTGATGGAGTCAACTGACTATATCGGGATGCCGGGAGCCACAGCCACTCAGTCTTGGAAGGGTTGAGCTTGAGCCTGTTCCTCCCCATCCAGACCCGTACAGCCTCCAGGCACTGGGACATCACTTCAAGGGCATCGTTGGGGTGGCCTGGGGTGGAGATGTACAGCTGGGTGTCATCAGCGTACTGGTGGTATCTCACCCCAAAGCCACGGATGATCTCACCCAGCGGCTTCACATAAATGTTGAACAGAAGGGGCGAGAGGACCGATCCCTGCGGCACTCCACAAATGAGAGGCCTCGAGGTCGACCTCTGCCCCCCTGCCAACACAAACTGCGACCGGTCGGAGAGAAAGGAGGAGAACCACCGCAACACGGTGCCTCCCACCCCCAACTCTTCCAGCCGGTGCAGCATGATACCATGGTCGATGGTATCAAAAGCCGCTGAGAGGTCTAACAGGACCAGAACAGAGGAACAACCCCTGTCCCGAGCCCTCCAGAGATCATCAACCAACGCGACCAATGCCGTTTCTGTGCTGTGCCCAGACCTGAAACCCAACTGGAACGGATCTAGATAAGATGTTTCCTCCAGGAATTGCGGAAACTGTCGTGCGACCACACTCTCAACAACCTTCGCCATAAAGCGAAGGTTGGAGACAGGACGATAGTTGGCCAATATTGCCGGATCCAGGGACGGCTTCTTGAGGAGAGGCCTCACCACCGCCTCTTTCAAGGCGGTGGGGAAGTAACCCTCACTCAACGAAGCGTTGATAACACCCTGGAGCCAGCCTCGTGTAACCTCCCGGGAAGCCAGTACCAACCAGGAGGGACACGGGTCCAGTAAACATGTGGCCGCACTAAGTCTCCCCAAAATCCTGTCCACATCATCAGGAGTCACAGCATCAAACTCCTCCCAGATAACATTCTCAAGACTATTCCTCGTCACCCTGCCCTGATCTACCCAGTCAGAGTCCAAATCCCCCCGGATCTGGGCGATTTTGTCATACAGGTATTGTCCGAAATCCTCCGCCCTGCCTTCTAAGGGATCCTCCCGCACTCCTGGATGGAGCAGGGCGCGGGTCACCCTAAACAGGGCAGCCGGACGATTCCCTGATGACGCAATAGAGGCGGAAAAGTAGTTAGACTTTGCCGTCTCTATCGCCACTAGGTAGGCCTTAATATGCGACCTTACCAGTGTTCGATCAGATTCAGCGAGACTGGCCCTCCAACCGCTCTCCAGGCGTCTTTTCCGGCGCTTCATTTCCCTCAGCTCCTCAGTAAACCAAGGAGCCGCACGGGATCGGCATCGGGTCAGAGGCCGCAAAGGCACAACTCGGTCCAAGGCCCCACCAGCCGCCCGATCCCAGGCGGCTACCAGGTCCTCGGCCGAGTCATGTGCTAGATCCTCAGGAAATGGCCCAAGCTCCGTCTGGAACCTATCAGGATCCATCAGGCGCCTGGGGCGGATCCATCTAATTGGATCCACCTCCCTGCGGCGAGGGGTCGCGGTTCGAAGATCTAGGCGAAGGAGTGAGTGGTCAGACCATGACAAGGGTTCCATGTCTATATCCCCTATAACAAGACCACTCAACCACTGGCCAGAGACAAAAATCAGATCCAGAGTGTGACCTCCCCTGTGAGTAGGGCCATGAACTAACTGGGTCAGGTCCATGGCCGTCATGGAAGCCATGAACTCCCGAGCCACCTCAGACGTTTCACCGACGGATGGCAAGTTGAAATCACCCATGACTAAAAGCCTGGGTGTATCTACTGCCACCGTGGCTATCACGTCGAGTAGCTCAGGTAGGGCTGTTGCCACGCGGCAGGGAGCCAGGTACGTAAGCAACAAGCCCATCTGAACCCCACGGCCCCACCTCACAAGGAGGGACTCACATCCGGCTATCTGAGGCACAGTGGTCTCCCTCGGACCCAGATCCTCGTTAATAATAACCGCCACCCCCCCGCCCCTCCCCTGAGCCCTCGGCTGATGGAATGCTCTGAAGCCTGGTGGGCACATTTCAACCAGAGGGACGCCACCCTCCGGGCCCAACCAGGTCTCCGTAATACCCGCCAGGTCCGCTCCTCCCTCTTGTATAAGATCGTGAATGAGGGGGGCCTTATTGACCACGGACCTGGCATTGCACAGCATCAGCCGAAGGCCCAGCTCCTGAGTATCTAAGCCACCTAGTATCCGAGCAGAGCCTTGGGGACCGGGGCAAGCAATTGCTCTCAGACAGCAAGTGCGAGCCCCCAGCACCTGATGTGGTCCCCTGCTCCCGCCATATCTGCCCCTCCCATTCACCGTGCCGATGGTACAGCCCTCATAGATATCGTCCCCCATCCCTTTCCCAATCCCTCGTCCGGTGCCCCCCGGATCGTTACCCTGTGCCGGGCACGGCTCTGACCCTGGTGGATTTCCCCCCCAATCCGCCTTAGTCTTCTTCCCAATATCTTTAAAAGAATAATTACAACCCCCTCCCCCAGAACCCCTTAAAATCTTTAAAAATTTCCCTAAAAAGCCCCATAAATTCTTCCTTGCTCCATGCCATCTCTCCGGACTCCAAAGTCCGTCATCGAGATAGGCCCTCGATAATGTGGGGGGCCAAATCTGCGAGAGGGGAGAATCTCGCAGGGCGAGGAGTTCCGACACCGAATACATATAGCTATCAAGGGGAAACAGTCCAAGGGTGGGGGACCACTGATGTTATAAGCGTAGGGAAAATTCCAGTCCATGGTCAGGCTGCCAAGCTCCACTGTCCTCTCACGACAGTGGCTAAGGAGGTGCATATCATTCGACCCCGAAAGTTTCCAGGGTGGCCGTCTCTCACCAGGCCAATCCATGGAGACTTTGATAGAAAGCTCAAGGGTGAGGATAGCCATATTCCGCCTCCTCGGCCCCATGTCCATAGAACCAGTATCCCTCCTGGGATTAGCAGCATCAGGGAATCCAATATCCAGCTCAAAGGAGGTTTAAGTTCGTAAATGTTCGTCAGAAAAGTTCTACATGGTAGGGAATCCAGACAGGCCAGATGGAAATGGGAAAAAATTAGGAGTAGTTCAGCAGGCCAAGATGGATGGGAAGCTATGATCGTAGTAGGCCAATAGGCCAAAGCTCAGTCTGAAGGAAGGAGGGGGGGGATTCAAACCGCATAAGTTTGTAGTCATTTTCCAGCCCCAATAACCCTCAACCTTCCATTCTAGAGGGTAAAGCTCCCCAATTTCGTCCCCCCCCATCCAGCTCACCCTGGGGGGGGGGCTCTGGGTCTCCCTGGGGGTAACCCTTCCCTCAAGGGTCATATACTCTCCAGTCACCCCAAAATCAGACCTAAAACCGCTGCTGAAGAGTCCTGGGCCGTCTGTTTGGAAGTCTTTAGGCCCTTGGGAGCCGCCCCAACCTTAGGCGCCCCCGTCACGACCACCGCCGCGGCCTCCGCAGTCCCCATCGCCATCGTCGCCATCGGCCCCCCCACGGACGTCCCCAGCCGCCCCCTGCCTCCAAAGATCCACCTCGAGGCATCCAGGGGTGTGGGGAACCTCCGTAGGGGCCTCACAACGCCGACGTCGTCCAGGAGCTGCCGCCGCCGCCGCCATGACCGCCCGCGACCGCCGCCGCCGGTGCCGCTCCCCTGCAGGCCGCAGACCGCCGTCACCCACCGCCGTCCTGACGTCATCCCCCTCAGCGCTGGGATGGTCCGGGGAGCCGACAAAGCTTCCAACGGGCTCCTCAGATGCTGCTTCGTCCGGGCGGGGGGTCATAGATGTTCGAAATGACCCCCCTGAGCCCCCCCAAGCCGAGGCATCGCCCCCAAGAAGCCGAGACTCAGCGCCGGAGCGCCATCTTGGGGCATGCGCAGAAGAATATTATGTATATGCTTTTTATCTTGCCTGCTGGCCTGATAAAATATGCAAATGTATGCACTTGAACATATTTAATATTACAGACATGGTTAACGGAAAGAGTGGCTGCAACGTTTTGTGTCAACCCAAACTTCTAGACTGGATTTGTACAACATACTAGGCTAAAATGTGATTGACTACAATAGTTTGTTGTTGAGAATTGTATGCAAATTCCCCCTCCCGCCCCTTTGTTACAAATGCTTAGTGTGAGCCTAGGCAGATAAATTCATTCAGTGAAGCAGGAGTTAGTATGTTGTATGAACACAGTGCAATTTTAATTTATATATAATTCTGAAGTTTGCTAGTTTAAACATCTGGGCAATGAAACTAGGTTTAATTGTTCTCGAGCTGAACTCAACACCACAACATTCCTTTTATTGCCGTTGCTATTCTGGGAAAGAAATTGCATTACATAATTGAAATTCTAATTTCAATCTCCCAAATCTAACAATCCTGTTCTGGGATATAGAAATGGCTTGTTTAGTTGAGGATGATTATATAATCCTATTCTAAATGACAGGTCACCAAGTGACATTCGGAGCTGACCAATCTATGTGCCAAATAGGCACAGATATAAAATAATTTTTTTCATGATGGAAACGTGTTACTGTAATCTGATTCATTTAAAAACTGCAGTTAACAACTCTGGCAAAAAGGTTCATTAAATTGGGAATCCTCACTTAACAATCTTGCTTAGCAATGGAAATTCTGGTTCCAATTGTGGCTGTAAGTCAGGGACTATCTGTAGGCAATTGTGTAGCTACATTGTCTGATTTTGTCCATTTCCCCACATTTGCTGGAATTGCTTGTTATACTTTCAGGATCTACTTTTTTTTTAGGAATTTGCCTTCACTGTGAATTCGTTTTTCCCACTGCTACTTCTACTGTGGAATCCTAGTCACCATTACTGTGATACTTTTATAATTTTTCTTGAATCCGAAAAACGTTATTAGGCTACCTTTGGTGTAAGTTTCCTTTACAATCAAGGCCTACAGAATTAGATGATCACTTCTCCCAAGGTTACTTCCCCTTTTCAAGTAAGCTTTTATTATTGGTTAATATGAAGGACAGCTTCTGTCACCCTGAAGGGGCAAGTTGTGAAACAACACAAGGTAAGCATTTTCAGGAAGGGCAGTTTGACAGAGTTTGTCTACCCTAAATTGGTAATTAAGGTAAAGTCTTCCATCACAGCTATTCAATGCTTCTTTGAAAAAAATCTATAGCTTAGTTTTCAATCATCCAACTCCCCCCTCCCCCCTCATCCCAGTATTTTATTATGGGTTGGGCAGGCTTTACTTTAACTAATTAACTTTAAGCTAGATGCTCTCTGAGGTATTGCAAAGTTTATTCATTTGGATTTCTGAGCCAGTATGGATATTTTAAATGCAAACCTTCAACTTGCCTTTCTGTCACAGTTCATCTTTGATTGTTACATTCCAATAACCTGAATCATCTTGCCAATATCTGCTTTACCTCTTAAATCATATTTATTTTCTTGTTCTAAGAGTTGAAGGTAATTTGTTTCCAAAAATCTGGGTGTTGTTAATTAGCCAATATTATTTCTGAAATAATATCCAGTGGTAATAAGTTGCATTACTGAATTATCTGTGATGTTTCTTTAGGAGTTTATGTATGTATGTATGTATGTATGTATGTGTATGTGTGTGTATGTATGTATGCTTGTTTGTCTTTGAGGTGCAACCAGGGGTGAAATCTAATTTTTTTTGCTGCAGGTTCTGTGGGCGTGGCTTAATTAATGGGCGTGGCTTTGGTGGTAAGGTGACTGGGAGGGTGTGGCTTGTTAGATGGGCGTGGCCAAGTCAATGTCACTTCTTTGCCCTTTTTTAACCTACAAAAAACAACACAACTGGCTCACCCACAATATAAAAGCAGCTGTGCTAGACCCAAAATGGCCCCTGCAACAAGCAGGAACCTCACACAGCCACAAAAAGCCCAAAAAAACAACTTTCACACTTTACACACACACAACACAACACAACACAACACAACTGGCTCACCCACAATGTAAAAGCAGCTGTGCTAGACCCAAAATGGCCCCTGCAACAAGCAGGAACCTCATACAGCCACAAAAAGTCCAAAAAACCAACGTTCACACTTTACAGACACAAAATTCCACATACAGCTTTGTGAGATTTTGTGTTTGTGTAGTTAGAGTGAAACACTACAGAAACACACTAAATCTCAGAAAGCTGCACAAATATTTTATTTTAATTTATTTTTATTTTTACATAAAAGCAGCTAAATTTAAAACTTCATAAACTTTAAATGGCTAGGTCTAAAAAAAGAACAACTAAAAAAAAAACCCCAATTAACTATTTTTTTAAAGCTCCCAAAGGGGAAAAAAACTTACCCAATAGAACAGGGGTCTCCAACCTTGGCAACTTTAAGACCTGTAGACTTCAACTCCCAGAATTCCTCAGCCAGCTTCGCTTTGCTGGCTGAGGAATTCTGGGAGTTGAAGTCCACAACTCCCTGCCTGCTTGATTGCAGGCAGGGAGATTCAGTTGCTTGCTGATGCAATCGATTGCAGGGATTACAGTAAGGCGTTGCGACCAGCAGCTAAGGTAAGCAAGCTGACGGGGGGAGGGGGAGGGATCGTCAGAGCCATTTAAAAGAAAAAAAGTTTTTTTCTTTTACATGGCTCTGGTGATCCAAGCTGAGTTGCCTGATTAGCAGGCAACTCAGCTGGGATTGTCAGAGCTTGGCTGGTCAGAGCCACTTAAAAGAAAAAAAAGGCTCTGGTGATTGCGCGGCTCAACTGGGCATGGGGGGTGGGGGCAGGGAATTTTGCTACCAGTTCTCCGAACTGCCCGTCGCCATCGCTACCTACTCGCCTGAGCCGGTCCGAACCGGGAGCATTTCACCCCTGGGTGCAACCCATCCTATGTTTGCAATCCATCAATCCAGAGGTGAAATGTTCAGACCGGCTCGGGCGAGTAGGTAGCGATGATGGCCGGTGGTTTGGAGAACTGGTAGCAATGGCAGCTGGAGGCTCCGCCCACCCACCCACCGCCCCATTCCCTGGACTCCTACTGCTCACCTTCCGCGGCTGGCTGTCAGGGAAGGCAAGCGCCTGAAAGGTACCGGAGTCACTCACTCTCCGCTTTGATACATGCGCCGGCTGCGCAAGCGCACATCCAACCTGCCGCTGAATTAAATAAACTGCGCTTGTTCAGCCAGCGCGTGGAACAGAGCGGCTCATTCAAGAAGGAGAGTGAGCGACTCCGGTACCTTTCAGGCGCTTGCCTTCCCTGACAGCCAGCCGCGGGAGGTGAGCAGTAGGAGTCCGGGAATGGTACATTCCCCGAGTCCGGGGAATGGGATGGGTGGGCGGAGCCACGTGGCGAAGGGCGAGCAGGCAGTGGCTCTGTGGCAAGGCCGGAGTTGAGGAATGGTGCATTCTCCGACTCCTACTGCTCACCTTTCTCCCGCGGCTGGCTGTCAGGGAAGGCAAGAGTCTGAAAGGTACCGGAGTCACTCACTCTCCGCTTTGATACATGCGCCGGCTGCGCAAGCGCACATCCAACCTGCCGCTGAATTAAATAAACTGCGCTTGCGCAGCCAGCGCATGGACCAGAGTGGCTCATTCAAGAAGGAGAGTGAGCGACTCTGGTACCTTTCAGGCGCTTGCCTTCCCTGACAGCAAGCTGTGGGAGAAAAGTGAGCAGTAGGAATCTGGGGAATGGGGCAGGTGGGCGGAGCCGCGGGAGAAAGAAATTTAAAAAGTTTTCCTACTGGGTTCTGTGGGCATGGCTTGGTGGAAGGGGGTCTTGTGACTGAGTGGGCGTGGCTGTGAGTGACATCGAGTTGGCCACACCCACTCAGTCACAGGACCCCTCCCCCCACCAAGCCACGCCCACAGAACCGGTAGGGAAAAATTTTAGTTTTCACCCCTGCATCAATCACTAAATTCATGTTATGGTCCCAGAAATCAAATCTTGTTAACATCATTTGGATAGCCTTTTATGATTTGTGGACTGAGCCAGGAATTCTGGGAGTTGAAGTGCACAAGTCATAAAAGAGCCATGGTTTCCCATTCCTGGCTTACAACTTCTCTCTTTTCCTTTTTGGTCTTCTTCCATGGCTGAAAGAGACCATTTGAACCATCAGGTTCTTGAGCTTTCTTCTTGAAGCTTCAGAGTTCATCATGGATGGTGTAACTGTTCTTTGCAGTATTGCTTGTTCTGATTTAGCAGAAGGTTGTAATTATAAAAGAATATGGTAAGCATTGGACATTCTCTCACACTCACTGCTGATATTCACAAGCTGATGGGCTCATTCAGGAGATCTTTTTTCAATCTGTAAATCACCAAATCTAATGACTGTCTTTTTACTGGACACAACATTCCTTCTGTGTACTGCCTTGTCTCATTTTTTGTAGTTCTGTATTCCTCTGAAGCCTTGGAATGTTTCTTTTGAGGGTAACTGAAAGATGTTTCTGAGTTCTGGCATTATAGAATAATATTGCTCATGTGTCTGTTTTCTGGTTGTTATTGTCCATAGGATTTGCTGCTTTGTTTTCATTATGGAAAGTTGCTTCCTCTGTTAAGCTATTCTTGTAGTACCACCTTTAATATTTAACACCATGATTAACACTAGACCAACAATCAAGAAGTCAATAATACCTCAATCAAGCAACTACCAACTCAGAAAAACAAGCTAACAGTAAACAGCCTAATCAAAGAACTCCCAAGAACACTCCCACCAAGACTGACAGGTCAAGCCACTAGTATATAAAAAGAGCAAATCCTGCTCCCTTCTAGCATCGATATTGTTACCTAGTTTGGTTTTGAAACGTCTGTAAGCAAATGACCCAGGATCACACAGTTCAGCCCTGAGCAACAAAATTCTCTTCTATCAGCACCTTTTATCTGATAAGTCTTCCATTTTTTTATTATGCATTTTGTTGTATTACAAAACAACAATCCACCAAAATAATTACAAATCAACCCAATAAAATTAGCTTTATTTACAGCAGATGAACTATGACTGCTATACTCTTATAAAAGTACTATTGACTTTTATTGTAAGTTTGCTATAAATTCAAACTTGTTGCAAATATGCACTGGGAAGGATCATAAACTTGTTACAACCATTGCAAGTCATGATTGCAGAGTCCTGGTCAATAATTACTATAAGAATTATTATTTGAGGCACTACTAGGTTAGCAAAGTATTTGCTGTTAACTTAGAGGGAAACCTAATTCCTAATTGTCCTAGAAAAAATCCTGTTATTTTATTTTCTGTTTTTGCAGTGAGTTTGCTACTTTTGGGGTTCAGCCTTTACATCAACCACACTTACCTTTCTTGTGTATTGTCTCCAATTACAAATAGGCTCTCTTTCTGACACTATAAGGATGAAGATTGGAAGATGCAATCTGTTTTTCAGAACTTATTCAACTGTTCTCTACCTGTGTTGTCATAGTTGCCATGTTAAGTTGCCATAACATAATTGTTAATTTTAAATAGGAGGGCTGAATGAAAAGTAATGTCTTCAATGTTCTAAACTGTGCTAGAAGTTGGCATAGTTTTAAGAATCTGTTTTTCTATTTAGTTGGTAGAAAGTTGCTATGAGAAACAGTTGTACTGTTGTTGTTTGTGAAAATGGAACTCTGCAAAGACTTCTCATTAATGCACTTCAAGCAATGCATTAAATTTTTGACTGCTGAAAAAGTCCTTCCAAGTGAAATTCATTGCCAAACAGATTGTTTATAGTGATGAGTCTGCTGATGTGAATATTGTACCGTAATGGGCCCAAATGAATAATGATGGTGAATGAGCAGAACCGATTTGTGTGATCAAGAATGAAGTGGATGACCTATGACAGCAACTGATGAGTTTCACATTTAAGGACAATTGGTAGCTCACTCAAAGGGAAATTGCCATCAGGCTTGGCATTTCACAGGAACACGTGGTTCACATTATTGATGTTTTTCAGTATTGGAAGGTTTGTACAAGATGGGTTCATTGCATACTGATAGCAGGTATCAAAGTGTCAAGAGCTGAAATTTGCTATCAATTGCCGCCCTGCCACAAGGATGAAGCAGAGGAATTTTTTTTCAACATCATGGTTACAGCTTGGAGGTGATACCGATGCAGGATTATTGACATGGATTCCCTTAAGTGTAGCAGCCCTATCATTACAACACTCAAACATTTGAAACCCAGTTAAGCAGAATTTGGAAGTGCAAGAAAGACATTTTGCTGCAACACGACAACATTGTGCCTCATACCTCATGACACCCCCAAGAGATGCCTGTGCTATCCCATGTACCATAGAAACCAAACATGCCAGGGAACTTCCATCTTTCTCCACAACTTAAGGTGCATCTTTGTGGGCATCTGCTTGACTCATGAAAAGGTGAAAAAGACTAAGGAACTGGTGAAGAAGCCAAGTCTGGGGTTCTTTCTTGACGGCTCTTAGAAGCTTGTCTATCACTGAGAGAAGTGAATAGTGAATGATGTTGATAATGTAGAGAAGTAAATACAAGGAACAGAAGAGCTAATTTCAAGGATTATTTTCCTGTTTCATTTATTAAAATATCCCTATTTAAACAAACAATGGAGGTGAATGCATTAAGTTTCATTCAAACTTTGTATTTGAGTTATTATTATTTACTTCCTAATATAACATCAGCAGAACATAACATTTCAGTTGTGTAATTTATTTGAAACAATATTAATCATAAAAATCCCATGTGTTGTATATAGTGTTAGAAATTGTATTCAGAAATGCAGATAGTGATGTCTCTGTTAAATAGAAATATGTGCGATGAATATTTAATTTACTTTGCTTCTGGAACCTTTAACGTTAATTTATTGCTAAAAACAGAATCTTAAGCATGGAAGCAAAGTCTTCAGACACATAAAATGTGGTGCAATTACATACTGTTTATGAGTACCCTGTTTCCCCCCAAATAAGACATCCCCTGATAATAATCAGGCTTTTGAGCTCATGGCAATAAGGCCAAGCGCTTATTTCAGGGTTCAAAACAATTGCTGAGCACATTGTAAGCCGCCCTGAGTCTTCGGAGAAGGGCGGCATATAAATCAAATTAAAAAAAAACCAAAAAAAAAAAAAAACCAATATAAGACAGGGCCTTATTTTCGGGGAAACACGGTAGGTCTGAAGTTTGGTTGTTGTTGGAATGCTGTGTTCATACAAGGTAAAGCTGTATGCACTTATTTGTGAATGACACTAAAGGCAGGATAACGATTTTAAAACATTTCTCATCATTTGATACTCTGGGGTTTTTTTGAAAACAAAAACAAAAAACTCTAGGAAATTGCATTGAAAACAAAATGCAAGGGAGTAAGCAGTGCAAACATTGTGCCAGATGGAAGGACCAGCCACCCTTTACCTTCATTTTGGCCTTGTGCAGATTTGTCTTCCAATCACAGCAATAGAACTTTTATGAAGAAGGCAGAAGGGGTTATAATTCTGGCTTGCTTATCTTTAGGCTTGGAGAAAACTATCTTCCATCTGAAATTCCTTCGTCTGATTTTTAGGAAGAGATTAAGGGTCACACAGTATGGGCTTTGTAATAGCAATAGCAGTTGGATTTATATACTGCTTTACAGTGCTTTACAGCCCTCTCTAAGCAGTTTACAGAATCACCATATTTCCCCAACAATTTGGGTCTTCATACTTGTGATATGGTTTTTGTAGTACTGTTGCACTAGCTAACTAACATGGGTTTTCTTGTATTTCCATGTGCCATGTTGTTGCTTACTCCGGTTGCATAAGAGTTGCCTGTATATAATGACTTTTAAAAAACAGTGAAGTTAATTGTACATATTTTTGTAATTGTTCCCTGTCTCTCTATATTAATTCTCCCCCTTTTTTCAATTTTCTAGGGAAGCCTTTCTTTGGGGCATCAGTTGAAGCTCCCCTTTTTAAAATTCCATTTTACAGAGGGTTACTCACACCTACCAAATGTTTTGTGTTCCAATATGAAGAATGCCAAGAAAAGGCAAGGTGGGATGGGAGAGGAGTTGCTCAGAAAGAAAATCAAGATATTGGTCACACCAATTTCCTTATTCAAATCTGCCTAATTATAATTTTCCTGGGCCCTCAGCTTGCAAGTACCTATGGTAAATATAAGAAGTGAATCAAATAAAAGGAGGGATTGTAGCCAAACTTATAGTTTCATATCTAAAGGAGGGAGAAATGGAGAGGTGGATAGTTTTGAGAGTAAATATTTTGCATTGGTACAATAAATCTATTTGGAAAAGATGCTAAAGAATTTGAAAGCTAGTGTCCTTGAACAATGACATATATTTTGGAAAATGAACTTTTCTAAAATTGCTATGGATAAAGATTGGTCTTCTGCCACTTGAATATTGAATTCCTCTTTTGTTTGGGCTTTGGGCATTGGGAGCACCTTTGGATGCTTTCCCACTGTGAGAAATCTTCCCCTGCTTCTCCTCCTCCTCGTCCCCCTCCTCCCCCCAATCTTCCGATCTCAACTCTCAGGATTGTGGCTGAAAACCTCTAAATATCCCAGTATGTGGTCATTTTTATTATATATTTCTATATGTTATTGGTATATATTTCCAAACAAACAAAGTACATTTTGGTCTTTATCTTAAACCATCTTTGCTGGTTTAAAAATAATAAGGTAAACTTCACTGTATTAGGATTTGGTTTATATTCTATAATGCTTGAGTCATTTTTAATGTTGCAGTTTAAAGAAAAAAAAATCATGCTTCTTTCTAACCATAATAGCAACAACAACAACAACAACAACAACAACAACAACCTGTTACAATCTCCCCACAGTTGAAGACATAGTAGTTTCCATACAGGCATGATGATGCTATGGTTTTAAAGAGTGTGAATTTTTTTCTCCAGATCCACATTGAAACAGGCTGAATGTGCAAGTTAAGTTTTTGTCACAGGAGGTCAATGATCTGAGAAATTACTCGGGATGTAGCTTTAAGGCAGTGTTTCTCAACCTTGGTAACTTGAAGTCCACCCATCTTCAAGCTTCCAAGGTTGAGAAACACTGCTTTAAGGGGAACTAATCTTTGGCTTCTGGTGAATATAATTTTCCAAATGGACTAAGTTTTATGACAAAATGTCTGAAATTCTATGCACAAAGTGCTTCTTAATGTTATAATGAATGCTTGACACAAAGCCATCAGAGACTTGTGGCTGAATTCTTTTTCCTTAGTAATAAACTTTGCTACCTGTAAAATATTGTCTAAAATGCATGCCTTTTCTTCTCTGCGCTAAAGAGATTTACTTTTTCCTTCCTAATAAGTGGTTTCCCCGAAGGACACCAAAGGCTTCCAAAAATCATTTTCTTATTAATCACACCAAATTAACTTGCGGTACAATCCTAGGTATATTTATTTAGAGGTGTAAACCCTGTTAGATCAAATAGGATTTACTAAAATGAATGCATGATGCAATTATTAAATTATCAATACATGTCTAGTAATTCTCATGCATGTTATAATAAACTGGGGAGGGAGGAATATTTATCTTTACTGGACTTTGGTGCACTAACTTAATATGCCACCATTAGCCATAATAGAACTTTTTCTAATTACCTGTGCTCTTCCTTTTATCTGGTGGTTTTGGCAGGATAAGTATTCCAAATTAAACAATTTCACAAAGACTCATTTCTGACAGGTGGGGCGGGGGAGAAGTGAGATGTGTGGAGCGAGACGTGGCTCCCCTTGCCGTCTCATCTCCCTGCCATGCTGGGCATGGCAGGGCTTCTGCCCCTTGCTTAGCCACCTGCCCCCTTTAGGGAGGAACAGGAAGGCCCCACTTGCCACCCCCAAATTGCATCTCTAAAGGGGGCAGGTGGCTAAGCAAGGGACAGGAGCCCTGCCATACCTGGTGGTGGTGGGGGAGAAGAGACGGCAAGGGGAGCCACGTCTTGCTCCACGCATCTTGCTTCTCCCCTGCCCCACCTGTCAGAAATGAGTCTTTGTGAGACTCATTGCGCCACCGCCACCGCCACCTTGTGGAGTAGGACTCTGCAAGGCTTGCATGCATGAACGGCAGCACAGCCATGAGGTTTGACATACCGGTGCAGCCGCGAGCTGTGCCGGTTTAATGAAGCTTGTGGTGGTGCTGCAGTTCATGAGTACAACGGCACAACAAGCCTTGCAGAGTCCTGCATGGGGCAGCGGCGGCGGGACACGTTAGGGCAGTGGCGGCTAGCTGCCTGGCCGGCACGAAGAACAGGGGTGGGAGGGCATGTTCCCCCCTTCCCCCCCTCTGGCCTCGCCTCCTCAACTCGTTTTGGTTGTGCGGCAAGCAACCAGAGGAAATGGCAGGACCGGCTGTGCATGCGTGTAAGTAATTGGTGGGCGGCTTATTTTTGGGGAGGGGCTTATTTTAACGCATGTGCTGAAAAGCCCAATTTGGCTTATTATCCAGTGAGGTCTTAGTTTCGGGGAAACACGGTAATATATTCATATTGTTGTAGTAATATTGGCTTAGGACTGGAGTCCTATGTTGAATCTAATACCCTAAATTTACCCCATCTTTCTTTCTCTTTTAAAGTAGGTTTTGCCCACCAAACAAATGCTATCTTTTTCTTTCTCTAGAGGGTGACTATGTAATACCAGACCTATTTCCAATTATTACAGATTCAATTCAAAGAAAGTAATTGATGGATAGGCAGGAGAATTCAGAATATATTATATTATTTAAATATATTAATATATTTAAATAAAACATATATTTTCAGAATACATAATACAGACCAGTGCTTCAAAATCATAAACTGCCTAGTGTGGACCTAAAGTCATGTTGCAAGCACCCATACTTAAAACAAGCTCCTTGGTAGCCTCAAAATAAAAGTGAAATAAAAAAAGAATGCATGAAATTGCAATGCCTTGGAAAAATCTTCTGCTCAGTATACAAGCATGCTTTGTGGAGAAAAATTAGGGTTTTAAGATTGTAATGCTGAGATCGGCATGGCTAGGCGAATCTCGTTGCAGTCAGGCAAAGAATTGCCTCAGATTCTACCTCTCTTTTTTGTACTGTTGATGGGAAATAAGTTATAGATTCCTTCACTCCTACCCTCATTTTTCTAAGTTACATCTGGTCCAGTTACAGTCCCATTGTTGGGGGACTTCATTGTTGAGAGGAAGGGACAAAAAAAAATAAAACTTTACAACATTCTACTGTCTTCCACTAGGGCTGTGATGGTGAACCTATGGCATGCGTGCCAGAGGTGGCACACAATGCCCTCTCTGATGGCATGCGAGCCGTTGCCCCAGTTCAGCTACACAGCGCATGCGCTTCCCACCAGCCAGCTGGCTCTTCGGGACTTGGCTGTGCATGTGCAGGGTTGCGCATGGGGGTGCATGCGTGGGGTGGGTGTGCACATGCATGGGGGTGGAGTGCATGCAGGGGGCCCCTGTGCATGCACAGGGGTGGGGCAGTTGCACATAGGGGCAGCCTACGCATTACATTTTGGGGGTTCTGGCATGTGTGCACATTTGTGCACAGACTTTGGGTACTCGGTCCAGAAAAGGTTAGCCATCACTGCACTAGGGGCATTTTCTCTCTCTCTAGAAATAAGATGCAGGAACTGATTCCAACTCATTTTCCATGGGATGCATTAGCAGGAATTAATTACCATTTTATGTCTTGAACGTTTGTACTGTAGCAGTGGCTGTAGCAATTATCTGTCCCCCAGAAAAAAGAAATATAATATATAAATGCAACTACTTGGTTTTGGCACTGGTATCACCTTAGTACTGGATACAGGAACAGAGAGAATCTATTCTGAAGAAAATGGAAGGGAGCATCGAAGAATCCAATCTTTTTTTTCTCTTGTAGGAGACAATTATAACACTGCTGTATTCAAGGCTGGCTGTCCCATTCCCTTTACTCGAATGTAAGGGGGAAAAAGATACGGAAGACCACTGAGGAGTATGTAGAAGTGAAACTAGTACAATGTAGAATTACTGATTTTTGTTGCATTTAGGAATGTGAAGAATTAATTCAGCCAAGTAAAGCAAAAAGATGATCATTTTAATGAGGGTACAGTACATAGTGTATTTGCATATATTAGGAAGCTGAGGTTGAAGCCAGCTTATGTTCCTCTAGCAAAATAGACAATTTACATACAGTGCACATTCATCTAGGTTCTACGAGAAGAAAACTTTCTTCAAATTCCTGTGCATACTAATTTCCTGCTGCCAGCTCTCTTCCAGGGAGTATCTCACCTATTGCTTCTCTTCTAACCTGGGGAGTGATAGAGGTGGAATTCTTACAACTATGTTGGTTTCTGGTAAATCAAAAGAAAAAACAGAAATAAATTCTGTAGAATTACTTGCTGGTTCTGTAACAGCAAGCTGGATAGCTACTGTGTTTCCCCGAAAATAAGACCCGGTCTTATTTTCTTTTGGGCTTGAAAATAAGCATTCAGACTTATTTTGGGGGAGGTTTCTTTTTTTAAGTGTGGGAGGCGGCGAGTGTGAGGACTGACGGGAATGGGAGTGCAGCTACTGTTGGCCCCGATGTCTTCATCCCACTGTCTGCTTGCCCGCAGCTGCAACAGGCCAAGCTCTTGGCATGCCTCAGCCTCCACTCGCCCTGCCTGCTAGCCCAGCTGCTGCCGGTACACTTCTCGGCTGCAGCGGGTGCTGTGCTGGCCGCCAAGCTGCTGCCCATGCTGCTGCTGGCCTCGCGGGGGTTCTTCATCCTCCTGGCAGGGTAGGTGGAGGCTGGGATGTGCTGAGAGCTTGGCCCCAATTGAGGCCGCAGGCAAGTAGACAGTGGGACAGAGAGGGCGGGGCCTGTGGTAGCTGCCCAAACACTTTTCACCCAGAGGGAGATGAAGTTTTGTCTGCTTGCAAAAGGGACGCTTTGAAATGGAGCTGATCGCTCCACTTCAAACCTTTCGTTTTGCAAGTACATGAAGCTTTGAGTCTCCATCATTTCTCCATTCGGGCGAAAAGTGTTCGCCTTTTCAGGATCGCCTGTCTTCTCCACCCGCCTCTGTCTCCGTGCTTGGATTTATCGGTATTTATGCTGTGCCAAGGGGACTGTGGGCTGCAGCTGCTGCTGGACACTGTTGGCCCCTGCACTAGGGGTGGGTTCTACTTAACCTTTACTACCAATTCACAGCGGGGTTGCGCGCACATGCTTGTTTCGATCGCACACCTGCTCTTTTGCGCAAGAAGCGTTTTGATGATGTCGGGGTCGGTGGGCGGAGCTTCCCGCCTCTTTTACTACCAGTTCTATAGAACCAGTGCAAACCGGGGGCAACCCACCACTGCCCTGCATGCTTGCCGCCTCTCGTGCTGGCCACGCCCTTCCCCCTGGGCTTATTTTTGGTGTGGGGCTTATATTAGGCCCACATCAAAAATCAGGCTAGGGCTTGTTTTCGGGGTGGGATTTATTTTCAGGGAAACACGGTAGTAAAATTATCCCCCCCCTTCTCTCTCTCTCTCACCTTTTTGGAGACACAGTGATGGAGAGGAAAAATATGGAGTTCAAATAATAGATAGCATATTAAAACAGCCTTCAGAAAAAAAGAAGGAAAATATAAGGCTCTCTGCAGACTGCACAACTGAACTTCTGTTATTTAGAGGAACCTCAGTTGTAAAGAAATTTCAGGTGACATGATTACTGAGCTTATGGGCAATGGTTAGAATGCAATATTGCAGGTTGACTCTATTCACTTCCAGCAGTTCGATTCTGGCTGTCTGAAGGTTGACCCAGCCTTCCATCCTTTGGTTGGTAAAATGAGGACCCAGATTGTTGGGGGCAATATGCTGACTCTGTAAACTGCTTAGAGAGGGCTGTAAAGCACTGTGAAGTGTTATATAATAGTCTTAAGTGCTATTGCTATCGTAGAATGAAATAAATATTGGAAATAAAATAGTAGATAGGTGCACACATAGGGACAGAATTAAACTTAATGCATATTTCTCCCTATCTGTTTCTTAGGATAACCTAAAGTTAGGTTTCCCCACTTGCTTTGGGGTATTTTTTCCCTCAAATTCCTCTATTTTTTTTTTTTTTATCAGAGGCTGAAGATTTTCTTTTTTCCTGCCTTGGTTCATCTTCTTTCCCCTCATTTTTAGGCAAACATCTCCCTCTGTATTCTGTTCTCTTGATCATGTATTAATAAACTTTGGACTGATGTAAAAATTACAAGTACTCCTTGATTTATAACTGTTTGTTCAGCAACCATTCAAAATTACAATGGTACTGAGCAAAGGGACTTGTGATCTATGCCCAAAGTTATGAATGTTGCAAGGTCAGGTGAACAAAATTTATATAGTTGAATTTTACCAGTTGCTTAACAACCCATGCAGCCCACCTGCAGTTACAACCACAGGAATGCTACAACTGCCCCCTCTCAGCAATCCTGCTCTCATGATCCTTCGGAATCCTCCTTTTCCAAATCAGACAATTTGGGAGGCTTCCAAAACATTGCAAGAATCTACTACATTTTGTGATCCTTGAGAAGAGCTTCTGAAGGGTTTTGGGAGGTAGTGTTGATAGAAAGGTTGCGCCTTGTGACAGGCTGGGTCTGTCTATCAGCATTTGAAGAAAAATCATGAAGGTTAAGTGAGCCGCTTTATGTGCACCGGTGGGCCGAATAGCTGGGTGAGGCCTCCTGGGTCATGGCAAGTTTCCACATATGGGTGGGCATTGTAGCCATTTGCTTAACAGCCTATGTGATCACTTAATGTGATTACTTTATAGAGCTTAGGTGGCGCAGTGGTTAGAACGCAGTACTGCAGGCTACTTCAGCTGACTGCTAGCTGCAGTTTGGCAGATCGAATCTCACCAGGCTCAAGGTTGACTCAGCCTTCCATCCTTCCGAGGTGGGCAAAATGAGGACCCAGATTGTTGGGGGGCAATATGCTGACTCTGTAAACTGCTTAAGGAGGGCTGTAAAGCACTGTGAAGCAGTATATAAGTCTAAGTGCTATTGCTATTGCTATTAATGACCTCAACTGGAGTGCCAGGATTGCTGTCATTGAGCAAAGCAGACATGAGGGTGTCTTACTTAATGATCTCTTCGCTCCCTGAACCATTACATAGTCATAGGCGAAAGGGACTGAAATATTTTTAAGTTTTCTATTTAAGTTTAATATTTTAAAATCCAGAATGTTTAGATGACATTTTGAAGCAGACAGACACCTCCCTAATTCAATGATGTACAGTATAAGAAGGATGAAATGGATGTACAACACAATCAAACAGGCAAGTTTTGGTTATTATATCCTTCATTAATAAAAGTAGTTTTAGCCTTTCTGTAGTTTTGGATTCTTGGTTTAGTCTACATAATGAGGTTGACAGCTGAGGAAAAAGCCCTGGAAGACTTCATTCAATACTTTCACTGAGGTCAATGCAGAGCTATTTTCAAGACCTCTTTAGGTATGGTTGCTTAACAAGTTGTAAATCCATTGCTGTATCCTCTAGCACTTACATATCTTGTCCATAAAGAAATAATGAGAAGTTTTACTGAACATTTTACTGAGATCATTTACTGAGATATGGGTACACTATATACACTGTATTTGCTCAGTCTTCCAAACTAATAATTCTTTCATAGATAAATGACTCATAATGAGATGAGTAAAGGACTGAAGTGTTTCTTAATGAATGTACAACATTTACAAACCACAATATCTGGAGATTAAATTGTTTAAGTCACATTTACTTTCCTGCGTTAGACTCTAGGAAAATTGGTGCTGCTAGTTTTAGAACAGACTGGTTAAAAATACGATATTATAAACCTGTTAGTTTTATTTAGATGGTTTTTGAGCTTTGATGAAAGAGATTGGATGAAAAAGCTATGGTTTCTCTTGTGATAAATGATTGACTCTTACCTCCATCTTTTTCTTCTAATAGCTAGAATTAGAAATAGCATAGTATCATAAATGAAATTGGGAAAGTTAGATTTAAGCTTGGGCTTTTGAATAATTAGCTCTGTAATCGAAAGTTCTGAATTTCAGACTACATGGTACTGTTATGTAGATTTCATGAATAACACCATTTGTGCAGTGACCGAATTTCCAATAAGCCAGAGGCACGTTTTTTATGCCCTTTAAGTACATTGTAGATTGTTTTAAGTGTATTTGTGACAACTTTATTATATATATTTTAGCAATTGCTATGTGTGATTCTGAAGGATATATTGATATTTAAACCAAAGCTGCCATTGTGTTGGGTAGAAAGCTTACAGTAGAAGAATTATGATAATGGTGGAAAGCAGATTCCACTCCAACCTTGCAATTAAAGTAAGCCTATTATGCTAATTTCCTACACATGGAAACCAGCAAATGTCTTCTCCAGCCTGAAGGAAAGTATAGCAGTTCTTTTCTCCACTGTTTCTGTAGCCAGAACAGCTTCTGTCTAGTCAGAGCATTAGGTGTGAGTGATCTCCATGCCCCTTTTAATTTTCAACTCATAAATCTTTTTTCCCAAGGAATTTGCTCCAACTTTTTGATCTTCTGATGGACCATGACATTGAACAGGGAGAGAAAAGTGCCTTCAGTATGTATTTAAATGGCAAATACATTCAGATGAGTTTACATTGCCAGCTACCATACTGCTTGGGAACACAGAGCTCTTGGCCCATTATAGAAAGCTGCTGCAGATATAGGTGTAATTGTGCTTACACATCTAAGGTGGAAATTATTTTGTGGCTCAAAGAGAAGATATTTAGTACCCTTTCAAACAAATGACTACATTTCTTTGTTTTGTTTGAATTCAACTAAATTTCCCTTTGAGATAAGGCACCTATTTCAATACAAAACAAATAACCTGTGATGTTTTCAATTTTATTCAACCCCCCTTCATATTCCTTTCCCAAATTATTAAAAATTATATTAGTGCTCTCAGTTAGCAATGCTGGGTCTCTTCAAAAATAATTTCACCAAGAAAGAAATCACAAACTCTATGGGCCACCAAATTATTTTGCTGGTAATGTCCTCCACATGAATACATTTTTAATCTTGTCAGATACTGCAGTTTTCAAACTGATACAATTTAATTGGTTATTTTTCTGAAAACATTCTGAAAAGACCTATTTACCTTTCAGAAAAGTTTCAAGGTCCAATTGATCCATTTGTTTCTCTTGGAGATGCTCATGAAATGTTGAACTGACAGGCAATGAATTCAAGTTTTTCCTTTGCTGCTTCTCTAACAGTGTCAAGAGATTTGTCTAAAGAAATGAAAAGTTTGACTTCTGGGGCTAGAACTCAGAAGGGTGTCTAACCTTGCCTGAATTTATCTCATTAATTATTTCATTCTAAGATGTTCTCTTTAAATTATTATTATTACCTGGCCAAACTCCTTTATTCATATGACTTCAATGATGGCACAAAACAGAAATATAATCTGTTGAATTTGGCTTCTATGCATTAGTTTCTATTTAAAGATAAACTGTGCAATAACAAATAACAAACAGTTGGATTCTAATGTATATTCCGTGAAACTTTGCTGCTGCTGAAGGAAGTGGCAAGCATTCATAGTCATATTATCTTCCCCAGAATGAAAGTACCTTAATATCCTCTAGAGACTCTAGAAACAGTGCAGAGAAGAGCAACAAAAATGATTAGGGAACTGGAGGCTAAAACATATGAAGAATGGTTGCAGGAACTGGGTATGTCTAGTTTGATGAAGAGAAGGACTAGGTGAGACATGATAGCAGTGTTCCAGTATCTCAGGGGTTGCCACAAAGAAGAAGGAGTCAAACTATTCTTTAAAGCACCTGAGGGTAGACCAAGAAGCAATGGGTGGAAACTAATCAAGGAGAGAAGCAATTTAGAATTAAGGAGAAATTTCCTGACAGTTAGAACAATTAATAAGTAGAACAACTTGCCTGCAGAAGTTGTGAATGCCCAACACTGGAAATTTTTAAGAAGATGTTGGATAACCATTTGTCTGAAGTGGTGTAGGGTTTCCTGCCTGGGCAGGGGGTTGGACTAGAAGACCTCCAAGGTCCCTTCCAACTCTGTTATTCTATTCTATTCTATTCTATTTGAGGGACCTCTGGGCAGGATTGGAGAAAATCCCTGTTTCTTTCACCTGTTAGGAATCCTTTGCTGGATATTGGTTCCTTGTGTTCATTGAAGACTCGTTCCTTTTACTAAGTATCATCTTGCTGTGTTTTTATTACCATAGGAACAGACTTGGTTAAAAAACTTAGTAAGAATGTTCAGTTGTCTACCTGCATTTGTATTCTGGAAGATCACAAAGTTCATTGATAATTTACTACTTCACTTTTTGATGGCAGACGGACATAGTTGTCAAATGGTTTTCTTATTTACAGTTAACGGAAAGATTTAAAGTAGATAAAAGATGATATTTCACAGTGAAAAGTATTTGAAAGGGAATTGTGTGCAAACGACCAATATGTAATTTTAATTTTAATTTATTTTATATTCTTCATCCCACCTTTATTATTTTTTAAATAACTCAAAGTGTGGTGAACATACCTAATATTCCTTCCTCCGCCTATTTTCCTTTACAATTGATTACTACTGTTCTACTGTGTCTGCCTAAATAGTTGACATAGCAACATTGCACCAATGCATGATCAAAATGCACAGGATTGCCAGACTACTTAACTTACAATAAGTTCATGAAACTCAAGGGACTTGAAAGGGTCTGCAGGATTAAGAAACATTTTTTTTGGCAAAGGATTAAGGATAAAAATCAGAATGTACCCAGCTATCGTCTCACGCATGTCCATAGCAATTTTTAAAGATGAATCAGAAAGGGCTTATTAGCTGATCCTTTTGCTCAGGGGTTTGGGGAGCTATTAGTTTTGAGAACAAATTTCATAGCTTTAAAAAGTTTGAAAACACCTTTTCAAACTAATCAACTAATTTTGGAACAGAACTAAGGGAATTAACCATGGAGATATGGTAAAAAGATTAAACACTTTAAAACTTGAATTGGATTTTAAAAGGAAAAAAAAAGATTTGATACTTTTTAAATTAAAAGAAGAAGAAATAAATTAGATGGTTATATAATAGTAAAATGAAGTCTTGCATGACTAATGGAAAATGTGGATTATAGAGAGACACCATCTGGCCTAAAGAGGAACTTTGTAACTTCTCTTTGTTATGGGAAACTCTGAGCTTTACAGATAAAAGTTACTGGATTCTGTGGAGGAGGATTTTTTTTTTCCTGTCTGCAGGCAGCTCAATTTTGGTGAAAAGAAAAGGAATCTACTATGGAACTCCTATAGTTGAAATAATAATAACTCAAATACTGGCGCAGGAACAGAAGAAGGATTAAGCACAGGCTTAAAAGAAAGAGATTTGATACATTATATCCAAAATAAAAATAAGAAAGAGAATTAATCTGATTTATGGAGAACAAATTAAAAATTTGGAAAATGGAAGGAAATATACGTTTGCAGGCGAAATTAAGATAATGTGATCAAAAATAAAATAAAGTAAAGTTGGATTGTAATAATAAAAGGGAGGTTTCTATAGAAATTAAGAATGTTAAAAGGAATTAATAAATATATGTAAAGGTATGTTTGAAGCAAGAATTATGTTTTATGTTTTATGTTAAAATGTTAGGAAAAAGAATAAGGATAAATATGATTAAATGAAAATGTTAAAAGAAATTTATAATTATATCTAAAGATATGTTTTAAGCAAGAACCATGTCTCAATGTTAAAATGTCATGAATGCTATGAAAAAGGACAAAGATAAATATGATTAAGTGAAAATAAGCAGTGCATAGATGGATGGAAACAACAAAGAAAGGATTAAGTAGGGATCAATAGTTAAACCAACTATGAATATGCTGTGTTTAACAGCCAAAAAGTAAAAATAGATATGCTGTGTAACAGCCAGAAAACAAAAATAAAAATGCTGTGTTGAACAGCTAAACAAAATGGTTATGCTGTGTAACAGCCAAAACAAAACTGAATATGCCGTGTAACAGCCAAAAAATAAAAATGAATATGCTATGTTTAACAGCCAAACAAAAATGGATATGCTGTGTAACGGCCAAAAAATAAAAATGGGCATGCTGTGTTTAACAGCCAAGAAATAAAAATGATTGGTTTAACAACAAAGATAAAGATAACAATACTGGGTTTTTTAGCAAAATATAAAATCAGGTGGGGTAATTAAAGTGAGAAGGTGTATGTTGAGAGTGATAGTTAAAGTAAAATGAATAAGTTAGATTTAATAATAGTAATAAAGAGTATAAATTTTGAGTTTAATAGTAAAAATAAAATGAGTATGCTGAAATTAAATACTTTAAGAATGTTTATCATAATTGTATGACTTATATTGTTAAAATATATCCATCTAAGCAAATGAAAGAAAAAAAATGGAATGATAAGTGGTTAGGATTTAAGATTTAAGTAACGGGTTTTTGGGGATAATGGCATAGTTAAATAGACAGATCTGAGGGAAATATTTGTGTAAAATATTAAGTTGTGTTCATTCAAAATTAAGATTTATTAGTGATTGGTATTAATTTGTGACCGGAGAAAAAGTTTCATTTTGAAAAGATGTGTTTTATGTTTTTGTTTTAAAAATAATAATAAAAAAATTATATAAAAAAAACAAAGTTTGAAAACACCAGCTCCAAATACTTTAATTCTATGGCTTTTAGAACAAGAACAGCAGCCTCTCCTTTGTTCCCAGGTAGAATATGGAGAAGTTGACACCTGTAATTTATGTTTTTTTTAAAAAAAGGAGAGAAGGAAGTGTTATTTACTGTATGACAGAGTTTCCTTTTGCTATTTAAAAACATTTTTCAACAAAGTTTATGAGTGGCAGAGTCAAAGGGGCAGAGGAATAAGACTTCAGATCACAAGCAAAGTCTCAGGGCCAGACCCAAGCATTCCTGCTGCAGCTCCTCATTATTGGATGTCTTTCCTGTGACTGATGTCATCAAACCACGGCTTTTGATCTAAACTAAAGCCATTGTTTCAGCTAAACCATAGTTACACTTATTTGCAGTTCAGGGTTTGGATAAAATCTGAGAATAATTGAAAATAAAAGCAGGTATTTTCAGTCCAGCATTCTTGTGGAGTGGAAAAGGAGACTAGCATAGGCAGATATTGCTAAACTATGATGCAGCTATGCATATCACTGTGATCTATATTTGCAAAGGGTAGTATGTTGTCCATTGTTCTAATAATTAAAAAAAAATCTTGATTGCTCATATAATCTGTATATTTTGTGTAAACGATCAAATGCTAAGTGTCATTCATGCCATTCCATTATGATAACTTGTACAATTTCCATTTATAATAAATATTTGGGCAGCACTGCCCTAGAGATATGTCTGATTGTAATTAACATACAGAAAGCAATTTGAAAAGACCTATGTCAACCATGTTAAATTAAGTTTACTTTATTGTCATTGCACCTCATACAACGAAATTAAATGCGATCTTCAGCGTACATTATAACTATGTTATAAAACTAAAACACAAACACACATCCTTCACATTCTATACAATTGAATTGAAAACCCGATATTGCATTAGTATTTCACTATACAGTAGAATTCAATATAGTTACTGCCCTGAGATAGAATGTCACATTTACATAGTGTTATATATAATCGGGATGATTTGGTGGAAGAAATATATATTAAAATATATGTAGTTTTAGTATGTTTAGAAACATGTACTCAAATCAAGTGTCTCATTACCTCTGAAATAAAAAGTTCTTGATTTATTATAAACTCTTTTTTTTTGTTATATAACCCAAATCCAAACTCTTGCACTGCATTCTGGGAATTTCACGAAGTCTGTTTTCAAATAAGTTCAATTATTATGGTGCAGAAAGAAAGCAACCGAGTCTTAGGACAAATTGAATGCAAGACTGATCTAAGTAAATTGCATTACTTTTCCTGACCTTAAAATTGTCTAGGGCTACAATGATTTAGAATGAATGTTACATTGTCTAACAAAAGTTCAGAGGACTCCCAAGTGTTATGTTTGTGCTTTAGCCTTTCTGTAGTATTTTAATAGTGCCATAGGCTATAAATGCATGTTATTTTGTCTCCTTATAGAGCAGAAAAATAGGTAATTGTTCCAACTTTTAAAGAAGGAAATGAGGCTGAAGACCTTTCCAGATAATAAAGTCCAATTTCTATGAACATGAAATGGGCTAATTATACTGAGGTGGGAAAGCATGTAAAAAAACCCACCGATATATGTAGAACTGGTGACTCCACTTCGCACCATGCTTAAGAATCAGGATACAAATACAGGTAGTCCTTGACTTACAACAGTTCATTTAGTGACAGTTTGAAGTTACAATGGCACTGAAAAAAGTGACTTATGACCATTGTTGACTTATGACTGTTGCAGCATCCCCATGGTCACCTGATTTACATTTGGATGCTTGACAAGTGGTTCATATTTATGATGGTGGCAGTATCCCAGGGTCATGTGATTCCCTTTTGCGACCTTCTGACAAGCAAAGTCAATGGGGAAGCCAGATTCACTTACCAACCATGTTACTAATTTAATAAGTGAAGTGATTCACTTAATAAATGTGGCAGGAAAAATAATAAAAATGGGATAAGACTGACTTAACAAATTTATCACTTAGCAACATAAATTTTGGACTTGATTCTGGTCGCAAGTCGAGGATTACCTGTAGCTAAAATGGGAGGGCACCATAACTGTCACAACAAACTTGGGTTCACTACATCTAAACACTGTGTCTGGACAGCTGTCTGCTAGTGGTTTGTAGAATGGCATTGCATGTAAGGTAACATATTTCTACATCAGCAGAAATAACTCCCTACAAAGCATTGGTTGGTATTCATTGTGTCTACCTAGTATACCAAGGGATCATCTTTATTGAAGAAAAATGGTAGAAGTTGGTTACAAATTCATATGAGCCATGGTGGCGCAGTGGTTAGAGTGCAGTACTGTAGGCTACTTTTGCTGACTGCCTTCTGCCTCCAATTTGGCAGTCTAAATTTCACCAGGCTCAAGGTTGACTCAGCCTTCCATCCTTTTGAGGTGGGTAAAATGAGGACCCAAATTGTTGGAGGCAATATGCTGACTCTGTAAACCGCTTAGAGAGGGCTATAAAGCACTGTAAAGCAGTCTATAAGTATAAATGCTATTGTTATTACTATACGAAAATTTATATCTAATTTTGTAAGAAGGCAAGGAGGAAGTTGTTTCTCTCATGTAAAAGAAATTCTCCAATATAGCACTCTTCTTTTGGATTCACAATTTTTAAAGATGATTTTATTTCAAGGCCCTAGCACATGGTGTCAAACTCGTTGCGTCACATTGATTTCATGTGACATATCACTACGTTTTTTGCCTTTGCAGAGGGTGGATGTGGCGTGGGTGTGACGCATCCAGCCCGCAGGCCACCAGTTTGACACCCCTGCCCTATCAGTACCCATGGCCAAGAAAGCTTTGATTGTTATGATTCAACAATTGATCAGATTTATTAAAAGCAAAAAGGGATCAGGTTTCATATAAAATTTTGGAAACGGGATTTGTGTCCTTTAGCACTATTTTTTAATAAGTAGATGGAGCCTCTTTGATTAGAGTGGTCCTCTTTCAACTTGCTTCTTGATGCATGGGAAGTGTTGATACCAATTTGCTTGATAAGGAATGAAAGTATACAGTAGATGTTCTGGCTATGCAACTTTTTGCAAATCTTCCATCTCCCTCTTAATATCCAAACTCAGAGAATTATACTGTTATCTTCATTCATTTATTTAGTTAATTTTCCCTGTCAAGTTAAAAGAAAAAAAAAATTAAATATAATGTATATTTCCTACATAGAAATGATGCTTCTTTAATATGGATTTTATTGTGAAAAATATTGGATAAATTCCAACATTGTTCTGGAAACTGACAGGCTTTATATCATCATTTCTCAAGTGAGGCAACTTTAACATACAGTATGTGAATTTCAACTCCTAGAATTCCTTAGCCAGCATGGCTAGCTGGGGAATTCTGGGAGCTGAAGTCCATTCATCTTAAAGTTGCCAAGCTTGAGAAACACTGCTTTAAATGAATGAAGGCATTCATTCTGTTACATCTGAGAGAAATGAGAGAAATGTGAATGTAATAAGATCTCTGTCTGCCCTCAAGCAGATGTATCACTAAAAATGAACTGGTAGGAGCACATTTGGTATTGGGGGAGAAACTGACAACAACAAAGTACAGAAAAATTGCTACAGGCTGTGAAAATGTAGTACATTATAAAAACAACAGAAACAAAGGCAGAATATAAGGAAAAACAGCTGGGTGACAGATTAAATGGATGGAAAACCAAGCTTTGCATGGACAGCACTTGAAAAGCATTGAAGGAAAATGTGATAACAACTTGACATGGTTGTTAAGAGAGGAACCATCAAGAAAGAAACGGAAGTTTTAATACTTGCTGCTCAAGAACAAACACTATAAACTAATGCAATAAAAGTGAAGATACAAAAATCCACTGACAATCCAAACTGCCGACTTTGCAATGACAAAGTTGAAACTGTTTCACACTTAATATGTGAGTGCAGCAAAATCATGCAAACTGATTAGAAACCTAGACATGACTGAGTTGCTCCACTGGTCATTATGTAAAAAATACGACTTACCTGTCTCCGAAAAGTCATGGGAACATAAAGTGGAAAAAGTTGTCGAAAATGAGAAGGTGAAGATCTTGTGGGACTTTGGAATACAGACGAATCGTCATTTGGAACACAACATGCCAAATATCACAGTTGTCAAAAACCGAAGTGTACAATTTATTGATATCGCTATACCAGGAGATGCCAAAGTCGAAGAAAAAGAACTGGAAAAAAATCATGAAATATTGTGACCTGGCCATCGAAACTATGCATTTCATTATGGATGAAACATGTAACATTGTCACTGGGGGACTTGGTACCATGTCCAAGAATTTTACAAAATACATCAAGAAATTGCAGCTTCTTGCAATAACACCAGTGGAACTGCAAAAAACTGTGCTATTCAGAACATCGTACATTTTAAGAAGATACTTGGTTGATACCTAGGATGCTGGCAGCAACACGTATCAACCATCAGCGTCAGTCATTGATATTTGTGATACATTTTTAAATGTTCAGTTGACTGAGTTTCATTTTAATGAATAAAGGGGATAAATGAATAAGTTTGAAAGTGGCCTGAATCCATTTTCCTATTTTTTTTAATTTTCCAAAATTATTTTTCTACTGCATATCTATGACAAGGGCTTGGAATGATGGCTGATATATTCATTCTAAACTCTCATCTTTTCTAGAACTTGATTGGAAATATTATTATTAAAGAATTGGAAAGAAGTACAGAGAAGGCCTGCTCTGCTTGTTGTTGAGCACATTCATTCATTCATTTATTTCCAAAACCATCCAAATTCTCGGCACCTCACAATCAAGAATGAAATCATACAAGCATGGTAAAAACCAAAACCAATAAAAGCAATAATCAAAACAACAGAAAAACCTGTTGGAAGAATGAAAGTAAAGAGGGGACTTTTTATCATCTATGGTGGACATGTGATAAAGCCACAAAATTTGGAGTATGAATCATAAGTTAATACAGAAAGTTTTGAGAATGGAGATAAAAATGAAACCAGAACTTTTCCTTTTGGGCTTCATGGAAAAAGAACTGGAAAAAAAATGGGGAACTTTGTTATTATATATGTTGACAGCAGCAAGACTATTGTATGCACGAAAATGGAAGGACACTTCGATTCGTTCTATGGATGAATGGTTGCAGAAGTTGACGGAGTTGGCTGAAATGGCAAAATTGACCACTTTGATTAAAGAAAAGAGCATAAGTACTTTTGGTTCCACATGGAGATCACTGAACTTCATGCTTGATGTAGAAAAGAATGAAACTCTGACTTTGGGTTTTACCGATTAGACTGATAGATCTTAATAGAAATGGCTTGTTCATATTATTATGAAAAAGCAAAAAGTTGTGATTTGATGTTAATGCCTTATTTTATTGTAACAGAAAGAGTCGGAAGTCAATGCTTCTTTTTTTTTCTTTTTCTTATCTTTCCTCACTTCTCTTTCCCTTCCCCCCCACTGCTTTTCTATTTACTTTGTATTTTGTATTTTATAATACTTTATAACTCAATAAAAATGTTACTAGAGAAAAAAGAACAGAAAAGAACAGCATCACAGTGAACTCCTTGATTCTTGTAACATCAAGGAATGACTGGTATAAATGTTATGGTCAGATATTCTTCATATGACATGGGTCCAGGACAGGTTATCTGAAGAACCTGCTCATCCCAATAAGATGAACCCACCCCACCTATGCCGGCAGAAGAGGCATCCTGTGGACCTTGTCTTTCAAGGAATTTTGACTGGTGGGGGCCAGGAGAAGAGCCTTTTCTACTGTGCAGCCATCCTTTGATCTCAAGATGGGGTCTGCACTCACCCTACTTCTGAAATGGCTTGAAGGCCTGGAAGAAAAGTATCAAGCTCTGGAAGCACCAAGATGCCTCATTTCAACACTGAGCTACAAATATCTCCTTTATTGGGATTACTCAAACCCCGCCCCTCCTCCCCATGTGCACTTTGCTCCCTTCTGTTTCCTCATGGTTAATTGAATTTTAACTAAAATTTTAACTTCAAGGTTCTTATTTATTGTTTTAACTTTTTATTGTTTTATGTAGCATTTTAATTAAGGTTGACAGTTCAGCGGTTCGAATTCCTAGTGCTGCAGGTGAGCTCCCGTTACTTGTTCCAGCTTCTGCCAACCTAGCAGTTTGAAAGCATGTAAAAAATGCAGGTAGAAAAATAAGGACCACCTTTGGTGGGAAGGTAACAGCGGTCCGTGCGCCTTTGGCATTTAATCATGCCGTCACATGACCACAGAGATGTCTTCGGACAGCACTGGCTCTTTGGCTTAGAAATGGAGATGAGCACCGCCCCCTAGAGCTGGAAATGACTAGCACGCATGTGCGGGGGAACCTTTACCTTTAAGCTGCCTAGAGTTGCCTTGGGGAGATGGGTATTATAGAAATCTAACAAACAAACAAGCAAACAAATATATTCTTACCCAACACTTATACAAAAGAAACATTTCATCTTGATGATCAATAATACTAATCTTTGGAGGACAATCAAAGCCAAGCTTTTCATTCGTACAAACTTACAAGAATTGAAACTAAAGGACAGATAATGGCAACATTTTTTTTCATCAACTGATAGTAACTGCAGGATGATATGATGTGAAGTGAGATTCATACACACCCTGCTCTAGACATTTTAGTAATTGCTAGTAATTGCAATCATATTTATTTGCACAAACCCTTTGGTAACTAGTAAATTACAGCCATCTGAGTGACAATTACAGTTAAAAAAATAATCCATATATTTTATTAGAAGCATGAAGAGCAATCAAAAGAAACTTAAAGGTAATAGAAATATTTAAAATGCTGCTCAACAGTAGAAAAGAAAACAGAATCAATAGGTTGACATTTAAAACATATTTCTTAAATAAATTATGTAATTATCCACTCTTTTGCAGTTTTTAATACTGTCAGCATAATGAACTGTAGAATATTTTATAAAGCGGCTAACACCTGGCATCAGATTGCATTTATTTTTAATAGATTGCTTGCCAACCATTTTATGAACTTGGTTACTTTCTATCACCTTACTTTCTTGCTGGATTTTCTCTGTATTCTGTCTTAAATTCTTCTCACCCCTTCTGACTTCAATTTATCTTGCTGATGTCTACAGTTCTTTTTGATTAAAACATGAGAAAAATACCATGTCCATCTTTCCTTGACTCCCAGGCTCCTTTTCTAAATGTCTGCATGCACTTGCATCACTGAGTAGAATTGTGGAGCTAGATTGTTTTGTGGTAGGGTACAGTTCAAGCTTGTGTAAGTTGGCAACAGAATGGAATATATTCACCTGGGAAAGGAACATATTGCTTTGTATAGATTGAATTCTTTGGCCTTTGTTTTGCAGTATGCCAGATGATGGAGTTTGTTCCCTTTGGATTCAAGATACATGATTCAATTAATCTAGCTACGGTTTTTTTAAAAAAATACAAAGTGCCAGTAGCCATTGCCTTTTGAATGTTTTGTGACCGTCCTATTGCCCTTCTTTTCTGGTTACAGTTTGCCTGTTCAGGCAGAGCAGTCCCTGCAAAGTTTCTCTCTGTATGCATTCAAACCCTCAGTATTTATGAGGTAGCTCATTTGTGGAACAAAAGGCTGTTAGTAAGAGCCAAATTACAGATACAGATTAACAGAGCTGGAAGGGAACTTGTGGGTCATCTAGTCCAACCCCCTGGCCAAGCAGGAGACCCTATACTAGAGGTCTTCAAACAGCTGCCAAGTTTGAAGACCTCTGCCCTACACCATTTCTGACCAATGGCAGTCCAATCTCTTCTTGAAAGCTTCCAGTGATGAAGCTCCCACAACTTCCAAAGGCAAGCTGTTCCATAAATTGCATCATCAAGTTTTGTAGAGTTAAATTAGGACGGCAACCCTTTCCTGAGAGCAGAAATGGCCAACATCAGCCTTTGCTCCTCTCTCTGTCATTGCAAATTTCATCTCTGGAAGTAGCTTTGCAGATGCAGTTTGGATGTAGTCTTTTCCTCTTAGGTTGCCTTGAGCGTTCTTCTAACTGAATTTTCAAGTTATGTACTTTATATATTTTAACATTTTGTTATCCAACTAGCTAGCCATTTGGTTGTCCCAAGGGTGCTTTTTCAAGAGGCAACTGGATTTTCTTGTTTTTCTTTAAACACATTTTGCTTCTCATCTAAGAAGCTTCTTCAGTTGTGACTGGATGGTGGGGAACAGAAGGATGTATACCCCTTGCAAACAGCTGGTCATTTGCATTCTTTTAGAGAGTCATTGAGGCCACCTGGAGGTTTATCTGTGCCCTCAGGTCACACAAGTAATGCAAATGGATGTGGAGCCTTCTTGGAACTACTGAAACGACTGTGTTGGAGGCTGGAGATAGATGATGTCGTATCCCTTCCCCTCTGTTGAGAGAGGGCTGTTCAATTTTGACATAGATGGCCTTTTTGACCCCTCTTTCAAACCAGCGGTCCTCTCTGTCCAAAATGTGGACTCAGAAGCTGTTTGGCAGCAAAATATAGTTTAAAAGGCATTTTTGCTCAAATTCCTACTTGTTTTTGTTGTTGTTGTTGAAAATCCAATTGCCAGGCAGGCTATAAATGAAGGATCAGTTTCAGTGCAAAATGAAATGATATTGAATAATGAGAAACCACTTAGATAGAGATTTCTTTATCTGCGAATTTATTAACATGTCCCATACTCAGGTGAGCTTAGTATTTTTCTGGAGATGGACTATGAATTCATGTGGACCAGATGTCCTACAAGAAATTGATCAGTCAGATAAAGCCAGATTTTATCAAAGCTTTTGCATTCTTCTTGCAAAACAATTGCATCTTTAACCTGAGATTTGAGTACAAGAATTCCAGAAACCAGTATTTGAGAAATTTGTAACGAATCCCTGAAACTTTTAAAGATGCAAGCATCCTTATAAGTTCTTTGCTGGAAAGGAGAATTTGTGTAATTAAGAAAAAAGAGCAAGTGTAAAAGGGGTGGGGCAAGAGAATTCAGTTAAGAAAACACAGTGATTCTGATTTCTGGTATCAGAAATCTCTTCTAAACATGTATTCAGTGTGCATGTTGGTATTTACCACACTGAATTATATTCAGCAGGAATTTATGCGAATCTAAATAATCCTGGGATGACTGGTTCACATTTTCTTTATAATATATCTTCTCTTGAATTAGTGTGATATTTTTGAAGTAAAATCACCAGAGGCAATCTAATTTAATTAATTTTAAATTTGGCTGTATTTTATGAAGAATAAAATATAATAAGTTTTACGCTCATCCTTCTGTAATGGTCCATTAGGGTCAGAAAGCTTTGCCACTCTTTACCCACTAAAGATTTTGGGAATCTTTGTTTCTCTCATTAATACCAACAGCTAGAAAAATGTCAGCAACAATTGGGAGAATGGGCTTCTCAGTAGTTGCTACTGGATGGTAAAAACAAATACTGGGGATTTAACTTTTTTTGGGGATATAATAGATGAATATATGTGAACATAGTTTTGTGTATTAAGGCATAGGAAGTCTTCCAAAGAGTTATTGGATTTGTTCATTCTCATTTGTAGTATAATGTAGATTGAATTTCAGAATTTACTTTCATACTGCAATTATGGGCTGTGTTAGGCATCTTGCGTCTAATCATCTATTGCACATTGTTTAATGCAACTTTGTAACATTTCTATGGATTTTGATCTACCAATGGAATCTGAATGTGAACATTTGTTGCAGAACTGGACTCAATTGACCTCTACACATCTAATCCAAAATGGAATTTTCTGGAAGTTGCTAATAAAAGTGCATTCCACTTTATCCTGCCCTGTTCTTCCAATAAATATTTGTATTGTGCAATTGATCCACCTCCATAGAGTGTGATTATGATGTGAAATTCTAACACAGGTTTTGCTATTTATTCTTTTTTTTTTCTCCTTAATGAAAAATCTCCAACAATACAGTCTATTGTTTTTGCTTCAATTGACTTCATTTTGTTGCAAATACTGGTCAACGCTGAGATACATTTCCTATGTTCTAAAGCAATGTTTCCCAACCTTGGCATCTTGAAGATATGTGGACTTCACCTCGCAGAATTCCCTGCCCAGCATGATGTCATTTTGACTACTAGCACTAGGAACTGTCCAGCTGGAAATATTGCTGAAGCCATTCTATTTGCTCATGTTTCTACATGGAAGACTTTAGATATAAGAAATAAACTATAAATTTCATCTTTGATGTCTTCAGTATTGTAGCATGGTAAGCTCAATCGACACAGCATCTTTTATCAGGTTGCTTGTTTGTTAGCCCAGCAATCTGTTTCCTTTGTATGATCATAGTAGCTCTTTGCTTCTCTCCTGGTACCTGCAAGTTGAAAAGCCATTGCTACTAAATATGGAGATGCTAAGGGCTATTGGCTGTGTTCTTCCTGATTCACCCCTTTGACTGGAGCACAGTGTAACCTGCACAATACAATCTATTGCTTTTGCTGCCCTAGAGATATCTTGCTGTTTACATCAGAGAAAACTGAATTACATTTGTTATGTTTCTAAAAAAGAATGTATGTTGAATGATATTTGGCATTCTCTGCTTGAGACTAATCAGTGAAAGGCAATCAAAATTATCTCTTGTAAGTGAAAGGCTAACATTAGAAGGTTTTTTTATTAGGGAAAAAGTCATGGACAACTAATTGGCAGAATTTAGCAAATTAGAAATTACAGCTTAAGTTATAAGCCTGCACTAATGCAAATAGAACAATGGATACAGAAATAATTCAATCTATTTTATAATGCAATTATGCATGTACATCAGTTCAATTTACCATCCTCAAGGTTATAAGAGCTCATAATTATGATATAGCAATTGAATCATCAGTTTCTTAGTGGAAATATTCCACTCTCCTCTTCAAGCTTCTCCTTAAAAGGTACCTGTCTCATGGCTAAACCAAGCAGTAGAGGTCCCCTTCTTCTTCTTTGTTTCCAGTGCAAGACCAAAAACTGTGGTTTATATGTCTTCCTTGTGCAAAAGTTCACAAATTAAAAGTGGGCATCTAGGTTATCCATTCTGTATATGCAAGATAAAAGCTCACAGTCCTTTAGAATTTAGATTTGAAATTTCATGGTAGATATGTAGGCATGATTGCTTTTTTCACTGGAACTTTAGAAAAAGAAGGGATAAATCACCTATGTATCTTGCTTGCCATGCTTTTGGAAACTTGACTATAAGTAAAAAAGGAACCCTATTTAATAAGAGTTTAGGAGTTTAAGACTCAGGTATTCAGGTCAGGCACACATTCTATAGATCTCATTTCTCACTATAAATGTTTTTTTTCCCCAAACTCTAATGCATTTGTTTGGAAAGAACCCTTACCACTTTGGTCACTGAAGTCCACAGAACAAATTTTTACAAAAATTTAGAATTCTTATTTTTAGATTCTAAGAAGCACAGGATCACATTTTTGTAGAATTACATTGGGTGAAGGCATTTCCTCAAAGCATTCTGTGATAACTGTGATATCCATGAAAGCACAAAGTCTGCCTAGGACTTTATAGACTATTTTTTAAATCAGTCTCTTGAAAACAAAACAGGTCCCATTAAATAGGCTTTTCTAAAGGAATACTTGGAGCAGAAGTAGTTTTCAAAGACAGAGCATCAAGTAGACCAGTTACATTTGAGATGATCTGATCAAGTGGTTCTAATAATATCTGTTTCACGTGAGGTTGAGTCATAGCAGGAGGAATCCTGGGAGGTGCGTTTATATAACTATTTGGATTCAGAAAAAAATGCCTAATATGATGTTCAGAAGGATTAGCTGAATTATTGATACATAGAACATTGGGAATATATTTCCTGCATATCCAGATATTAACATCCAAGATACCTTAGAAGATATTCCTTATTTAAAGGAACATTTAGTACTAGAAGATGATTTTAGATTAGCGCTCTGGTCATTACCAAGTTGGAAGGGTACAGGAGCTGATGGAATACCTACTGAAATATGGCAGGTAACAGAAAAAGAATCAATAAATCAATAAAGGTTCTAATGCCAGCAAATCTGGAAGTGGCCAATAGATTGAAGACAATGCAGAATACAGAACAATAGAGTTGGAAGGGACCTTGGAAGTCTTCTAATCTAGCTTCCTGCTCAAACAGGAGACCCTATGCCATATGCCTTCGTCTTTCCTCCTTCCTCCTCTCTCCAGTGATAGAGCACCTACAACTTTTGGAGGCAAGCTGTCCCAAAGGTTAACTGTTCTTACTGTCAGAAAATGTCTCCTTAGTTCTAGGTTAGATCTCTCCTTGATAAGTTTTCATCTGTTATGTCTTATCCTGCCCTCAGCTCAGATGCTTTGGAGACTAGTTTAACTCTCCAATATTTGGAAGACCTACTTGTCACCCCTACTCCTTCTGTTCATTAAACTAGGCATACCCAGTTCCTGCAATTGTTCATCATATGTATTAGCCTTAAGCCTCTTAATCATCTTTGTTGCTTTTATCTCACCCTTTCAACATCTTTTTTGTATTTGTAGTGACCAATATTAAGGACCCAATATTCCAAGTGTGGACTTACTAAGCAGTATAAGGTGGTACTAAAAACTTCACATGACCTTGATAGTATCCCTCGGTTGATGCAGTCTAGGATTGCATTGGTGTTTTTGGCAGCTGCAGCATACTGCTGGTTCATATTTAAGTGGTTGTCCACTAGGACTCCTAGATTCTTTTCACAGTTACTACACTGCTGTTGAGCCACATACCACCTACATTCCAATACCAAAAAAGGAGGTTTGCAGAGTGTGCAAATCATTATAAATTATCCTTAATTTCACATGCTAGAAAAATAATATTATATGGAAAAATGTCAGAGATGTTAGATGTTCAAATTGGCTTTTAGATAAAGTTGAGGAACATGAGACATGAAACACTGGATAATTGAGAAAGCCAAAGAATACCAAAAAAAAAAAAAAAAAAAAAAAGTCAGTACGTGCTTCATTGATTAAAGAAAAAACTTTTGATTGTTTGGATCACACCAATTTTTGAAATGTGCTCAAAAAATTCCAGAATGGACAGAACATGATGAAACAGACAGGCTCAAGGCTGGCAAAGGAATGTGACAAGACCATATAATCTGCCCTTATTCATTAAACCTATGTGCTGAATATACAATATATTAAGACAAGTTGGATTTAAAGAAGTTGAGTGTGGTTTTAAAATTGGAGGAAGAAATATCAGTAATCTGTATTATGTGAATGACAACACCCTGATAGCCAAAAATGAAAATTACCTGTAACTCCGAATAATAAAAGTAAAAGAATACAGTGAAAAAAATAGGATTACAATTAAAAATAAAGAAGATCAGACTAACAATAACAACAACCAGCCTTAGACTTGGTAATGAAGATATTGAAGTGATGAATAGCTTCTGCCTTTTAGGATCAACCACTAACAGGAAAGGAACAAGCTATTAAGAAATATACTGCAAGCTAGCATTGGTAGAACAGCCATGATGGCCTTAGAAAACATATTCAGATGCCATGATGTGTCTACACCTACAAAGATCAGAAGCATGCAAATATGATATTCCCTGTTACACTTTAGAGAAATGAAAGTTGGACTTTGAAGAAGCAAGACAGAAAGAAGATTAATGATTTTGAACTTTGGGGTTGAAGAAGACTCCTGAGAATATTATGGCAAGCCAAGAAAACTGAAAAATGGATCCTCAAACAAATCAACCCAGAGTTGAGGCCCAAATGACTGTCTCAAATTATCCTATTCTGGATGCAGAAGACCTTGCTCTTTTTAGAAGATTCTGATGATGGGAAAGGGGGAAGTAAAGAGAAGAGGACAAACCACAACAAGGTGGATAGATTCAGTTACAGTGGCAATAAGTGTACCGTTAAAAAACCTGAAATGCCAGATTAAGGACAGATCATTATGAAAAAAAATGCTTTCTGTATGGTCATTAACAGTCAACAATGAGTTGATGACTCTTAAGTTTAATTTTATTAAACAAAAAGGTTTGAGGAGATGTCTATAAAAGGTTATGACTCATATTCTTGCTAGGATAGCCATTTGTCTAAAGGAAGAAGAGAAATTGCCATGATAAAGATGAAATGGTGAACAACTGTAATGCTTGAAAGAATATCCATTAATTAAAATTAATTAAGTTGATTCAAATTCAAATCTTGGTTAGTTGAGTCAAAAAGGGAGGGGGATAGTTAAGGATTAAAATTACATCATTAGAACATTTCAGGATACTTCTTTAAGCATTCTTATGGTGAAATGTGTCCCATTAGAAGCTGGAGGTTTTCCTGTCAAATAACTTTTTATAAACATTGTGTATAATTGGAGTGTCTGCATATTTATTCCATTACCTGGAATGAACTTCTGGCTAATGCAGAGTGGCAACTAAATCATATTGGCACATCTCAGTTAAAATATTATTTATGTATTTTTTTATTTATGGATCACCTGAAGTTTCTTGTCTGTTGCCTGAGAAAGACTTATGCACTATACAGTCCAAAAAAAAGCAGAAGAACATGTATTCAGAAAAGAGTCATCCAGTGAAACTGGTAGTAGATTATGCAAATATAAAAGTGAATACTTCTCAAAATATAAAATTCATTTCTAGGAGTTGAATGTGGTGTTAATCACTGTTTTAGAAAAGAAGACAAGAAATTTATGGAGAAATATTTGGAGTAAGTCCGAGGAACATAGAAGAACATTATGATCACTGGTGAAATCCAATTTTTTTTTACTACCGGTTCTGTGGGTGTGGCTTGGTGGCTTGGTGGCTTGCTGGGCATGGCTTGGTGGGCATGGCAGGGGAAGGATACTGCATTCCCATCCCACTCTTGGGGGAAGAATATTGCAAAATCTCCATTCCCACCCCATCCGGAGGTGGTATTTGCCAGTTCTCCGAACTACTCAAAATTTCTGCTACCGGTTCTCCAGAACCTGTCAGAACCTGCTGGATTTCACCCCTGATGATAATACACAAGAATCAGTGGTGAGAGACTACATCAAGGGGTAGGGGATGAAGGGAAAATGAAAAAGAAGAATAAAATGAGAAAGAAAGTGTCCTACTCATAAATTGCCAGACTGTACCATAGAGAAGACTGGAAGCATCCCAAACAGATGCACTTAGAGCTAAATTGGTAATATGCAAATAATGCAATTGCACACTTTCCCCTACTTTATAGTCTGGAATGGCTAAGTGAGAAATCAAATCAGAGTCACAGGTTTATACATTTCTTTTGCCAATTGCCACATAAACTTCAAGTTAAACTCTTAATTGCAAAGGCAATGGGACTGTGTTTAGTGCCAGAAAACTAATGTCCCTCTTGGGCAGAAAGAAAGAAGAAAGAAGTCTACTTGAAATAGCAATTTTCTCTATTGCTTTTTACCTCAGTGTTGTCTTAATGCTTCATTTGTCTTATTCTTCAGTCTTAATACATGCAGAGCAAACATTGACACACTTTTAAATTTTTTATTAGGCAATTAATGTGTAATGAATGGGAAATTTATAATAATAAACATTAAATGTTAAGACAGCCTTAATGCTTTTTAGCTGCCATGAGAATTAACTTGCAACGTTCTGTGTCCTTGAGTCTGGTCTTAAACACATTTATTTGAACATAAGGGCTTACTCAGTCTTAGTATGCCTATATGGTGAAGAAGGGTTTGGGGGCCAGTAATTACAGTGGTCCCAAAACAAAAATAAAACTGACCATGTTCAGGTGTAGGACCAGATTTCTTTCCTAATTTGCTTGAAGGACATGAATTGTACGGTAGATAGAAACTGCACTGATACTCCAAAATTGCTAGCACTGTTTGACCACAAGGGAAAGCTTCATGTTTGCTACAGGTTGCTGTTGCCATTCTTACCTGATTCTTGAGACCAGCTATTGTGCACCTGTTCTAGGCTCCTGAACAGAGTGCTGGTCAAAACAGAACAGCTCCCACTCTTCTTTTTATGGGTCCCTGGATGTGAGATGAGGCTAGACTCAGAGACTCTGATGGCTTTTCCAGCACTTGCTGCTGGCTGCCCTTTGGCAAGAAAGAAGTGTCTATGAAATCCTCTCTCTTCCTTCTGCCTCCTCATCAACCTGGATAGATGGGCTAGGGGTGAGCCTAACCTCCACCATTAGATTGTGTGTGGGTGGGTGTTATCTCAGAGTTTTGTCCGGGGGGCAAGAGAGCTCTAACTTATGCCCCTGCTTATTCCTTCCATGTTATGGCCATATACTTATACAATAGGATTATGACAAGGAAGCCAAGGGACTCTGTAGCCATAAAAGAAAATGTTTCTAGGTATCTGTGTTCTATAAACAGTATTTATACAGTGGAGTGGGAAATCTCTGCTATGTGATAATCTGTTTATTTGTTTTAATTTCCCTGTCTAAGGGTGTTGAACATTTGTTTGGTGGTTACTTAAAAGCTTACAAGATGTTCCTTAGTGAAATGCTTCCTTGTGGTGGATACATTTCTTTGTATTAACTTTCTGTTTTCATTTGCCCTTTCAACATGCAACCATATGGAAGAATTGAGTGCATTTTAGGACACATTTTCAATTTAGGTTAGACAAGGCTGTAGTCGACTTGACCTTTTCTGCAATATGTACAAAGTCAGTGAATGCTCTAAACAGCCTTCCAAGAATTGCTCCACCTCTATGATCTCCATTATTCATGATCTCCATTATCCAACTCCAACCAGCATGGCAAAAGGAGAAAGATGCTATGAATTTTAATACAGCTACATCTGGAAGAGTACAGATCCCTTATTTCTTTTTTTCAAAAAAGCAGAGCAATCTATGATGGGTTGGATCTGTTGGCCAATGTGGGAAAAGACCTTAAAGTTATGAAAATTCAAAAGCCATGATATGCTGTAATCTATGGTTACATTCTGAATGTTGTTCAAAATTGAACAAAACAGTAACTTCCTTTCCTCTATCTTTGCTTTTTCTCAGTTTTCCTGAGTTGGGAGGAGAGGCATATTGATCCCCAATATTGCATCCCCATTTCCCTCTTCCCAGGTCCTGCCAATCATCTTGTGACAATGTATTACAACAATGTGTATTTCTAACAAGGGTATAAAATCATTGGACATATTGGGCAGAAATTTCTGGCACTGAGGTATAGTGCTATGAGGTGTTTCACCTATTAAAGCCTTGGGTTTCATGGAGCTGTTAAAAGACTTCCAGCTGCCAAAACCAGTTGTTAATGGATTTGTGTCACCTGAAGGGAAAAGACCAGTGGTGGGATTCAAATAATTTAACAACCGGTTCTCTGCCCTAATGATTTCTTCCAACAACCAGTTCAGCAAACTGCTCAGAAAGTTAACAACCGGTTCTCCTGAAGTGGTGTGAACTGGCTGAATCCCACCACTGGAGAAGACCAATTTTTGTTCTTCCTTTTGGACGGGTTAAGAAAGGGAGTGAGTTAGTGAGTTGCAACTAAGTTGGAGGGTGTTAGATCCGGCGCAGGGAAAAGAAGACTGGACCAGCTCGATACAATAAGTAACTTTTATTCATTACAAAGTAACGAGTCAAGACTGCTGGCGCGCTGCCGGAGCTCTCCTTATATTCGCTCCCGGCAGACGCACCGCCCCTTGACAGGGATTCAAATCTCCCGCCCGATGGCTGGCAGCCAATCAGGGCGGATGTCCTTATAAGGACATAACACTCCTCCCCCCTTAGTCCGAAATGTCAATCTCATTCACAAACGTTACGTAGTCGCGCAGGTACGCCGGACGCCTCGGCACCCTAGCTGACCTGCGCAGTCTCACTTCTCCTCCGTCTCCGGCCTGGAAGGACGGGGCTCTTTCGTCTCCTGGTTCCCTCTCCGGAACCGGGCTCGGTTCGGCTGTCGAGTGAGCGGGGCCACCCCCAGCGCCTCCGGCCGGACCGCAGACCTTGGATCGCTGGTCCTGGTGGTCTTCCTCCTGTCCTGTGGATCTCTCGCCTCGCCTCGGCTGCTCGGTTCCGACCCGGGAAGAGCGTCTGAGTCTCGGTAAGTCTGTCGCTTGCTCTTCCCTGGTCTCCCGGGCGCTGTGGTTCGGTCTCGGTCCGGCTTGCTGCCGCTCGGGTGGCGGTTCCGCTCGGTTCGGGTGGTGCTGGCTCTCGTTGTTGTTGTTGTGCCGTCCGACCTCGCAGGGGTGGCGTTGGTCCCCTCGGTTGGGCTGGCGTCGGTCTACCTTGTCTGGCTGGCGGTGGTCGACCTGGTCGGGGTGTTGTTGCGGTGCTACCTCCGCGGGGCGGCGGAGGTCTCCCTTGCCGGGGTGGTGCAGGTCTCCCTGGCCGGGTTGTTGTCGACTTCCCCTTCCCCCTAGTCCCTGGTCTACCGTTGGTTGGTGCCTGGGGCCATCCTGGTCGGGGTGTCGTTTCTTGGCTGTCTCTTGTGATGGGCGGGGGTCCCCCACGTCGGTGAGTAGTGTGCCACCCTCGCCCGTGGGTCGTGGGTTGCCCGTCTTGGCTGGGTCCCGGTCTACTCGCCTTGAACTGCAGTCTCCCTGGCTGGGCTGGCATGGGCTGCTGTCACTGGTGGGGTGCGTTGCTCCTCCTCTGGGCAGGTCCCGGTCTACCTGCGGGCTGGGTTGGTGGTCCCTGGCCTTGCTGTGCCCGGTGCCCACCTGGCTGGGTTGTTGTTGCCATCCTCCGTGCGGTTGGCCCCGGTCTACCTCGCTGGGCTGCCGGCGTGACAGCATCTGGTAGTGGGCTGGGCCGACCTTGACGGGGTGGTGCTGCTCTGCCTCGCAGGGGTGTGGTAGGCCTACCTCGTCGGGGTGTCGTAGGCCTACCTCGCCGGGTTGTTGTAGGCCTACCGGGTCTGGGTGTGGTAGGCCTACCTCGCTGGGGTGTTGGAGGTCTACCTCATCGGGGTGTTGTAGGCCTCCCTCGTCAGGCTGGTTTTCATGCGCTCCCCCCCACCTTTTTCGGAGTTGGTCGATGTGACGTCTCGCGAACTGTCCATCTTCCAACTCGATGATGTATGATTTGGGGCCGGTTGTGCTGGCAATCTTCCCCTTCAGCCACTTAGGAGAGCCGCTGAAGTTCAGCGCGAAAATTGAATCTCCGTTGCTGAAGGCGCGAAGCGGGCGGCTGGCGGTTGCGGTCACTTCCGGGCTGTATTGGGGGTGCAGCCGGTCCAAGGGTGACCTCAACCTTCTGCCCATCAACAGTTCGGCCGGGCTCTTGTGGGTGGTGGCGTGTGGCGTGATGTGCTGGGTGAGGAGGAAATTGTCTATGCGCTCTTGCCAGTCCCCCGGGCCCATCTTGGTGAGGGCCTCTTTGGTCAGTCGGACCATGCGTTCCGCTTGTCCGTTTCCGGCCGGTCTGTAAGGGGCGGACAGGGCGTGGCGGATGCCCAGTCCTGCCAGGAAGGATTCCATGGCCAAGGATGTGAGCTGGGGGCCGTTGTCTGAGACCAGCACATCCGGTAGACCATGAGTGGCGAAGAGACGGCGCAGGGCTCGGATCGTCGCGTCCGTTGTGGTAGATGCCATGGGCACCACCTCGAGCCATTTGGAGAAGGCATCTACCACGATGAGGAGGTGTCGCCCCTGCATCGGACCCGCGAAGTCAATGTGGACCCTCGACCAGGGGTTGCCGGGGGTCTCCCACTTCGCGACCTCGGATTGCGGCGGCGCTGGGCGAACTTCTTGGCACGGGTCACATCTGGAGACCCATTGTTCAATGTCTTTGTCCATGGAGGGCCACCAGACATAACTCCGTGCCAGTGCCTTCATGCGGACGATGCCCGGGTGCCCCTTGTGCAAGGTCTCCAACGTTCGCCGTTGCAGAGTGCTTGGAATCAGCACCCTGTCTCCCCATAGCAGACAGCCCTTCATGGTGGACAGCTCCTCCTGTTTCCTGGCGAACGGGCTGAATCTTTCCTCTGGCTTTCCCGACGGCCACCCTCTGAGGATCCAGGATTTCACTGTGCGGAGTGTGGGGTCCTTTTGGGTGTGGACGGCCACATCTGCGGATGACACCGGGCAGCTGGCGTCGTCATCAATGTGCAGTAGGTGGAGTGTGGGGGCTGGGTCTTCGACCGGCTTCTTCGACGGGCATCTGCTGAGGGCGTCGGCGTTTCCTATGGCTGTGCCTGGCTGGTGCACGAGCCTATAGGAGTAGCCCGCTAGGAAGATTGCCCATCTCGTCATTCTCGGGGACATGAAGGTCGGGGTTGGTTGGTCGCCTGCGAGGAGTCCCAGGAGAGGCTTGTGGTCTGTGACTATGGTGAAGCTTCTTCCGTAGAGGTATTCGTGGAAGCGCTTCACTCCAGCCACGATGGCCAGGGCTTCTTTGTCCAGCTGGCTATAGTTCCGTTCTGCGCCGGACATAGTCTTTGAGAAGTACGCGATTGGGGCTTCCGAGCCATTGGGCAGTTCGTGGCTGAGGACTGCCCCCACCCCGTAAGGCGACGCGTCGCAGGTCAGTCTGATGGGAAGCGTCTCGCTGTACTGAATGAGTACGCTTTTGGACGTCAATAGTCCTTTGATGGCCCGGAATGCCGCTTCCTCTTCCTGGCCCCACTTCCAGGAAGCCGATTTTCCCAGCAGGCGGTGGAGTGGCTCAGCAACTGTGGCTTTCTGTTTTAAAAAAATGGCGTAAAAGTTGAGCAACCCAAGGAAAGCCTGAAGCTCCGTTTTGTTTTTTGGGCTTGGAGCTTCATGGATTGCTTCCACTTTTGATTTGGTGGGGTGGATGCCTGTGCTATCAATGAGGAAGCCCAGGAACTCGACTTCCTGTACTCCTATGATGCACTTGTCCCGCCTGACCCTCAAACCCTTGGCCTTGAACCGCTGCAGGACAAGCCTGAGCCTTTCAAGGAGTTGGGTTCTTGAGTCACCGGAGATGAGCACATCATCGAAGTAAGGCACCACCCCTGGAACGCCTTGGAGAAGGCGCTCCATCATGGATTGGAAGATGCCAGGGGCAGCGCTGACTCCAAATTGGAGGCGGTTGCATTTAAATGCCCCTCTGTGCGTGACAATTGTTTGAGCCTCCGCCGTTTTGTCATCCACTGGCAGTTGCTGGTAAGCCTGGGCCAGGTCCAGTTTCGCGAAAATTGATCCAGATCCCAGGGAATGCAGCAGATGTTGCACCACTGGGACTGGGTATGCGCTCTGTGCCAACGCCTTGTTGATGGTACAACGGTAGTCAGCACAGATGCGCACAGACCCATCATGCTTCAGTGGGGTCACAATGGGGGTCTCCCATGAGGCATGATCGATCGGTTCCAGGACGCCCTGGGCGATCAGCTTATCCAGCTGCTCATCTACTTTAGGCCGCAGGGCAAATGGAACTCGGCGGGGCTTGAGCCTGATTGGGGTGATTCCCTTGTCCAGATTAAAAGAGATTGGCCTCCCCACACATTTCCCCAGCTTACCATCGAAGACTTCTTTGAACTCTTCGATGATGGAGTCGAGTTCGTCCCTGCGGATTTCGTGGATGCCCTGAAGTGAAAGTCCCAGCGGCTTGAACCACTCCACACCCAACAGGTTCGGTCGGCTGTGCTGCACGATGGTGATGGGTAGTTTTCCGTTGAAGTCGTTGTACTTCACCCGGATTGTGGCTCTGCCTAGGATTTCAATGGGGTTCCCGTTGAAGTCCACAAGTCTCGCCTTCGGGGTTTTCAGCTGGGTCCTTTTGTATGCCGGGTTCAGCTGCTGTAGGTGCTGCCAGTCCATGATGGAGTAGGCGGATCCGGAGTCTACCTCCATCTTGCACGGAGACCCCTCTGCTAGCAGTGTCACGTGGAACTTGGTGGTTCCCTCGTCGCTTGTGTGAGCAATGGTGGTGGTCTGGTGCACTGTCCTGTTGCGGGGATATTCCTCCTCCCCGCGCCGGGACTGGTTTGAGGACCGTTTGGATGTCCTCTGGTTATCTTTTCGATTTTCCCTGAATCGTGGTCTGGGTGGTTCCGGGGCTGGATCTGTGGCTCTGCAGGCCTCTGCGATGTGGCCCCTCTTCAGGCATCGGCGGCAGGTCGCGTCCCTCCATCTGCAGTTTGCCCTGGGGTGGTCGCCTCTGCAGCTGCCGCATCGCTCTCCCCGGTCGCCATGCTGTGGGTTTTCCCGCCTGGGAGGGCGGGACACCTTGTGGACGGCCATTTCCTCATCAGACTCGGATTGAGTAGTTGCCTCGTCTGATGAGGTCGGGCCCGACTTGTGGATCTTATGGATCCCCCTTGCTTTTACCATCGCGGCGGCTGCTTGCTCAGACGTTTCAGCCGCCGTTGCCTCGTCGAGGACATCTTTGAGCGGAATCTTCTTCCGGCTGAGGAACTTCTTCTGCAGCCCCACATCTCGCATTCCAAACACAATGCGGTCCCGGATGGCATTGTCCACATTGTCGAACTCGCAGTTGGCAGCGATTTGGCGAAGCGCTGCCACGAATTCCTTGATGGATTCACCTTCCCGCTGGTTTCTTTGCTGGAAGGTGAACCTGTTTGCGATGGGGGTGCCTGTAGGTGCATAGTGCTCCTGTAGGACTTCCTGCAGGTCGTTCCAGGACATCTCCTCGATGTCCCTGGGTGCCACGAGGTCAATCGCCATCTCCAGAACGTCCGATCCGCAATGAGCCAGGAAGAGGGCTCTTTTTCTCTCCTCATCGAGGTTCTGGTATCCATTGCCTCGCAGGAACTGCCGGAATCGGACCATGTATGACCTCCACTTCTCCCGGGATGGGTCGAACGGGTTCAGCGCGGTCATCGGGGCTTGCGGGGTGGCCATTCTGGAAGATCGCTGTGGTGTGGTGATTTTGTTCGGTGGGCGATCGTGCCAAGAGTCTTGTGAAGGTTCTTCTCTCTAGTCCTTCGTCGCCAGTGTTAGATCCGGCGCAGGGAAAAGAAGACTGGACCAGCTCGATACAATAAGTAACTTTTATTCATTACAAAGTAACGAGTCAAGACTGCTGGCGCGCTGCCGGAGCTCTCCTTATATTCGCTCCCGGCAGACGCACCGCCCCTTGACAGGGATTCAAATCTCCCGCCCGATGGCTGGCAGCCAATCAGGGCGGATGTCCTTATAAGGACATAACAGAGGGACTGGAAGCTAAAAGATATGAAGAACTGTTGCAAATTGGGTATGTCTAATCTAGTGAAAAGAAGGACCAGGGTCAAATGGTAGCAGTGTTTCAATATTTGAGGAGCTGCCACAAAGAAGAGGGGATCAACTTATTTTCTAAAGCACCAGAAGGCAAAACAAGAAGCAATGGATGGAAACTAACCAAGGAGAGAAGCAATATATAAGTAAGGAGAAATTTCCTGGCAGAGAGAACAATCAACCAGTGCAATGGCTTGCCTTCAGGGGTTGTGAGTCATCCATCACTGGAGGTTTATAAGAAGAGACTGGATATCCATTTGTTTGAAATGGTAGCAAGGGGTTGGACTAGAAGATCTCCAAGGTTCTTTCCAACTACAATAATGATGATCTTATGCTAATAGAATTTATTCTTTTTTATTGCTGAATTTTGAACATAGAATCTTCATGCTGAATGGCTGCACACAGTCAATGAGATGCCACCTAAATGTGACTTGTTTGGTAAACCAAATAGGAACCATAATGAGATGATCTAAGTTTACTTTGTTGTAAAGCTACATTGGCAGACTCTTGCAAGTCTGCAAGTACAATCCTCAACTCCCTATCTGCTTTACAGTGTGAGAAACTAGGAAGGATCTCTTCTGAGCCTCTTGTATCACCTTCTATCCAGTTGCAGGCTCTGCTGTCTCTTATTTAACCATCCCTTTGTGGCATCTCTTGGCCAAGTCTCTCAAGGTTTTTCTTACATACAATTACATCCAACCATTGTATTTGGCAGGGCATGCTTTACAGCTTAATATTCTGTGTGAACCGAACCAGTAGAACATAATTTGCACAGGAGAACTATTTGCACAGCTTTGATTTCTGCAGAATGCTTACTAAAGAGCACCTGTCGCTATATTTGTCAATCATTAGGATGTGACTATGCAAAAAATCCCTAAAAAAGTTAATGATCTTTTGACTTTGTCTTGTCATAATCTTGAGAGACCAATAGATGGCCCTCTTAGACTATACATGTTAGCAACAGTGGCTGCACAATACTGAATTATCCTGCTTTCCTTGTTATTTTCCTAATAATAGAGTGAAAACATATACAGAGAAAATTAGCCAAGGGAAAAAAGAAGAGTCCTCTTGGTGGAATTGTGGGCTTAATTTATTCCTGAGCACAGTGTACCTGAGGAATGATAAGAAACAACTTTGATATCCTTCTAAATAAATAAATAAAAATTATGTAACCTAATCTCTTCGGTTCTTGGCTTAGGTTTATCCAGCTGCCATTTAACCACTGCTGTAGTCATAGAGCATAGAGTCATGGAGCAAATAAAAGCTATTTTGATTGATATATATTCCTCAAGGACAAGATGAAACATAAAAAGCAAGCTTGCAATAGCTGCTCACCTGTGCTTTGAGCTTTCCTTTTCCTACTCACTCCAACTGTGCAATGGAAACAAAGTTCAAACCAATTGTAGGAAGTTAACACCCACCCCTTTCCTAGAGGAATGAAATATTTTGGGAAATATAAAAAAGGCAGAATATTATGTTTCCCTGGATGAGAAATGGAGAAGCATGTTTTAAAGACGAAGCAGCTCCCATCTTCCTGCCCCCACCCTTTGTCAATGGGCCAGAGGCAGAAACTCAATCTTTGTCAATGGACCATCATCTGCAACACAATAGGACCCATCTAGCAACAGAAACTCACCACACGGCACCTGGAAAGATTACATCAGCCAGCAAGGCTAGCTAAGACTCCCACCTCCTCGGAGTCTGATCAGGATACTCTTTCTGGGCCCCAGGAAGTTCAAAGTCAGAGAGGGCATAAAACCCGGGGACTCACTGTGTCTCGCGCCCTTTTCTGTTCAGGAACTCAAGCCATGTGATCCTGTCCACCATTAAACAATCTTTCCAACCAGTCTCCATGTTTCCAGTGTCTTTTTCCCCTCTTGGAGCTGAACCCAGAAGGATATTTCTTCTTACGCAATAATGGAAATTGTTTCTTCCTTCACTTAGTCCCTCCCTCCATGTGTACTTGAACAATGTGGAATGAGAATGAATTGAGATAGAAAAGCAGTTTTGATGGCAAGGGGTAGAGATAAATCCACAGATTTTGGTAGGGCCTAAGAGCACACTTAAAAGACAGATTTCAATAGAAGGAATCCAGCTCCCCCCCGCCATGTGATCCCATTTAAAGTATGACACAAATGGTGAAAAACAGTGCTTTTATAGTTCCATTCAGAGTTATTAGGAAGGTGGGTTTAGCCTCCAACTAATTTCTGATTTGTTGCCTACACAATACAAATGGATTGTATTGTCCTACCACCCAAATTGGACAGGATAAATAATATGTTAGAAGACAGAAATGAAATGAAAAATGCTTTGATAAATTATTGGTGTGGGATGATTAAAAAAAAACACAACAGGTTTTAACAGAGATGAATGCTATGTTATTTAAGAGCACAGGTACTGGTAGGTGGGGAGCTGGTTTAGAAATACTAAATGTGAAAAAAACACAAACCCCGGCATGGTGATGGAACATGGTCTGAATATGAATTAGCAGTGTTGTGGCTCTGAAAAAAAAGGCAAACACGATGTTGGGTTACAGAAGAACAAGTGCTCTTTCCAAATTATGGGAAACAATATTTTGCATAGGTCAGAAATCAACTCAGGACAGGTTGATTCCAGTCTGGATACCATGTTTTCAGGAAAATTCCCCCAAAAGTTGAATAGATGCAGAGAAAGATTAGGAGGATGAGCAGAAATCCAGGAAGAAAACTGGAGGGAACTGGGGAAGTCGAGAAGAGAAAATTGAGCAGGATATGCATGCACTTTTCCCATACCTCAAAGGATATCATGCAGAAGAAATGGAAACTTGTTATTTTTTTATCCCAGAATGTAGGGCACAGAATAACGATCTCAAATTGCAGGAAAGCAGATGCCAGTTTAATGTGAGGAAAACTTCCTAATGGTAAATAGTGTTTCAATAGATGTGTTCAAGCAAAGGCTGACCAGCTATCTGTTGTGAATTCCTGCACTGATCAGAGATTTAGATTTGGTGACCTGAATGCCCCCTGAACTCTATGATCAGATAATAAGACAGCAATAAACTAGGCTGTTTCTCATGACTGAGTTAATATGCTGTTCTCAGTCCCTGAGCTGGCAGAAAAAAGAATAAAGTGGCATAAATTGCTGTGCCAAATGTGGTTGTAGTGGGGGAGTTGACTGACTTAAAATGGGGGTGTGGAGCATGACTGGGCCCCACTCCCTTTACTTATTGTAGAATGTGTGTGATGCATGTTAAAAAAGGTGGAGTGTTGATTGCCTGTCTGTGTCCACTATTTTAAAGCCCGTGACTGCTGAAAATCTGTAGAGATTCTCAGTCATCCAGGACATGGTTGTCCCAAAGGTGCCTTTTTAGGAGGCAACTGGACTTTCTTGTTTTTTTGTTTTGAAGACATTTCACTTCTCATCCAAGAAGCTTCTTCCGCTCTGACAGGAGAGTGGGGGATGGAAGGATTTGGGGAATGGAAGGATTTATAAATTTATACATTTATAAATGCTTCCATTCCACACTATCCTGTCAGAGCGGAAGAAGCTCCTTGAATGAGAAGCGAAACATCTTCAAAACAAACAAAACAAAAGGAAGTTCAGTTGCCTCCTGAAAAAGCACCCTTGGGACTAGTGATTGCTGCTGCAGCTATCCTGATGCTGCCACCTTTTTCTAGCCTGTTGTTATTATTTTACATGTCAAGCTAAGAAAGAATATTGGCAGTCTCTCCAGTCTGCCTATTTTTCCCCACAAACACCACTTGCAAAACCACCAGTGTTCATACTGCTTAACATGAGGTGAGTTTAGCAGAGACTTGGAATCATGAGTTTAGTCACCAATCCAGTTGCCTGGTTACAAGATGGTGTTCTTTACTTTTTTCAAAAGCATGAAAGAAATGCTCAGAGGTAGCCTGGAAAGAGCTGGTCAGGCATTAGGGAGTCAAATGCCTCAGCAGAAGCCAGCAATCTGATCTCTCCTGCAGCCCAAGTCAGAAGGACCACACTTGGCCATGCCCAAGGATTGGAGGAAGGGGTGCCTTCAGCAGCCTAAAGTGGCCTGATCAATAATACAAGGGTGTCCATGGAAGGGGGGTCAACAAGTCACAGTGGTGATCATAAAACTGAAGCTCTGCTCTCTTTTTATGTGTGTCTCATTACAACCAATGAAAAGGGCACTAGAGCATATCAAATTGAATCCACAGCAGAAACTGTGCCAGGATAAAAGGAGAAACACTACATCTGGAGTAGTTAGGAATGACTTATCCATGTTACGAATGGTCTTGGAAAGATTTTCAGGGAAAAATGGCAAAGTTTCCATGAAGTCAACATTTGCAGCTAAGGATAGGGAGCTGTTAAGTAGATTTGCTCTATTGACTCTATCTGGATAAAGAGAAGATGGGAGAACACCCAACAACTGTATGTTTTGCTCCACACAATTGTTTCTCATGAGGAGAAAGCAGCCCTGGAACTTAAGGGATTTGCCATACAACAACAAAGTACAAACATATGAGAAACAAGCTTATCAAAGGACACTAAATTAGCACTTCCCTTGCTGACTACTTTTGGAAATTACATATTGATTTGCTTTAAATAAGTTAAATATCTTGAAATGACAAGGCTGGAAACACTGGGTGAGTGCTTTCATTTCCTAACATAAGAAAGTGAAGATGCATCTTTATAACTTCTAAGAATTTAAAATAAATAGAAAAAGCAAGATAAGGGTATAGAAAGTTTTAAACAGATTAAAGGCTCAAAAAATATTGGAATACTGGATTTTTGACATTAAGATTTTGAAATTAAGTTTAAAGAATAAATGCATTTTTTTGAGAAAGAAAAATTATTTTTGATATTGAATGCATCAAAAACATATAATGGCATTCGGAACTGCACTCGGACTTTGCAACAATACTGCTGGCTATGTTGTGTATTCTTGGGAACAATCTGTTTACAGAAGAAGATATTACAGAAAAAGGTATGCAACTAAGTATATCTGAAAACAAGAACTTGAACAAGATTTTGCTACTAGGCTTTAAAAAAATCTGGATGAGGCTTTAAAAATTAACGAAATAAAAATGACAATCCAAGAGAGCAGTTGGATTTTTTTTTTTGGACTTGTGAATTTGCTTATAGTTAAGAGTTGATATATGGAATAGTTATTTGGATGGGATATGTTGATAATTGGATTTGCTGATATCTGGAATGGAAAAATGATGCTTAGTTGGTTTTATTACAACTAACGTGTTCTTTAAACTTTTCTCCATACAGTTGTTTGGTGTGTTCTGATCTGATAATATTTAATTGTCTTTGTCTTCCTATTTAAAGTATGGGATATTCATAGGCTCATTCTCTGTAAAGGTTATACTGTACCTTTTTGTCATGTTAAATTATAGGTTTTTTTCTTCACATTATTGGACCACAGTCTGCCTTTTAAATGCGATTTGTTTATAGCTAAGAGTTGAGAGGTGGAATGTTCAATTTTATATATGATAATCAAAGTTATTAAGGCTTTACATGGACTATTTGATGAAACCTGAATTGAGAAGATGTTACTTACTGGATTTGTTTATAGTTAAGAAATGAGTATAGTTAAGAGAGTTTTATATCTGTTAATTAAGAGGGTGAAGAGATAGTGAAATTGTCCCAAAGATGCTTTTTCAGGACGCAACTGGACTTTCTTTGTTTTTTCTTTTGAAGACATTTCACTTCTCATCCAAGAAGCTTTTTCAGCTCTGACAGGATATTGGGGAATGGAAGGATTTATATTCCTTGCAGACAGTTGGTAATCTGCATCTTTTTAGAGGGTCATTGAAGCACTTGGAGGTCTATCTGTGTCCTCAAATAGTGTTCCTGGTTCCTGTAGTCTGCAATTTTTCCTCTGGAAATCCATTCCCACTCCCACACCATTCAAAGGGTGTTCATCCCAAATTGTATAGCTAAACATCTGTAGAGATTCTCAGTCATCCAGGTCATGGTTGAAGAAAGCATCTTTGGGACAACCATGACCTGGATGACTGAGAATTTCTACAGACAGATAGTGAAATTGTTTATACTTACTGTGAGGATCATGGGAAGTTGCTTTCTTAGAGATTTTTACTTTTTCTTTGTATCTGGTCTGGGGATGAGAAGAAGGCAATGCATGAGAAAATTGCGTGAAAATATATACCATGGTTAAGGGCAAGTAACAAATTGCTCATGGTCTTTCTATGTCTGCAAAGGAGAGACACTATTCATTTTCTTTGATGCTTGACAGTACTATTTGCTCCTTTATAATATGAAAAAATGTTTGTTACATCAGAATAAAAAGTATCTAATATGGAACTGTCTTCTGTCCCCTTGATTAATATGCTTGTTAGAAAAATAGAAAGGTAGAAATTTATTAGCAAATTTGAGTTCTTTTTAAATGTTAGGATGTAAAGGTTCATCTCTATTCTTTTCTTTACCTTCAATGGGAAATAAGGAAATCTATTAGACTGGGTTCTGGAACTAGGATTAGAATTGTAGTGTCAAATGTAAAAGCAAAATCTTCCTCCAGCAAGTAGCTGGAATTCACATATATTTTTTAAAATTAAGACTTGTTGAATTAAATTATAATGTGTTGGTTGGTTCCCATAAACTTACTTTACATCCACATATGGTTGGATTCATATAACTTGTAAAAACAAAATAAACCATGACTTGTGATCTTTGACTTCATATATTGCGTTAATTCACAGTTTGCTTATTCATTGTTTATCAAATTAATGGGAAGGAAGTAGTATGTGGATTAATGTTAGGAAATACTACGTAATGCTATTCAACATGGTTTAAAATTATTCTTCAATTTCCTTATTTTCAAGAAAAGGACAAAAGTTTAATGAAAAGATGAATTATTTATTCACTTAGTAAGCATCACAGCTAGTCTGGACATGGGTGAGTCTAGATACATATTTCATATCCCATTAATTTGAATACAGGGTTAGTAGCATACAGGGACTATGAATTATCATATGGCACCCAACATTCCTATAAAGAATTCTAGATTAAACACTGGGATTTGCAACACCAATAAACATGTGGAGGATATTAGAAAGCTGGTTTAAAGAAATGGTAGAGATGGCACAGGATATATAATGGAAGACATGAAGCCAAAGCCACATAGGAACTTTCTTGTGATCTGGTATTTAACCCCATTATTACGTGGCTTAGCTAGCTAAAAGTACTTTAGAGGACCTTTTGGTGCCGTTTGTCAATTTATGACTCTTTTGACCTGAGTAGCTGGTTTATTGTGAACTCCAAATGAAAGAAGATGTCTGTATATACTTCCTTGGATTGTTGTCTTTTGTTGCTTTTATTTCAAACAGAACAGAACAGATTAATAGAAGGGACCTTGCTGGTCATCTAGTCCAACCCCCTGCCCAAGCAGGAGACCCTATATCTGCCTCAACCTAGGATCAAACTCACAACCTCCTGATTGTGAGGCAAGAGCTTCACCTCTAGGCCATATTGGCAGAATTTAAACAATAATCATTTTGGGAAATGCATTTGTCTTGTTTTGTTTACAGTATAGTTTTATGATTCTAAGAAATTAAGATTATTATAATGGCACTGAAGGACAACCTCTCTTTGTATGCACACTTGCAAATATAGCTGTAGCAAATTCAGGATCACTTTATGCAGAGACAGGCACCCATGTAGCAGGCTCATTTGCATAGTTCATTGGGGTGGGGAATGGTGCCCTTTATATTCTAAATGGTGAGTAATTTGCTGAAATAACTACTCAGATTCACAAGAAATTGGAAATAATTAGTTTAAGCAGCTTTTCTCTTAAAACGTTTTTCACTAATATGGGAGAAACAATAAATTAACAATTTATAGAAATATATAGTTTGATTAATATATCCTTCCTAGTCTCAGTGTCAGGTTCCAAATTGCATAGTTCTGAGTTATAGAAAGGAGGGAACAAAATTCTATTTGTCATACTGGTAAAAAGAGGGGAGTAGGAGAAAGCAGAAATGATGAATTGTGGAGAGTGAAATGTGGAAAGGTAAAAAGAAAGAAGATGAAACAAAGCATTAGCAGTTAACATCAAACAAAAACATTAAACAAAGTCGATCCTGATTAATTGGAAATCTAGACCATATGCAGGTTACTCCCAGCCTCTAAACTTTTAGAAGTGAGGCTAACCTCTTTAAGTAATGGTAGGCATACCATTATGTACTATATATCTATTGCATTTATAATTCATATTTTCTTAGTAGTTTAAGGGCAAATTGCCATAAGTATCTTTATTGCTACAGCAACAACTGCATGAAATGGATGGGGCTAAAAGACCAACTGGTATTGCTGAGATATGGTGGGATGGAACTCATGACTGAATGTAGTACTGGAAGAAATAGTTTGTTCAAAATAAACAGACCCAGTAAAAGGGGAGGTGGGGTTGCATTATAGATGAAGAACGATTATGTTTGCAGGGAAATTCATCACACACACAGACACACATACTCTGGTGAAAACCCTGTTGAAAGCATCGAGTTGAATATTAAAGGAAAAAGAAAATAATGACACTATTGTGGGTGTGCACTACAGACCACCTAACCAGATAAACAATAGAGATGAAATCTTCATGAATCAAATGGCTGAAGTACAGGGGTGAAATCCAGCAGGTTCTGACAGGTTCTGGAGAAACAATAGCAGAAATTTTGAGTAGTTCAGAGAACCGGCAAATACCACCTCTGGCTGGCCCCAGAGTGGAGTGGGAATGGAGATTTTGCAATATCCTTCCCCCAGGAGTGGTGAGCGAATTGGGATTTTACAGTATCCTTCCCCTGCCACTCCCACTCCCATCAAGCCATGCCCACCAAGCCACACAATGCCCACCAAGCCACACCCACAGAACCAGTAGTTTAAAAAAAATTGGATTTCACCACTGCTGAGGTATCCAGGAAAACCACCACTGTGGTAGCTACCCCAATATGAAATGGGAATCAAACTTTGCAGCAAGTGGGAGACACAATATTTTTTTGAGATGCCTTGCAAACAGCTTCATTGTTCAAAGGTTGGGAAGGGATCTTGAAGATCAAATGTAATGAACTTAGCACTCATTAAGAAGAAATTGTTGAGGATATTGAAGTCATAAGAAATGTGTGAAAGAGCAAGCACACAATCCTATAATTCACTATATTACAGTCAGAGAGAAGAAGGGAAAGTTGGAGTAATGTTCTAGATGTTAAAATGGTTGACTTCCATAGTCTACACATTCTGGCTCCTGGATTCCAAAAGAATCTCCCAGGAAGAAGCAACAGCACATGTACTGAAAATAAAAACAATGGTTAATGCTATATTCTGTGATGCCACATGAAATAAATAAATAAAAGGGAAAAGCAAGAAGCATTTCTTGCTTCTTGAAATCCTGAAGGGAAAACCACTTCTGTGAAATTGTGAAAAATGAAGTAATTAAGGCCCAAACACAAGCCAAAACAGAAAGAAAAGGAGGAGACAGTTGATGATTGCATAAAGAACACTCTGATCAACTGAGAAGCAAAAGCATAATTTTAAACAATGGAAAGAGGTGTATATAGCAGAAGAAATCCATATATCTTAAAGTTGCCAAGGTTGAAATACATGGCTCTAACTAACTGAATACCTTTTTTTTTTTTGCAGCCTCCAATTGTTCAGCTGGAGGGAACACTGATGGCAGATGGTGACCTTTGCTTGTTATCAAAGTTTTGAGTTTGGCAGAAGTAAAAAATGAAGATAATTGCAGGTTAACGTGAAAACAGGGATTTGGGCAGGACTTCCGGCTGATGTCATGGCGGTATTGGAGTGAGGAGAGGGTCTCTGCACTCCCACACTAACTTGTCCCTGTTGGAGGGCTCCGAAAGGCGCTAAAACCACTCTGTAGAGGTGGTGAAAAAAAGAGAGCCCTGTAGTTCAGGGAGACCAGCAACTCTCCTGCTGGACTCAGTGCTTCTTCCGTCCCCCTTGACAAAGAGAAGAGGCAGCCATCATGGTTGCCATGAAGTTGGGATAGCCGAGGCAACTAAGAAACTTGCAGGAGTGGTGAAGATGGACAGTGTCTGGAACTGGGTGAGAAGATTCCTTTTTATTTAGACCCTAACTTTAAAGGAAAAAAAAAGAAAGAACATCCAGGAAAAAAGACTCCTAGAACTATTTTTTAAAGCACCGAACTACCATAGAGAGAAAAATCCTAGACTCAAAAGAAAGGAACTAAGGGAAGAAAAGACCTTTTAAAACATAGAAAATTGGACTTTTAAATTGGGCAGGCATTGTTTTGGAAAGGCATTAAAAATCCTGGACTATCTACTTGAATTTACTTGAACAGTGGACTTTGCCTCCAAAAACTGTGAAATTTGGATCGATTTAGTCTATAAGACATGAAACAACACTGAAAACTAAGCTGAGGTAATCTACTGGTGAATGGAATATACCAGATCCCTACAAGCTTAGAAAATTTTTTTGATGAGAGAATAAATAACATTCATCTGGAGGATTGTGGTGACACTTATTACCCTATAACTAGTTACTTTATGATTACTGGAGACTCTGTTATGCAAATAAAGAAGACTTAAGTAAAGCAAGGTGACTTTTGACCTGCGGAAGCTTCCTGGATTACTTAAATGGAATTGATTAATAATTCTGAGATGTAAAGGACTATGTTTACTGAATTTTCTGAGGAGGAACATTGGACTGGAATATATTGCTTTTAGACTTGAGTAAGAATGAGACTTATTAAATTAAGAGAAGATGACTCCATCAGGGGGAAAGGAGTGAGATTTCAAGAGAAATGGCATTGATGTGTCAAAGCATTAGGAGTAGTATGGAAAAGAATCACAGAGAGATAAAGTACCTACTGCAAGGCATACGTGGGAAAATAGAAAATATGCTACAACTGAAGATGAATGAAGATCAAAGAGTCCTGGAAAGAGAGGAGATAGCAGAAAGAATGGAAGAAAAGACAGAATGGACAAACCAGCAAACAAAGCAAGAAGATGGGAAGAAGAACCTAAGTCTTGATTTCATAATGATAACTTTGACAGTCTGTTAATTGCATTCTGAAACTTGTCTAGATAGTTCTTAACTTACCATTCATTTATTGATTGTTTGAAGTGATGATAGCAATGAAAAAGTAACTTACAATTGGTCCTCACACAGTGAGGTCCATCACATGATCAAAATTCAGATGCTTGGCAACTGGCATATATTTAACAATAATTGTAGCATCCCAGGGTCATTTGCAATCTCCCAGAGGATTTCTGACAAGCAGTCAATGGGGGAAGATGAATTTGCTTCATGACTGTGGCAAAAACAATTGTAAAATCGGGCACGATTCACTTAGTGACCAAATTGCTTAATTATAGAAGTTCTGGTCCGAATTGTGGTTTTAACTTGAGGCTTATCTGTATCTTTTATCTGCTTGAAATCAGTAATACAGTTTTAAAATCCATACACAGTGAAAGAAGTGTGTTAATGATTTAATTTCACGTCGCATTTGGAGAGCCTCTTCTTAGAGTTCAATCTTTCAGAGTAATAACAGAGATGAAAAAAGAGCAGATGCTCTAACTCTTGGGGGAAATCTTCATGTACTCTCTCGATTCCCCTGATTTTTGTCATTTAGTTAAATATATTCATATTAAATCTTGCCCACACCCTTTTTCAATCTTGTACTTTAGCATATAATTTTCCAAACAACATCGAACACAAAAATCAAATAGTATAAGTGCATGAGAAAACAGAGGAGAACAAATGACTGAAATGCATATTTCTCTTTCCCCTGCCATCCCAGAACCTCTCAAAATAGATTCAGAGAATGAACTGAAAATAACACAATTCTGTTCCTTTTTCATAAAAAACCAGAAATAACTCCCCCCCGCCATTGCCAGTCTAAATTAGCATGTAGAAAACTGGGTAGAGACATATTCCAACAAAGGAGAATATTTGTAGCTCAGAATTGAAATGAGGGCTCCTTGGTGATCTCTGAGCTTGGTTGTTTTCTTGCAGACATTTTATTATTCAAACTAGGTACTATCATCAATGCTTACCGTGTTTCCCCGAAAATAAGACCCTGTCTTATATTTTTTTGAACTCTGAAATAAGCACTTGGCCTTATTGCCATGCGCTCAAAAGCCTGATTGAGCTTATTATCAAGGGATGTCTTATTTTGGGGGAAACAGGGTATTCATTTGTGAGTAAGATAGACAAAAAAGATGAGTGGTAAGCTTTGTGGGTTTTGTGTATAAGAAAGAAAGAGAAGAAAAACCGGAAGCCATTCAGGGATGGGAAGATACTGTGTATTCCCCCTAAAAAATAAAAGTTATATTATCCAGGTTTTTAGATTTACAAAGAAAAGGTTCGATTTTTTAAAAAGCAGCACCTTTTATGATACTAAATTTGGATTTTGTATATCACCAAGAGTCTCCATGGTAACAGATAAATGCAAGAAATTAAATAAATAAATAATAATCTCATGTTTTTTGAACAACAGTTTATTTGATGCCAGAAAAATAGTATTCCACTGTAGTGCTCATAGCAAGACTGTTTAAATATCGGGATCATTTGAAGTATCTGACTGATGCTTACTGACTACTTGCTTGGCCTTTAAATATTTATAAAATGTTATCGTAAGCATGCAATATTGTAGGGAACCAAAGAAAGGAAGATTCATAGTGGAGACCAGTAGCGATTTCATGCTTGTTGAAAATGCAGAGTTTGTAAACCTTACAACAGGCATAACAGAGCATTTCCTGAGGCTAATAGCTTTTAAAATAAATGTTTTGGTAAGAGAGTGCCCTATAGAGGAGCAGAGGAGTGTCTCAACTTTAAATGAAACTTAGATCTATTTTAAACAGACAGAATATTAGGCTTCTAGTGTAACAGATGCTGTAATCCATGACTTCAAAATAATCTCCTTTCATTTGATAAGCAATCTGTTTTTAGCCATTGCCTTTCTCAGTTTTGAAAACATCAATAAGTGATTGAAGGAAGAAATGTATCATTCCTTTGCTTAGCTCAGGTGGTCATCAGGAACTTGGACTCTGTTTAGAAGTTGGTTATCTGAGATCAAGAGCCCTGAAATATGAGAAAATTTAGTCTGGCATATGGTTTTGTGAACTGAGTTTTACCAATCAAATCCATGAAGTGTATCCTGAGATTAAATTAAAAAAAATCACTCTTGATTGGTTGGAGCAAGAATGATAAATAATGAATCTAGAAAGAAATGAAATGCAGAAGATATAAATATTCATGAATATTATGATAAAGATATTCTTGCTCCAGTAAAATGATTAAGACTATAGTGAGTATTGTTTTAGCAAGGATTTTTTTTTTTTCAATCTATGGATTATTTTATTTAGTTTCTGAAAACAGAGCCTGCCTTTCCTGGAAAATGACAGCATATATCTCTGGATATGTTGTTGATAGCATGATGGCATCTTGGGGTTGGTTAGTGCCTTAAAGGAGTGGAAACTCATGAAAACATTTGTGAACATACTTAGGCAGTAACAATTCCAGAGTAGATTTTTGAACAGAAAATCTAACAGCAAATTCATTCTTTACTATATGACCTGTATTTATTGGCAACAGGAAAGAAACATAATAATAATAATAAATCCTGCGGTAACTGTAGTAGCAATTGTGCTCTTTGAAATTATTTTATGCACCTCATCTCTTTTCCACTCATATAGCCTGCAAGAGATCAGTTGAAGTCACTAATAAGAGCAATCTATTCCTTCACTGCAGGCTGCTTCATCAGTTTTATGAAACACATGGAAAAAAAAAACCCCAAGATGGAGGCTTCAGAGAGACAGCAAATGTCCCACCTTTTTTATTTCTATCCTCACCCTTGGCTTGCTCTAGCTCCATCCATCAGCCTCTGACACATCAGCCCTGTGGGACTGCTCCTTTTGAAAGAAAAAAATAAAATTGCCTCTAGAGCATGAATGGTTCTCTTTTTGCCATCCATCATCAAATTTCCAGATCAATAGAAAACAGAACATTTGCAGTGGATAAAAAAAGTTATTCTAGTTGCTCTTTATCCAGAGCCTCAGAAAGGACAAGCCTAGACATAAATATTTACAATGTTTCTGTTGCTGTAGGCATAGCAGCTGGCTGCCATGATACTTGGATCTACAAATCAATATTTATGAGCCCCCAAATGCTTAGATTACACCTGGCTATTAGTCTGAATCGACTGGTTTATTGTTTTAATACTTGTTAGAGAAGTGATAAACACCTTTAAGCAGCACTTTTGTAAAAGGTAGCTTCATTACAGAATTGGAAGCTGTTTTTGGAAAGGGTGCATGTGAGTGCACGCTGAGCAACTATGGTTTCTGGTTTAAAAAAAAGCCTGGGTTAAAAAGGGCAAAGTGATAGTGGTGTAAAGGCAAAATGGTAGAAGAAGGGAAAGTTTGAGCTTGGTTTTAGAGATCAATAGTTGTGGTTACTCAATGTGCATTATTGAATGCTACTTAGAGTTCTAGGAGTTTTAGGCTTTCTCATCTAAACCTTGCTACATGTCATTTATGAGAGTGATCAGTGCAGTTTCTATCTCATTCTTAAGCTTGAAAGCAGACCATCGAGAGATTCTCTATATTAGACAGCCTTCTGTAATTGCAGCTCAATCATTTTCTTAATCTTCCTCAAAAAGAGGTGTTGGAGATTGGATGATAGTGTTGGGATTTTGTTCCATCTAGGCCTGGCTTCTTGAGGAGTGGGTTGAACAGAGCTCTTTCATAGCTTTGGGAACTGCCCTTCCCCCCCCAAAAAAAGCATTAACCAGCCAGATGGGATACAGGGTCTAGTACAAAACTGGCAGTACTAAGATAATAGAGAATTCCATTCACCTCCTTGAGTTCTAAAGGCTCAAAAAGCATTCTGGGTACATTGCAATACACCATCACTGTCCTATCAATAGATTATGTCCATCTAGCATTCAATCTGGAGCAAATGCTAGCATTTCTAGGCATTAAATCCTTGGCCCAATTATTATAATTACACTAATTAAATTTTCAGATTCGCCCATCCCTAACAAGATCCAAGATGTTCTGAATAGTGGGACTGGCTGGCACTCCATACATGAAACAAGGATAAAAAAGAAGTGAGGCTCCATTTTGACCTCAGACCCATATCCAGGCATACTTGCTTCTCATGTTCTGCCAGTATTGGTCCAGCCATCACTTCATGTACTTCGTTTCCTGAAGTACTTCAGAGAACCAAGGGCCTATACAGGGTCAGTGGACAGGGAGCAGCTGCTCTGAGGCAATCCAGGTTAATGCCCTGATCAATCTCTATTCCAGAGGCTAATATAGTGCTCCCAATTTTTTTTTGGGGGGGGGAGGAATTCCACGAAACTATCTGAAAATCTTTTTTGGATCTATATTGAACTTGGGGTGGGCCAGCTTCTCCTCTCTGCAAAGATTATTGGCTCCAACTAATCCCATCTAAGGAGGCTATCTATCCATGACAAGATACTGATGAAAATCTACGGAACCAGATCTATAGTGTAAAAATTACAATATTGGAAGAGGTCTGTAATGAAGTGGATTGAGTCTGTAAGGTATAAGACTGAAGGCCTCAGATATCCTTTCTTATAAACAGTCTGGGGCTTCACCCTGATACCATCTTCTATTCTGCCTAGAGATTTGGTAGTTCCCATTGCCACCATGCATCTTTCAAGGGGGCACCTCCCCTGGGATGCTCCTTTCAACCTTTTGTGTGAAGAAAAAAAGGGTTCCCATATTTTGCAGCTTTTCTGGCAAATAAAAAGGCAAATAAGTGCTGTAGTGTTGCCTGCTGGTTACATAATACTGAGGTATATGAACGATGTTTCAGCCCTTTCTTGGGAGACATACAGTACCAGAGATAAACAAAAAGCAAAGTTTATTTTAAAAAAATGATAATAACTGTAATTTCTTTTTAAACGTTAGATATTAAAATGTTAACATTTTGAAAGAGGTAAAGTCACAAATTCTCAAATTATTGGACAGCAATAACTTTAAAAGGGAATTACAGCAATGGTATTACTATATTATAAACTCACCAGGCTCTGAGTTTTTATCAAGCTCAGCGAATTTCTCATCAGGGGAAAAAATTGATCTTAACAAAACCCGCTATATGCTGAATTTGTGAACTTGGGTAGAGATATAAATAATATTCAACTTAGACAGACACAGACAGAATAAATTAATAATTAATACATCTTTTGCTTAAATGTTTTCTTTTTGGCTTAGGGGTATTCAGAATCCCAAAACAAAGTGCTCTGTTTTCATCTGGATCTTCTCCAGCCTAGAAATTCCAACCTTTTATCAGAAGTCTTGCAACAGCTTTCTCTGTTTTCCTGTTGTTATTATTATTATTTTTAAAAAGCAGGCTTTTTCTTAAGAAAGAGAAGAAGAGGCTTGCGTGTGACAGAAGTCATGCCTCTGGTACTGATTCTGCTTGGGATGACAGTATGAGTATTCCCAGTCTGAGAAGTCAGCTGTCATTCTTATGAATCCAGACAATAGGGTTATTCGGAATATGTAACCTAACCTTTATTCAGTGTGGGAAATGAAAGCATATCCTGCTTTGACACGTTTAGAGTAAAGATGTATCTCCTCTTTCCCTCCCCCCATTGAAAAGCTCTTACTGTTAGGAATTCTTTTTTCCTGTAACATTCAACCAAAATTGCCTTCTCACATCTTAAATTCATAATTCCAGGTGATAGAGAACAGGTCTGGACTTCCTTTGGTGCATGGTGGGTTGCTACCAGTTTGCCCCGGTTTGGGTGAACTTGTAATGATGGCGGGAGACGCCACCCACCCGCCTGGACGCTTCTGTGCATGCGCAGAAGCGGTGCATGCGCACATGACCGAGCGAACCGGTAGTGAAAGGTTTTGAAACCCTCCCCTGCTTTGGTGGGTTCTTTTAGCTATTCAAACAATACAATTATGCCCCTTTCAGTCTTTTCAAGGCTGAAACAGCTTGGTTCCTTCCTTCAGTCTCTCATCATAGGAATTCTCTTTGCTTCCTAGACACCTGATTGACGGTCCATCTTCCTTCCTCGGCATCCCATTCAAAGAAGAGGTAAAGCTCTTAAAATATTTATCTTGGATGATAATTCCTCAGAAATCATTACTTCCAAATATTTATTTATTTATTTATTTATTTTTAAATTTGTATACCGCCCTTCTCCCTAAGGACTCAGGGTGGTGAACAGCCAAGTAAAAACATAAACTACAAACATTAAAATACAATTAAAAAGATATATATATAAATTTGGCCCCATGATTAAAAATAATAACAGACAATTAAAAACATTTTAAAAAGTGTTAGGCCAGCCCAGCTTACTGGAAAAAGAAGGTTTTAAGGGCACGGTGGAAGGCACCGAGGTCTTGGATTCTCCTTATCTCTGGGGGCAGCTGATTCCAGAGAGTATGGAATTAGGTCACTAGGTTGCTAGTTACCTAAAAGAACTAAACAACTGTCTGACCAATGAAGAACAACTTGGCATGTGCAGTCTTTCACATATACATATATGCAACATATATTACATATATCCCATTTTTTAATGGGATTGTTCGCATTGTTTTATTCTTTGTTGTAAGCCACCCAGGGTCCCTTGGGAGTTGGGCGGCATAGAAATGTGACAAAATAAATAAATAATAAATAACTATGTATATACAGTATATTTTTTAGCCTTTTAAATTGTCAATGGGTTTTAGTTTGAATGTTTTAAATTTTGGGCAAAAGTCATATAATTCTTTTAAAAATTTTAAATTTTGTATTGGTATGTGTTTTAGTTCTGACTGTGCACTGCCCTAAGTCCACTAGGAGAAGGGCGGGATACAAATTGAATAAAAATAAATAAAATAAATAAATATTTCAGATTTCTTTACACACACACCCCTCCCACAAAATAGTTTTGGATTCCCACTTAAAATATCTAGATTAATGGCTTATTTATTTATACCTTTAAACATGATAATTTTACTCTTAAGATGTTGCAGTGTTAACTCCTGTTCATCAGTAAGGCAGAAATGTGGCATGATTCTGAAATTTCATTGTAAAAAGAAACAGCCCTTCCCCACAAATATTGTCTATTTTCAAGTCCCCACAAAGGAAATCTTGTGCAATTGTCCTCCAAGCTATTTGAACCATCACTGCCCCGAGTCCTTCAGGAGTAGGGCGGTATATAAATCTAATAAAAACAAAACAAAACAAAAAAAACAAAAACAAAACCAGGGGTGAAATGTAAAATCTGTTACTACCGGTTCTACCGGTTGTGTTAAATCTGTTACTACCGGTACTACCGGTGGTGGGGGTAATGTGACTGGATGGGCGTGGCCAACTTTTTTTTTAAAAAACTTTTCAAAGCATTTTTTCTAATGCTTTGAAAAGCCGCTCTGCCGATCAGGGAACTCAGCTGGGATGTCAGAGAGGCTCTTTTAAAAATGGCTGTCTGCCAGTCAGGACCTCAGCTGGGAGTTGCCAAGACTTTTCAAAGCATTTTTTTAACCACCTCTTCGGCAAGAGGTTGCAGAAAAAAAAGCTTTGAAAAGCCTTTGATGATCCCAGCTGAGCTGCTTTTTTTTTTTTTTTTACTTTTAAAAGCATTTTTCCGTCGGAAGAGGTTGTAGAAAAAATGCTTTTAAAAGTAAAAAAAAAAGCCTCTGATGATCATGCAGCTCAGCTGGGCATGGTGGGGGGGGGGCATGCAGGGATTTTTGCTACTGGTGCTCCGAACCACCAGCTGCCATCGCTACGGGATCGACCGGGAGCATTTCACCCCTGATTTGAACCCTTTCCCCCCACAAGAAATATATAGTCATATGCATCCAAGATGTCTTGCACTGTACAGTCAAAACACAGTTTCTCGGTATACTGATGAAGTTTTATTTTAGGTCTCCCATCTGGACATTGCTGCTATGTAACATAAAAAAGGAATTATATTTTTCCTTCTATTCCCTTTATTCATGGAGAGTGAGTCTGTTTTTACTTTTCCCCTTCGAAAGCCGTGCCTCCTTCACAAGGTCACTGCACTCACAGACCTCCGATGGCTTCGCTCAGCAGAACTTCCAGTGTTCTGGGGGATTTGGCCAGTAAATAGCTCCACAGCTGTAAATTGTCCAGTCTCTTCCTGGATGCATCTTTTGGTATCATCCTTGGCTTCCTCATTCAAAGTCTTTTCTTCAAGCATTTCTTTCTGCAGAGGCCCAAGGCCCTGAAGAACATTGGTCTCAGGAAGCCCAAATGCTGCATGATCACAAATATTTCCACTGAGTTGACTAGGGTCATTACTGTGGATTGCTGGGCCTTCTTTTATCAGCTTCCATTTCTGTATTTCCCAGTCCTGTTGTTCTTTTGGCAACTTCTCTAGCTGTTGTGCTTTCAGGATGCAAGATATCTTGAAAGTCCCTTGCAAAGCCAATATAAGATATCTAGGGAAAGCAAAGAAAACCACAGTTATTTTTCCAATAATAAGCTATCACTCTCACTCATTTTATAGGTGGTAGATGAAGTATAACGTGAATTATGTTTTTAGTTAGTCATTCATATAAAGATTCCACTTTCTACAAGAACAGTTCTAAAATACTACACATACAGTATGGGTTCCAAAGGCACTTTTTGCAAAGCACACACAAAGGTACAAAAAGGGAACAAAAGCTAGCATGAGGAAACTCATAATTTTACAAAAGTTAGTGTCACAAAAGATGGGTCAAAAAGGTAGTTTTAGATAATTGGAGAAACTTACAGATATAACTAATGGGAAGAATTTCCACCATTAAAATGAATATACCAAAACTCTTATTTCTATTTTGGGTCATATCAATAAAATTAGAAAAAAACTTTTTTGAAACACTCAATAAAATAACATCCAAATTTATAAGCGTCCACAAATTAAACTTAAACTACTACAAGATACAAAAGATAGAGGAGGAACAGCACTCCCTGAACGGGAAATTTACTATCAAGCGGCTGTGTTATCCTGGGTACAAGAATGGATGGAATTAAAAAATAATAGAATATTAACAATTGAAGGATATGAAATACAAGTGGGTTGGCATTCATTCCTCTGGGATGAGAGACACAAAACACATACCTATTTCAAAAGACACACAATAAGGAATGCACTATTACAAATTTGGTTAAAAATTAAAAAACAGCATTACACGAAAATACCGATCTGGCTTTCACCACTAGAAGCAGTAAGACATCCAAATCTAAGAGAACTTTAAAAAGTAATAAGATACAAAGACTTAATTGAACAACAAGAAAATTGAAATCAAAACAACAATTGGAAACAGACCTAAATAGAGAAATCGACTGGTGGACTTACACACAAATTCAATCTAAACACAAGGAACATATAAAAGCATACGAAATCCATAGAGAGAAACAAGAATAGATAAAATCATATTAGAATCAGAAGAGAAACTAATTAGCAAAACTTATAAATTTTTATTACAATATAAAATGGAGGAGGAAACAGTGAAGGATACAATGATCAAATGGGCGCAAAATTTTAAGTACACAATAGATTTGGAGAAGTGGGAAACATTATGGCAAGTGAATGCAAAATTAACACTAGCGGTGGCATACAAGGAGAATCAGTTGAAGATGTTCTACAGATGGCATCTGTCACCGACAAGGCTGGCAAAAATACACCCGAACAATAGTGCAACATGTTGGAAATGTAAGAAATTGCAAGGAACTTATTATCATCTATGGTGGACGTGCCCGGCAGCAAAAAAATTTTGGTAGAACATTAAGAAATGGATAGAACAAATAACAAAACAGCAAATAGAAACATTCCTGTTAGGAATCTTTACAAATCCATATCCCAAAGAAATAAAATATTTGATGCTACATATCTTAACAGCAGCACGAATAACATATGCAAAAAATTGGAAAAAAAAAATCCCAACTGAAGAAGAACTAATAGATAAGATCTTAGAATGCGCTGAGATGGACAGATTAACAAAAGAAATTAAAGAAAAAGAAGAGACAGACTACTACAGAATATGGAATAAATGGTATAATTGGCTTAATACTATCAATAAAGAAAAATAAATACAAGGAGAAAAGAACAGAAATACAATATATATATATATGTATTGAGTGGTATAATTATGTATATAATATGAATGTAGAAATGTAAAACAGTAAAGATATAATCAAAATATATAGATCTTTATAGGGGGAAAGAGGGGGAAAAAAAGAGAAGAGAAGAAAAGGAGGAGGAGGGGAAAAAGAAGGAGTATTAGACTAAGAAATAGGGGAAGAAGTATAAAATATCAGATGGAAGACCACTATGAAACAATGCTTAAAATGGATAAGCTATTTATATGTTGTATGTTGTGTAAATGTCAAATTTGTGTTTTAATAAAATTTATAAATTTTTTAATTAAAAAAAAAGGTAGTTTCCATCTACCTGCCATGCCAGTGGTGCCATGCATAGGTAACTTGGTACTATCTGAACAAATAAGGCATAACTCACATCAGTTCAGACATACCAAGATAATTTGGAAATACAATCCAGAATGTATAGAATATATCAGCTTGCCAGTTCCTAGGCTAGGGTTTTGTTTGGTGATTACGGACAGCTACAAACTGCCATTCAATTGTGTTAGGGCCAGCTGCTATGTTTCAGGAAAAAAATGGTTTAGTAATGCTAGTCTGTGTATCATAGCCCATGATAAGTATATTTCTCTATAGCTGTCTGATATAAACAGATATCATGGTTTTCCCATTCCAGCAATCTTAGTGTGGTTGAGATTGCAGGGAAGGGTATGTTAAACCGTCACAGCTTCTACCAAGTCCACCATCACTCTTCTGTCCTTTCTGCCCTTGATTAGTCCGTCCTCACTTCTTTTTATGGCTCAACTCAAGAGATCTTGAGTTGGGGATTTTTTAAAATCCCCATTTCTCTCTGCATGATAGCAAACCAAATGAGGACCCAGTTTGTGGGGGCAATAAGCTGACTTTGTAAAAATATACAAAAGTATGAAGGCTATTGCTTAACGCATTGTAAGCCGCCCTGAGTCTCTGGAGAAGGGCGGCATATAAATCATATTAAAAAAAAATGCAACTGATTCCAAAGACACAGATGCGCAGAAAGTTCCTCTTGGTTCTGGCATGAAGAAGCTGCAGAAGAAGCAGTAATGGCAGCCTACATTCTATACAACATTAGTGGTAACAGCTGGAAGGTGACAAATGCAGGGACTCATGGGAAATGTTGCCGCAAGTGCAGTGACAGAATAGCAGTAAATCAACAGCAATAGCAAGATGAGAAATTTTCAGTTGCCCCAAATGTCTTGGAGAGTCATATGTACATGAGGCCTATTCTGTTGTTTTGAAATAGGGCAGCTTCATAAACGACATTTTGAAGTTTTCTTATTTCGGATAGTATTATCCATACTTTTGTCTGGATTTGGATATCGGTGATCTGTTATGAAAAGAAGGGGAAACTTCTGCTCTTCTTACAGTTATATCAGAAAAGAAGAAGAAAAAAGTGAACAACTCTGAAGTTTATCCAGGCTTGCTTGCGTTAATACTAAAAACCAACATTTATAAATACATTTGGATGCATTCGTTCAAGCTTCCTTCTGTTATTGCAGCTACTCTCTGGGCCACCTCACTCTGAATATTAGTTTTACAATAAGCAAAAAAAAACTTTCTCATTTTACAGAAAATTCATAGGAATGCAATGGTAAAATGTTCTGCCCTCAAATCAATGTGTGTTTTGTAGTAAGAGATTAAAGCGGGACTCATGAAGAATAAAGCTTCCAGAGGGAATTCTTTTCATAACCCTTAGACCTTGGGTGTTAAGAGGGAGAAGCAGATAGTTGATCTTTGTGCTATTTCTAAGGATCATATGACAGCTGGAGAAGTCTGAGCTGTGACACTAGCTGTAACATGGAAACATATTTTTTTCTTTGAAGTACTCAAGGGTTGCCTCTCAAAAGAGAGAGAGAAAAAAGGAAGGCATCACACAACACAACAAAGCTTTTATGTTTTAGCAAGGCATGTCAACTCAATTTTCCCAAACTGTACAGAGAAAGTTGTACTGCATTAAAGGGCGTGGGCTGTCAAGGGTTTTTAAGCTTCCTGTCCATAAAATGACAGCTATACCAAAGAACTGGCTCTTGGCTGGCAGGTTTTTGTGGAGAATGGGGAAAAAAACCAGACTAGTAAGGATACATCTGCTGGAACGTTTCTCTGGAAATCAGACTTTACATGGTACCGGTTGTCTTATCTGCAACATCTGATTAAGACCTTGCTTAAATAATACCATACTGTAGAGATAAGGCTTTCTGTTTCCTGGAACAACATTTAATCAAATTTTGTAATCCTCAGTCTGGTAATCTAGTTATTGAGTGGCACCTCATACAAGAACAAGTAAGAAAAAAACATTGGTCAAACCTTGGGAGAAGTGCTACGACTGGCATCATAATGATTGTAAAATAAAAGCTTGGCTCTGAAAATTCCATCTCCATAATCCAGTAGGGATTTGTGGGATGGTTACAAAGGACACAGGTTGCATTGTAGATGGATGAGAAAACGAAGTACAGCAAAATGCTCCCAATTATTGCAATCCCATGGAACAGGGTCTGTGAACAGAAGAAAAGAAAAGCAATTAGAGAAATAAACCTTTTAGCTGTGATTCCTGTCCAGGAATGTGATGGTGCAGAACACCAGGAGAATATAAAGAGCAAATGCCATAGTAACAATCTTATACCGAGGCAGTGCAATTTCTATGCAAACAAAAGGTATCTGAATATAAAAATTGCAGCAATGATGAATCTGCATTGAAGAATGTCAAATTTTGGAATTAACTCTGATGCTTTTTGTCATGTCTTTCCAAGACAAGTGCTGGCCTGGTGGGAAAGAGCAGTATCTTTTCTGTTGCATATGAGAAGTCATGCTTTTTAGTTGGCTCTGTGTGAATATTGGTTTCCAAGCTACGGTGTCCATTTATTGCGTTTTTGTAGGTCTATACCTTTGAGTCAGTGTTACCTGGTTTAGTCTCTGCAGTTTACTTGGAAAGAATTTTAAAAAGTGGCTTTGCTAAAGCTGAGAGTGACAGGCCCAAGATCACTCAGCAAGCTTTGTGCCTAAACCGGGACTAGAACTTTAACTCTCTTCCATTATCTGCAATCTTGTCTAACTGCAATGAGCAATACTATTTTTAATTATGTAAAATTTTACTGAAATACATAAATATTTCTGATAGAAATGAGGGAAATAATACTTTTATGCAGAGAAATCTTGAAAAGGTATGAAGGTATAATAAGTAGTATGAACATTGGTCAAAAGCAATCTGACCCGGTGTCGATCCCTCGCGGCTCCTTGGTTCACCGAGGAGCTGAGGGAGATGAAACGCCGGAAAAGACGCCTAGAGAGCGGTTGGAGGGCCAGTCTCGCTGAATCTGACCGAACACTGGTAAGGTCGCATATTAAGACCTACCTAGTGGCGATAAAGATGGCAAAGTTTAACTACTTTTCCGCCTCTATTGCGTCATCAGGGAATCGTCCGGCCGCCCTGTTCAGGGTAACCCGCTCCCTGCTCCATCCGGGAGCGCGGGAGGATCCCTTGGAAGGCAGGGCGGAGGATTTCAGACAATACCTGTATGACAAAATCGCTCAGATCCGGGGGGATTTGGACTCTGACTGGGTAGATCAGGGCAGGGTGACGAGGAATAGTCTTGAGAATGTTACCTGGGAGGAGTTTGATGCTGTGACTCCGGATGATGTGGACAGGATTTTGGGGAGACTTAGTGCGGCCACATGTTTACTGGACCCGTGTCCCTCCTGGTTGGTACTGGCCTCCCGGGAGGTTACACGAGGCTGGCTCCAGGGTGTTATCAACGCTTCGTTGAGTGAGGGTCACTTCCCCGCCACCTTGAAAGAAGCGGTGGTGAGGCCTCTCCTCAAGAAGCCGTCCCTGGATCCGGCAATATTGGCCAACTATCGTCCTGTCTCCAACCTTCGCTTCCTGGCGAAGGTTGTTGAGAGTGTGGTCGCGCGACAGTTTCCACAATTCTTGGAGGAAACATCCTATCTGGATCCGTTCCAGTCGGGTTTCAGGCCTGGACACAGCACGGAAACGGCATTGGTCGCGTTGGTTGATGATCTCTGGAGGGCTCGGGACAGGGGTTGTTCCTCTGTTCTGGTCCTGTTAGACCTCTCAGCGGCTTTTGATACCATCGACCATGGTATCATGCTGCACCGGTTGGAAGAGTTGGGGATGGGGGGCACCGTATTACGGTGGTTCTCCTCCTTTCTCTCCGACCGGTCGCAGTTCGTGTTGGCAGGGGGGCAGAGGTCGACCTCAAGGCCTCTTATATGTGGAGTGCCTCAGGGGTCGGTCCTCTCGCCCCTCCTGTTCAACATTTATGTGAAGCCGCTGGGCGAGATCATCCGTGGCTTTGGGGTGAGATACCACCAGTACGCTGATGACACCCAGCTGTACATCTCCACCCCAGGCCACCCCAACGATGCCCTTGAAGTGATGTCCCAGTGCCTGGAGGCTGTGCGGATCTGGATGGGGAGGAACAGGCTCAGGCTCAACCCTTCCAAGACTGAGTGGCTGTGGCTCCCGGCATCCCGATATAGTCAGTTGACTCCATCACTGACTATTGGGGGCGAGTCGTTGGCCCCCACAGAGAGGGCTCGCAATCTGGGAGTCCTCCTGAATAGGCAGCTGTCCTTGGAGGAACATCTGACGGCTGTAACCAGGGGGACCTTTTGTCAGGTACGCCTGATCCGCCAGTTGCGGCCCTTTCTTGATCGGGATTCCCTGTGCACAGTCACTCATGCCCTCGTCACCTCTCGCCTTGACTACTGCAACGCTCTCTACATGGGGCTCCCCTTGAGGAGCACCCGGAGGCTCCAACTGGTCCAGAATGCAGCAGCGCGGGTAGTGACGGGAGCAGCCTGGCGCTCCCATGTAACACCGCTCCTGCGCGAGCTGCACTGGCTCCCAGTGGTCTTCCGGGTGCGCTTCAAGGTGTTGGTTATCACCTTTAAAGCGCTCCATGGCATAGGGCCTAGCTATCTTCGAGACCGCCTGCTGCCACCGACGACCTCCCATCGACCCGTGCGCTCCCACAGAGAGGGCCTCCTTGGGGTGCCATCAGCCAAACAGTGCAGGCTGGTGACCCCCAGGGGAAGGGCCTTCTCTGTGGGGGCACCTACCCTCTGGAATCAATTGCCTCCAGAGATAAGGAGAATCCAAGACCTCGGTGCCTTCCGCCGTGCCCTTAAAACCTTCCTTTTCCAGCAAGCCGGGCTGGCCTAATTTTTTTAAGTGTTTTTAAGTGTTTTGTTTATTGTTTTTAATCAATGGGGCCAAATTTATATATGTATATTTTAACTGTATTTTAATATTTGTATTTGATGTTTTTACTTGGCTGTTCACCGCCCTGAGTCCTCAGGGAGAAGGGCGGTATACAAATTCAAAATAAAATAAAATAAATATATAAAATAAACAATTAATTCAAATGGTATAAATTAAATTGTGATTGCCTAGAATTATTTAATTTGGAACGTAGAACATAGAGTAATAGAGTTGGAAGGAACCAACCCCCTGCTTGAGCAATAGACCCTATACCATTTCATACAAATGGTTGGCCAATCTCTTTTGAAAGCCTCCAGTGATGGAGTACCCACAACTTCTGAAGGCAAGCTGTTCCATTGGTTGATTGCTTTCACCTTTAGGAAATTTATCCTTAGTTCTAGTTGCTTCTCTTCTTGATTCATTTCCATCTATTGTTTCTTGTCTTGCCTTTTGGTGTTTTCATTTCATTTCATTTCATTTATTGGATTTGTATACCACCCTACTCCCGAAGGACTCAGGGCGGTGAACAGCCACAAAATAAAACACATAAATACAAAATTTAAAAACAGAATAAAACCGAATTAAACAATTTTGGCCGAGACAAATTTAAAACACCCAATAATTTAAAAAACAAATTAAAATTTACATTTTAAAGGGGAAAGATTTAGGCCAGGCCGGCTTGATGGAATAAAAAACATCTTGAAAGCGCGACGGAAGATGCGCAGATCTGGGATCCTCTGTATCTCTGGGGGGAGCTCATTCCAGATAGTAGGTGCCCCCACAGAGAAGGCTCTCCCCCTGGGGGCCGCCAGTCGACATTGTTTGGCTGATGGCACCCGGACGAGTCCCTCTCTATGAGAGCGTACTGGCCGGTGGGAGGCAAACTATTTTGGAAAATAGTTTGACCCCCTCATTAATGTAAGACCCCTTCAAATATTAGAACACTGCTATCACATCTCCCCTAGTACTTCTATTCATTAGACTAGACATACCCAATTCCTCTAGCCATTCTTTGTATGTTTTAGCCTCCAGCCACCTAATCATCTTTGTTGCTCTTCTCTGTAATCTTTCCAGAGTCTCAACATCTTTATTATATTGTGGTGACCAGAACTAGATGTGGTATTTCAAGTATGGTCTTACTAAGGCTTTATAAAGCGATACTAGAACTTCATGTGATCTTGATTCTATCCCTCTATTACTGCAGCCTAGGATTGCATTGGTATTTTTTGGTGGCTGCTACACACTGTTAGCTCATATTTAAGCGATTGTCCACTAGGGCTCCAAGATAACTCACAGTTATACTGTTTCTGAATCTGTGTATTACACTATCTGCAAATGTTGGCATTTCAGTACTTTTTCATCACTCAATAAATCCTTTGAAATCCAAGTTGGAAGGGACTCATACCCAGACACTCAAATGTAGAATCAAAAAGCTAATGACTGTCACGGTAACAGCCAGGTCATTGTTTCCGTCCATCCATCCATCCATCCATCCATCCATCCATCCATCCATCCATCCATCTATCCATCCATCTGCAAGCAAGCAAGCAAGCAAGCAAGCAAGCAAGCAAGCAAGCAAGCAAGCAAGCAAGCAAGCAAACTGGGATAGTTATTGAAACTATATACATACCCACATCTGAATTTCTAAAGCTTGGTGAAAAAGAATAGTAAGAAGGGCACCAGTGTTAACTACTGTTCCAAAAGCAAAAACATCAGTATCAGAATCCTGGTAAACCTGAAAAATTAGATAAAAGAATATTGACATATTAAAATACAAAACAGAAATGTTGAGTTTTATGAACCAGCCTTCTCAAGTCTGATATGCTTCAAATATGAGCTGAAAAGCAACAGGCTGGGAAAGGCTGGTTTAGAGAAAGTTGAATAGTTTGAGATTTGAACACTTACTAGATAAGGGATGAAGAAGCAAATGAGACTCTGGTAAAAGGCATCCAAGATAGCAAGGCAAAACGTTAGAGTTTTGTAAATCTGTAGCAAACAGGACACAGAAGGAATAGAGTTTTTTCAAAACATATACATTTTCTAAAAGCCATTAAAAAGCAAAAGTTAGAATATTTTGAACATGTGATGTAACACCCAGAAAAATACGGCATCCTTCACTTAATCCTCCAAGGAATGATTGAAGGCAAATGAGGTCTAGGCAGAAGAAGAAAATCATGGTTTCAAAACCTAAGGGACTGGTTTGGACAAAACTTAGCAGCACTTTTTCATACGGCTGTTGACAAAAATAGGATTGCCAACATGATCGCCAATGTCCGATGATGGATATGGCACAAAAAGAAGAAGTACATTTTCTTGATATATCACTTATAACTCGATGGCCACTGGGGAAGCCACCAATCAGTGGTAAATGACAGAATTTGCATCACTTTCATTCTCTGTCATTGCCTTCAAAACCAAAATCAGTGGAGATGTGGTATGCCTGAAAAAATTTTCTTTAAATTGTTACTGATAATTCTATTTATTTTTATATCTTTATCCAAACAGAATAGCACTGGGGGTTACATGGAAGAAGAAGGTATGGAGCTTGGATTATTGATGAACTTGTCTCTATTATAAGAAGTTCAAACAAGTCTCTGTGGGCAAGAATATGCATTTCCAATGTAATTATTTTTTTGGTTAAATTGTTGTATACCTTTTCCACAGAGCTCAAGGGGCTTCTATGGAGATCTCTCTGCCTTTTATCTCCAGATCAGCCACCTTGTAATACAGGATGGACCTATAAGGTAAGAATGGATTACTTCAAGTTGGGCCTCTCTGGGTCTAGTTTGGATCTACTCTAACACTTTAAATATCATAACACATTACAGTTTTGGTTACAATGATAAGTGTAACATTTTCAAGGTAGGGATTAGCCAGACCTGTCCCAGCACTGGAATATTGTAATGTATTTTATCTGGAGACTGGACTTTTGTAACATCTGTCTATTGTAGACTTCACCCCATTCCTAAGAGGTCTATAAGGGGCGTGCTTAAGCGCACCAGCGTGCCTACCATCCCTGTCCTAATGTTTTCTTTTATTTGTATCCTTTTCATGTATTTATAATTATTTTTACACTTGTATCTGTCATAAAATACATGCTTGATGAAAAATACAAAATAAAATAAATAAATAAATAAAATAAACATGTTTCTGCTCTTGAGGGTGATTCATAAACCACACTTAGATTAGAATGAGGAACTACGTTACTAGGGTCCTTTCAATTAATGTTAGTATTATAGGGCCTGCATTGTCTGCTGTTTAGTTACTACTTTCCAGATTTCATTATGATTGACAAGCAGAAAGCCAAATTATATGAACAATCATTTTCCATAGATCTTTACCTGGTTTTTAGAGCCAGGGAATAATGTCCTCATGACCATACTGTAGCTTGCTTACATTCTTCATAAAGGATTGTGGCTTTTTTAGTGTGAGATAATATTCTCTGTGAACGTATGTGGGTTCTTGGTTTGGAGTTTTTTTGCTATCAGTTAAAAGACACAGATTTTCCCACTTGTCTCCTGGATTTCCCTATTTTAGTCATAACTACCCTAACAATTATTGAACCAGCACCTTAACTTGTTAACACATTTTATTGTACTTATTGTAGCAGCCTGTATCTGTGGCTATTTTATGCTTTGGAATTTTTTGATCCAATGAGAATCGATGTATTTAAAAGTGTAATGAGTTGCATTTCTTCTCTTAGTGCAAGATCAGACTTCGCACAATAGCTTGGATCAATGAAAAATGATACAAGAAAGCACTGAAGGCTCCTCTATAAAAATTGTTTTCTTTAACCTATTTTTTTCATCCATTCATGGGAAAAATGTTTTAAAAAGGTGCTTTTTAACCAATGGAATACAGTTGTTTAATGAGGGAATTGCTGAGCTGAAAATTGACCATATTCAACAAATCATGGCTTAATGCAGTGTTCGAACCCAACCAACATCTACTTTAGAAAGGATATTTATCTTGCTATACCGTAAAACCTGTTACATTATTGGGACATTCTTGAAAAAGTGTTACCTCTGAATTTTGTCCACTTTTATAAAGCGCAGGAATGTTCAATAGGGTTTCTGCAGAAATGTCTTTATCCAGAATTCCGGAAATTAATGGTGGTACAGATGTAAAAAACAAGTTGAAAAATATCATTTGCCAGTAGTCTATCATAGAAGCCCCAGAGAAAGCACAGAAGAACTGGTACCAGAAGAGGAGGTTGACATAGGTCTGGTGAGAACATATGAAAAAAATAAATGTTTTAAATATTTGTAGAAACATCATCTAGCCTTTGCTATCCAAGGGTGTTTGGTCAGTCATAATATCTAGTCCCTGCAGAGCATGATAAACTTTTAGAATATGATCAAGGACTCGCAACATTAGTCTAAATCAGTAGTGGGTTTCAAATCCCGGCACTACTGGTTCGCTATCAGGAGCTCGTGTGTACACTTGCTTTGCAAGCATGTAACGCCTCTGTGCACGCGCAGAAGGTTCTGCGCATGCGCAGAGCGTTTTTGATGATGTCTGGGTGGGTGGGTGAGCAGAGCCATGAGCCACCGCTGCTACCTGTTCACCCGAACTGGGGCAAACCAGTAGCAACCCACCACTAGTCCAAATAAATTTAATATGCTATTTGATTTTAATTAGTTTTTTGATTAAATTGAGAGACTGGCTAAAGTTACATTACCACCATGTACAACTGAACTCTGTTTCTTTTTTAAAGCGCTGGGAGTGAGAAAGTTAAACTAACTATTGGGATAAGGAGATAAGCCTATTTATATTTTTCTCTACCTGCTATTAACCCATGCTAATTTGCTTTTTGTTTGTGTTTCCTTTCTCAAGTTTTTAAATGTACCCGAGTTAATTTTTGAAACCCATGATGTGATATGATTAGGAAAACAGTAGTCGTACAAAAGGATTGAGAACTGTTTTCTTGGTTACTTCCCTACTTTTAAACTATTTCATTTCAGGCTGCTTTTCATCTAAATATAAATTTGTCAAATTTAAGTTAAGGAGCCATGGTGGCACAACGCTTAGAATGGAACATTGCAGGCTAACTCTACACATTGCTGGCAGTTCGATTCTTACTGGCTTAAGGTTGACTCAGCCTTCTGAGGTTGGTAAAATGAGAACCCAGATAGTTGGGGGGCAATATGCTGACATTTGAAAAATCACTCAGAGAATGCAGTAAAGCATTACAGAGCAGTATATAAGTCTAATTGCTATTGCTAAGAGTAGTAACAGACCCACTGAAATAATCAGAACTTAATTATGACTAGAATATATCTACTCGTTTTTAGTAAATCTACTTTAAGCACGAATAAGACTCGACTCAGTCCATTATTAGGTCTTAGTGACAAACATTTGCATGAAATATATAGTTAGCCTTGGGTGTATGTAAATGGATTGTAGTCATCTACTTGAGATTCACAGTCAGAGCTTGCTTTCATGAATATAAATAGCTTTTGTATTTCTTGCAGCTATGTGATTGTCACTCAGAATCAAACATCAACTTTGTATGCTGTAAAGGTAACATATTCATAAAATGTCACTTCTATTTATTTATTTTTGTACAAAAAAGTGAAATACTAAAATTAAATAATTGGCAGAAAATTCACTCCTACCGTTTTCTACTATTTTCTAGCTGCTTTTATATCAAACAATGTTATGGACCTTGATGGTAATAAGTCAGAAAAACAAAACATAAACAACATTTGATATAATGAAATTCATCAGAAATAGGCAAAGTAGAAAAAGTTCAATCAAATAATGGGAGTTAAATGTCTATATACATGCAAGTGGATAAATAGGCACCACTTTGATGGGAAGGTAACAGCGTTCTGTGTGTCTTGGTCAGAGGTGGATTTCGGCAGGTTCTGACCAGTTCTAGAGAATCGGTAGCGGAAATTTTGAGTAGTTCGGAGAACTGGTAAATACCACCTCTGACTGGCCCCACCCCCATCTATTCTCTGCCTCCCAAGTCCGAGCTGATTGGGAGGAAATGGGGATTTTGCAGTAACCTTTCCCCGGAGTGGGATGGGAATGGAGATTTTACAGTATCCTTCCCCTGCCATGCCCACCAAGCCACGCCCACCAAGCCATACCATGCCCACCAAGCCACACCCACAGAACTGGTAGTAAAATTTTTTGAAAACCACCTCTGGTCTTGGTGTATAGTCATGTTTGCCAAATGACCAAATGAAGCATCTTCAGACAATGCTGGCTCCCTTGAATAGAAAACGGATATGAACACTGGCCCTCTAGAGTTGGACATGACTGGACAGGGGAAACCCTTAGCTCTTTTATTTATAGCAATGTAGGTAAGGGAATCCATCATTCTTTTGTAATGGGAATCATACATTTTCCAGCGTTAGACCCAGGGATGGGTTGTACTTACCTTTACTACCAGTTCGCAATGGGGCTGCGCTTGCGCGCTCGCTTTGCTTGCGCGCGCATGTATATAGATACATTGCAATAGACATATAAAGGAACTCTTCCTTTGATTATGTTGCCATGATGTGGCAGCATCTTGTGTGATTATGCTATCATCTTGTGTTTTTTTTATGCCCCGTCCCCTTTTGGAGGTGCCACCATGTTTCCCCGAAAATTAGACCTGTCTTATATTTTTTTGAACCCCGAAATAAGCGCTTGCCCTTATTTTTGGGGAGGTCTTATTTTGGGGCGCATGGAGCAAGATGGGGCTCCTCTTATCGTCTTACCTGATTTCCAGCACTGTCTCCCTAACCCTAACCCTAACCAGAGGAAATGGTGGGGACTGGCTGCGCATGCGTTTAAATATTTTCAGGGAGGGCTTATTTTTGGGGGAGGGCTTATTTGAGAGCATGCACTCAAAAGCCCGATTGGGCTTATTATCAGGGGATGTCTTATTTTTGGGGAAACACGGTAATGGCTCCAGTTCCCAAGAGATGCATGTTAATTGCATGATTGAAATGTCTACCCTGAGAATATAGATGCCCAATTGAATTTTCTACAATGTGGCTAAAGTTGACTAGTATGGTCATCTATTGGTAGCATAGGTTTCCCGTCAAATTAGGTCATTGTCAGCCTGTAGAGTCCAAGTCAAGACCAACTTCTACTTGGCCTGATTACAATCAGCCATTTTATGTACAGCAGTAGAGACATGATTCTGTTAAGGATTGTCCGGATAACATTTTAAATAGGAAATTAGATAATGAAACCTATTTTATAGAAGCTAAGTAAAAATGAATCCATTTATGAATAAATCCATTTAATCAAAATATTTGTATGGAATGTTTATGGAACTTTATGGAATGTTTCCTTATTATATTTTTTGGGAACTTGTAAACTGTTGGCACAGGGCTAAAGTCAAATAACCTATAAACAATACTTGTCCCAATTGTTACAAGCAATAATGGATGGCATGCAGGATGAAATAAAAAATTAAAACACTTACCACATTTTTATAGAAAAAGTATAGCACCATCTTTCCCAAGCGAGAATAGCACCAGTGTCCATGGACTAGAAGTAACTTCTTGAGGTGTTTAAACTGAGATACTGAAAAATCACTGGCCATGACAGCCTGAAATGGAGAACGTATATAAATTGACATAATTTATATTTTCAAGTTTTACTGATCCAATATAAACCAGGACTGCAGGCAAAAGTCAAAATAATAAAAACCAAGAATGGGAAATATAATGTGTCTCTGGTTTAATGTTAGACTATTCAATGGCAGCTTTTCCAAAGCTTTTGTTCTTTAGATGTGTTTAACTATTATTACTGGAATTCCCAGAGAAGTGTCACCAAAGCTAACTGGGAATTCTGAAGTTACACACTAATATAACTGGAAGATAAGTTACAAATGAGTGTGCTAGGGTTTCATTATGAAACTGCATTTCTCTTCATTTCCAAGCCCAGTATGACAATTTAATTCATAAGAAAGTGATCTTATGACAGTTAGACTTAGGGTAAGCAATTTTGGGTAGTTGGAGGCTTCACATCATTCTAAAACAATGAAGGAAAGAGGGTGGGAATATATCATTCATTTGGATGGAACTACAATTCTCCTCTTCTCCTTAATTTTTGTGTGAACGTTTGAGATCCTTTGTTTTTTAAAGTCATCTTGTTTATTTTAATGCAGAACTGTTTGTGCATGTTTCTCTTCTCCAAATGTCCAGCAGCAGAGGAACAGAGAGCAACAAACAAGCACTTGGAGAACCGTTGTAGTGCTAGAGCCACAAATTGCCTATCCTTATCTAAAATAATAAGAACAACCTTGGATGAAACAACCTAAAGCACATAATACTTCTTGAGGAAAACATCCTCAAGTACTGCTTGTAATCCAGTACAATTTCACATCAAATGTAGTCCGGCACAGCAGGGGTGAAATCCAGGTTCTGACAGGTTCTGGAGAACCGGTAGCGGAAATTTTGAGTAGTTTGGAGAACAGGCAACCACCTCTGGCTGGCCCCAAGAATGGGGAGGGAATGGGGATTTTGCAATATCCTTCCCCCAGGAGAGGAGGGAATGGAGATTTTGCAGTATCCTTCCCCTGCCATGCCCACCAAGCCACGCCCACAGAACCGGTAGGGAAAAAAATTTGGATTTCACTCCTGCTGCACAGAGAATATGGACTTAGTGGTAGAAGCTGGACAATCCGTCTATGCTTTTACTGAATTACAACAGAGTTGTGATTCAGCCTCAGTTCATAAGTATCAACCAACAAGAAAGCCTATTCTTATGCTTCCATTGATGTTTCTATCAAACAATTAACCCCCCTAGGAAAGATAGGGGAGGGGGAGGAGAGAGAGTTTCTTATTGTTAATCAACCTTCCTTATTTTTTTCTGCTGCACAATGTGTTTGTTCAGAAGCATTACAGCCTTGGACATTTGTATGGGAGAAGTTCATATGCCTCAATGAATAATCAAGGTAAGCATACAAATGATTTGGTTCATTATAAATGCAAATCATTTCACTCTGATCTCTTAAGGATATTGCTTACCTTGTTATAACAGAGAGTAGAAGATACTTATGTTCACTTTTTATAAGGGATGTAGTCACCTAAAAATTCTGAATATGTAATTGATGCCAAGGGCAAGAGGGCATTCTTCCATTATTATGCATACCTGCATACCTTCTTGTCCAGAAATGCCAATTCCAATATCAGCTGCCTGGAGCATACCTACATCGTTTGCGCCATCACCTAGAAAAGAATGAAATGTATATTTCTCTCAGACTGAGACGTAGGCTGAACAGATGGTATGTAAGGCAAGGGAAATATTTGTTCAGCATATTTCTCATTCTGCAATATATGGTTTATGTCAGAAGCCAGCTTTGTGTAATTAGATATAAAATGAAAAGATACTGCTTTTTGTTTGTCTTGAATCTTGCCATTGCTTGAGCCTAAATCTGAGTAGTATGAACAAGAGAAATAAATTTCTTCCTATTCACCTTGATCCAAATCACTGCGGACTTTGTTATACATCATTGACAGTGAAAACAACTATTTCATTTTCAATTCCTTTATAAGTTTGCTCAACAACTTTGCCTTTTTCTCAGCAGAAACATGCATTTTTTTAATGATATGTTATGTTTCACTGACATATCAAACACAATACTAAGACCCCATTCTTATATTTGAACTTAGCCCAAAACCTGGTAAACGATCCATATTCAATTTCCAAAATTATCACATTACTTGAATGTGAAGTTGGGATTTTTTCCCCATTCTACAATGGTTAATTTTGAGTCATATTATTTAATTTAATGTCTATTCACCTAGTTTGGAAGGACCCTTTGGACTGCTACACAATCCATAAATAATTTGGACATAAAACCAAACATAGTACAGTAAGACAGTTTTGCTTCATTCCTTGACAATTATAACATCTAGTTTTCACATTTCCAACTAAGTAGCAGCTGTTAATGATTGAGTAGCTCATTTTTGTATATTCCCATTCACCATCTCAGATCACACTGCTCGGAAAATAGTAGATTTGGGAAGGATTCTTTATTTTATTTTTTAAAAAATCAACCCTATTCATTCCAATGTTATCACTGAAATAACACAAGTAACACACAAAGAAGAGGGAGTCAAACTATTCTCCAAAGCACCTGAGGGTAGAACAAGAAGCAATGGGTGGAAACTAATTAAGGAGAGAAGCAAGTTAGAACTAAGGACAAATTTCCTGACAGAACAATTAATGAGTAGAACAACTTGCCTCCAGAAGTTGTGAATGCTCTAACACTGGAAATTTTTAAGAAGATGTTGGATGACCATTTGTCTGAAGTGGTGTAGAGTTTCCTGCCTAAGCAAGGGGTTGGACTAGAAGACTTCCAAGGTCCCTTCCAACTCTGTTATTCTATTCTATTCTAAATACTACTTAGAGCCCACTGAAGATAGATAATAGTTAGCTTGGATAGATGATGGTTAGGTGGATGGATGGATAGATGACAGCCCATTTGGTGTAGTGGTTAAGTCACCAGACTAGAAACAAGCTGTGAATTGTTGACCCTCCTTAGGTACAAAGCCAGCTGGGGGACCTTGAGCCTCAGCCCTAGGATGTATATAATGTGCAAAGAGTGCTGGGAGTGTATGCCAAGAGTGTACATTCTCAGCAGGATCATTCAAGGCAGAAAAGAACATCCTAGAGCAACCAGACACCTATACTGAGCAGCAGTGATGTAGGACGATTGATCACTTTAGTAACAATGGCAAAGATAAAAGCATCATGTTATACTGTATGGGAGAAGGTGATAGTAAACTATTCCTATATTTTACCAAGAAAACCAGATGGATAGACAATATGAAATGATAGGCAAGGTTGGAAACAGAGTATTCTGGAGAAAATGTATCTACATAGTTGTTAAGCCCTGACAGTGACTTGATGGCACATGATGCTTACCTACTGCAAGGCTCAACACTTTCAGCTGATTCCGTACAAGTTTGACAACCATGCTTTTCTGCAAGGGAGTGCATCGGCAGCACAAAACTGAGTGGCTGTATTTTGTAAGTTGAAGAAACTTGTGCTCAAGTTTTCCTTGGAAAATAGTATTCAGAGCTCTTCCATCAACTACTAGTCCAATAACGGGATTTGGAAGTCCTATGGTTGACCAAGAAAATGGCAGCTTAAAGCCAAAAATACTCCATATTTTTCTAGGAATCACTCGACCCTTCTGCACCTCTTCCAACATGATATCCAGCAGCGATTCACAAGTTTCCTATGGAAAAAAATAATTGAATAAGTTGGGAAGCTACATGGCACTGCAAACAAGAATTCTTCTGTTACTAAACAGTATATGCTAAGCTTTTAATTACTTATAATCATTCATTCCATTGGACTACCACATAAATCGAAGAATGTTAAGTGCTGATTTAGAGAAGTCATTCAACAAGTTACTTGATCAAATACTTAGTAACAATTCAAAATTGGAGAATGTGGTTTATTATCCAAGCTAATCTTAATGTATAGTTAATTTGTACTTTGCTAATTCTTAGCTTGTATATTCATGTTTTACAATAGAAGTCTTGACTTTTGGATTACAATTTACATCATCCATATGGGAGACCTGAGCTACTGATCTGAGACCATGGATTGGTATGATTGGGATTATAAATAAAGATATCTAGAGGACACCAGGTTAAAAAACAATGCTATACAATATTTCCTATCATTAGTGTATATTCAGAAGAAATTGCAATGTGTTCACTGCTGATGCATTGAGAAAAATACTACTGCATATATAGTACATGACTAAATGTACTGTTTTATTGCATATTGCAGATGAATTAAATAACCTTTATTATTATATCACTGGTAAATGAAATATTATCTGGCAAGTAGGTTTACCCCCTGTTTGTTATTTCAGAGAAGAATTACTTATTTAGTACTAAAGTTTAGTATTTCTAAATAAGAATCAATTTCCTTAAATAAGGAACAGATGGCAAGCCGATGATTAAGTATCAAGCAAAACCTCAACAGCATGTGGAGACAAGTTCTTTTGCAAACTGCCTAAGGCACATGATGATATTAAAATCTTAAAGTTTGTTGCCAGCATTCACAAGATCTCCCTGGGTTCTGAAGAGGGTGATACAGGGCTGCTTCTAAAAGCACACATGGAATTCAATGGTACAGTAAACAAGGAGGTATTGATTCATATAGTGAGAATTCTCCGCACCTCTCCCCACCACTTCCCACATCTTCAAAATCTACTATGAAGCTGGAACAGATTTCGAATACGTATGGGATGGAAGCTTTCTGGGGAGAACAAATGGGTTCTTACACCCATGGGAATACACCATTGGATTCAGTTCTTTTTTCCCCTCCACAATTCAACCCTGTTCTGAAAAACTTTTGCATGAGAAATTATCTACCTCTCATGGCATATTTTCCAGGGGTGGCTTCAAAAATTTTAGCAAGGGGTTCTCTGCCCGGTTGCTGGGTGGGCGTGGCCATGGTGGGAGGGGTGTTTTTGCCCTCCCCGGGCTCTGGAGGCTTTCCTTGAGCCTCCAGGAGGGTGAAAATGGCCTCTCCAGACTCTGGAGGCCTTCTGGAGACCAGAAATGGGCCCATTTCCATTCTTCCCGAACTTCCAGTAGGCCCGTTTTTTACCCTTCCCAAGCTTCCATGCATGTCCTGCACTTACCTGCATTCAAAACGGGCTGTGTGGGGACTCCTGGGAGGGGTGGGATGGAGTGGGGGGGCCAGCCAGGAATGAGATTTGGGGGATCTCTGAACTGCACAGAATCTTAGTTAGAGGTTCTTCCAAACCCCTGCGAACTCTCAGCAGCCCACCCCTAATATTCTTCCTGCTGGCCATTAGGACCTACCTTACTTTCAGTATTAATGGTAAAGACAGTGTCTCTTTGGTCTAGAAGTTTGCAAGAATAGGCAATGTTGACAGCTGTTTCCTGCTTATCTCCGGTTAATACCCATGTTTGGATTCCAGCTTCTTTGAAGGCAGCAATGGTATCAGGCACTCCTTCTTGTAACCGGTCTTCAATCCCTGTTGCTCCTTATGAAAAGAAAATAATCAGCATTATTGATTGCTGCCACAGAGAAGGCACACCTCTGGGGTCTAGATAAATGGCAGTATTTAATTGATGGAAACCAGAGCATGCCAGGCAGATATAATGGGAGACAGGTGGTCCTCAAGTAACCAGGCTCTCTGCCATTAATTAGGAATAATTAGGAAACAATTGCTATGTGATAAAGCAACCCATACCCCACATTTAACTTTTGTTATATTTCACAATAATTGCTCTACAAAACAGTTGTGATCAAGAGATTCTTCTTTAGGACTTTGGAATATAAACCATCTTTTTAATTCCTACAATTGGCTTATGCAAAACGGTTTGTATGCCAAGAGTTTGTTCTGTATGGACTATGGGGTTGGGATACATTCATTATACACATAGCATGAGCCACTGCTGGAGCAATGAGGCATAGGATTGCATGAGAACATTTGTTTTAGCTTTTCATTATCTTCTGGATGATGAGGTTAAAAGGTCAAAACTTACACAAGAATAAAAGAGAAAACTAATGGAAAACTGACCTGTTTAACTGAAAACCATTTACTAAACGGTTATCTATTGTTTCAACACAAAATTTGGAAAATCATATTCCCTGGCTTGAGATGTTCCAGAATTAAAATAACTTGACTAAATTAACATTGAAAATAATTACTGAAAGAGTAATAACATCTTTCCTACTGGGATCAATATAACATTATTGGAAATTTTAAGCATTATATATTGAATACAAACTATTGCATAAAACCTGGATAGCTAAGCTGTGACTCACAGCTGACATTTATAGGATTCTGGATTGGTGCAAAGAAGTCTTCATAGGACACAAGAATAGAACATAATGAAGAAAAATTGTCTACATCAGTGCTCAGAAGACATGACATATAAGACATATGTGCTGTAGTGTACACCTGAATGATGTCATTTAATGCTTTGGGTTTCTGAGATGCAACTGGTAGGTTACAGATTACAGATTAATAGAGTTGGAAGGGACCTTGTAGATCATCTAGTCCAACTCCTGCCCAAGCAGGTGGTACATTGGCTATCCTTGACTCAGAACCAGGCAGTGGTGGGTTCCTCCCGGTTCGGTCCGGTTCTCCCAAGCCGGTAGGGGTGACAATATGACATCACTGAACTGGTTCTGCCCCCCCCGCTCCCCCACCCCCCCATGTTATTCTTACCTTTTATTTGGACCCACCCCCAATCTATTGCTGCCTCCTGAGTCCCAGCTGATGGCTAGAGGGAAAAAAACTGTTTAAACTCTTGCCGCAGGGCTTCAAAGGGCCCCCCTACAGCTGATCAGTGTTAAAAGAAAACAAATGAGTAGACCGGTGCCTGCAAAAATACATGAGTAGATCAGTGCCTGCAAAAATACATGAGTAGATCAGTGCCTGCAAAAATAAATGGGTAGACCAGTGCCTGCAAAAAATAAATGGGTAGACCAGTGCCTGCAAAAATACACGAGTAGATCAGTGACTGCAAAAAATAAATAGGTAGAGCGGTACAGCTCTGCAAGCAGTTAAAAGCCTGGTAGACCAGTACCTTTGTTAAATCCTAAAGAATTGTCACATGACCACCAAGCCATGCCCATAAAATAAGCCACTCCCACAGAACCGGTAGTAAAAAAATTTAGAACCCACCCCTGGAATCAGGTAATGCTAATTTTAAACCTGTATTGGGATACTGATTTCCATTTCCATAAATAGGATGACAGAATGATTGCAAAGTCTATTTCATGCGTGGCCCAACTACTGTATATGATTATATTAATATTGGGGATTATGCATTGCAAATGCATAGCATGGATAAACGTATGATAGACAGCAATGGTAATAATCATTTCTTTACAAATCATATAGGTAATAATTGCTTTAAATAATGACTCATTTCCAAATAATTGTAGGGCCAGATATAAGTAATTTATTAGTAATCACGACTATCAGGTTAATTAGCCTAGAATGAATAAATACTTCAAGATACCTAATAAGGTGAGTTTACTTTCCAGATGTTGTGCTGCTTCCATTAAAAGTTCATCTCTGTTGTCAACAGCTATTTCTGCCTCATGATGAAAGTTGAGCCATTTTCGAAATTCCTCTTCACTTAATGTCTGTCATGATGTAAAGTCAACATGTAAGTGAAAATATTAAACGCCTGTCATTAGGCTGGTGGAGATCAACATCTCTAGTCTGATTCAGTCATTAGAACATTTGTTGTTACCAACTGCAATTCTAATACATTATCACTAACCATGATGGGTTATAAAAGTTAGAGTAGTGTTACTTCACAATTACAAATAGAGTCAGGTAGCAATTAATAGTATTTTGACAACTGAGCACAAAGTATGCAAAATTACAAACATACAGCCTGAAGCAATAGATTTGATGAAGCATTATGTCCTAAAAATCGAGTTAACTTTGAAGAAAATACAGCTATGTTTTATTTTAATAAGAATTCTGGGAATACAGGGAAATTCTAATGAAGGAAAATAAAGCATTTTCAGTAGGAGAAACTGTGAGTTAAGAGATGAGCTATGGCTTGTGAATGCCAGTATCTGAGCTGACAGAGAAGAATTTGAAGTTTTATTCTGTCCTTAGAGGCATTTATATGAGATGACGTCCAAAGATTCTCAGTGGATAAAGCATAGATGAGGTCCTGTACTTTGAATCATGATCAAAGCAAGCCTAAGAACGTGCTGTCTGAAATAAAACCCTGGACATCCTTGCAAAGTCCATGAACAAGACCAGAAACAGAATTATTATTATTATTTTTTTAAAATTTGATTTATATGCCGCCCTTCTCTGGAGACTCAGGGCGGCTTACAATGCGCTAAGCAATAGCCTTCATTCCTTTGTATATTTATACAAAGTCAACTTATTGCCCCCACAACTGGGTCCTCAATTTATCTACCTTAGAAAGGATGGAAGGCTGAGTCAACCTTGAGCCTTCAGCATTTCAGCATTGATAATGGAATAGCATCTTCCATTGAGTCTGAGGGCCCCCCAACTCATAAATGGCATCCAAGTTAGGTGATTTGGTATAGAGTATTCTTCAAAACTATTGTGAGCTGTGATTACACAGTGGTTAGAAGGAATGCAGTACTGCAGGCTACATCTGCTGACTGCCGGCTACCAGCAGTTTGGCAGTTCAAGTCTCACTGGCTCAAGATTGACTCAGCCTTCCACCCTTCTGAGATCAGTAAAATGAAGACCCAGATTGTTTGGGGCAATATGCTGACTCTGTAAACCACTTAGAAACGGCTGTAAACAGTGGTGGGATTCTGCCGGTTCTAGGGGGTTCGGCCGAACCCTTTGTTAAATTGCTGGCTCGCCCTGCCCCTTGCCCCGCCCCTCCGCACTACTATTTATTCCAATAAATGGGGCGAGCGAGCCAGCAATTTAACAAACGGTTCGGTGTTTTTTTGTAATTTATTGGTCCCGCAGCACACCGAACCGTTTGTTAAATTGCTGGCTCGCCCGCCCCTCCTCCCACCCACGCGGCGCCAGCCTACCCTAGCCAGGGGTAGGCAATTGTGGCTCTTTTACAACCTGTGGACTTCAACTTCCAGAATTCCTGAGACAGCTTGGCTGTCTCAGGAATTCTGGGAGTTGAAGGCCACAGGTTGTAAAAGAGCCACAATTGGCCACCCTTCCCTAGCCTGAGTTCCGCTGCCTGGGATCCACGTGGGCTGCCACGTGGTTCCCCACCGGCTCCGGACGCAAGAGAGCAGGATGGAGAAAGCAGCTTGCCGGAGAACACGTGAAGAGCTCCATGTGGTCTGCAAGTCAGTGGCTGCTGCTTCTGTCCCCTGCTGCTTCTTGCCTGGGAGAGAAAAACTTCCAGAGCATTAAACCAGCGGTTCTCAACCTGGGGGTCGCGACCCCTTTGGGGGTTGAACGGCCATTTCACAGGGGTCGCCAAAGCCCTCTCTCGCCCCCCCCACGCCTTCATTCACCCTCACTCTCTGCTCTGTTGGATCGCCGGCCGTTCGCTTACCCCGCCCACTCCCAATCTATTCCTGCCTCCGGAGTCCCAGCTGATGGCTAGAGGAAAAAAAAACTGTTCAAATTCTTGCCGCAGGGCTTCAAAGGGCCGCCCTATAGCCAGTGATGCAGCCAACCGTTTGTTAAATTGCTGGCTTGCCCCGCCCCTCTGCACCACTATTTATTGCCAATAAATAGTGGTGGGTGAGGGGCAGCCGAGCCAGCAATTTAACAAATGGTTCGGTGTATTTTTGTAATTTTATTGGCCCACGGAGCTTCAGCATAGGCTAATTAGCCCTTGATTAGATCGGCTCCCGACTCTCAGCTGATTTGTGTCAGCTGTTTTGCTCAGGGCTCTGCTGCTTCCTTGCAAAGAGTCGTGGAGCAGATTTTTTTCCCCTAGCTATGCTGAAAAACGAAACTGAAACTGCTTTGCTGTTGCTGCAAGGTTGGAAAATTAGGCAGGCAGATTTCTTTTCTTTTTCGTCACCAAAAAAGGTAGGTGCAAACAATGGGAAATTTAGGGAAAAAGAGGAGAGTTCAAGATTTTAAAACACAAAAGAAAAAAAGCTCTATTTAACTAGGGAATTGTAATAATTGAGATACTATTAATTGTATATTTCTGAAAGCAGAAATGGTTAAGTTGTGGTTTGGAGGAATATATGGGGGAAATTATTTGGTTTATTATTATTGGTAAATATAATTAATTGATTTGTAAAAAATTGGATTGCATGGAAATAACTGGAATATTCATGTTCATATTGATTAATATACAAAAAAGGTAGTTATATAACTAATTGATTTATATTAAAATGTTGAATTTATATTAAACAACTAATATTACATAATTAACCAATGTGAGGTTGGATATAAAAATATATGACAATGGGAAGGGGTATAATATAGAATAGAAGGGAAAAATTGAATTTGATTAAGATTAGAGATGAGGATGAAGGGTCATATTGGTTTTTTACAAAAATAGATGAGGAATAAATATGGCAAAAAGGAAATATAGAAATTGTAAATTTAATTGAAATGACTAAACACTGTTTAAATTTGTGACCGGCCAAATACTCTGCTCAAAGAAAATACATTGTATGTTTGTATGTGTGTTCCTAATTATTGTTATTTATTCATATTTGTTCTCTTTTATTCTTTAAAGTTTAACAATTCATTCTTTATCTTAATATCTTTATATTTGTTTGGGGTTGGCTTTCTTCCCTTTCATCTTTTTTATTGTACAGCAATCTTTCTCCTCAAACCTACCACCTCTCTCTTTTCTTTCCTTTTTACTTTCTCTTCCTCCCCCTCTCCTCCTCCTCCCTACTTCCTCTTCCTTTCTCCTTCTCCTCCTCTCTTCCTCCCTCTCTCTCCTACTCTAATTTCCCTTCCCTTCCTTCATCCCTCTCTATTGCTGTATCCTTTTATGCATATGGACTACTCAGAGGGCTGAAAAAGTTATTTCTGACTGGTCCTCGCACTTTTGACCAGTCCTCGAACTTACGACTGTCCTCACATTTTACATTTTTGCCCTATCTTGTCACCATGGTGAAGAGAAGCAGTTGTGAAATGAGTGACATGGTTGTTAAGAAAGCTGCACGGGCATAAATGTGAGGATGGTCATAAGTGTGAGGACCGGTCAAAAGTGCGAGGCCCAGTCAGAAATGACTTTTTTCAGCCCTCTGAGTAGTCCCTATGCACATAGCCATGCCCACCCGGTCACATGACCAGCTAGCCACGCCTACACAGTCACGTGACCAGCTAGCCACGCCCACCCAGTCACATGATTGCCAAGCCACACCCCCAACTAAGCCACGCCCACAGAACCTGTTGTTAAAAAAATTGAATCCCACCACTGGCTGTAAAGCACGGTGAAGCATTATATAAGTCTAAGTGCTATTGCTATAGCTCACCACTCACATAATGCCATCTGAGGTTTTACCCTGTTTAATAACAAAGTCAGTCCTAAAGTGCAGGAGCTTTGCCTCTTGGTATTTATATTCCACAGCAATGAGATAGTATCATTTGAGCAATAAAACCATAATATGTACAACTGGAATAATAATAAAAAGCCTCATATCTTAATTACATTACTGTAAATGTTATCGACAGAGTTTGGTATCACTTTGGCAGATGATACGTTCCAAAAACCAGACAGTGGAAACATCTCTTTTGTTTTGCTAGAATGCTAGATGATTTTAATACTAGTGATACTAATATTACAGCATTTAATATTTATTATGAAGATGTTCTCCCAGAGTCTCTCTCTGGTATAGGATGGGACTTGGAGAACTGGTGTATGGTGATACAGGACTATCTAGAAGATGTTATTGGAAGGTGTTAATAGTTTTCCTCACAATTTCATTTTCTCCATCACTCTATTTAAAATGCTCCTAAAATTTCTGGGAGGCTTGTTCACATTCTTGACATCTGATGCTGCCAAATCCTGATGAGATGTAATTCTGTATGTCTTTTCCACCTAAATCCAAGAAGGCTATTTAATACCTACTACTGTCAATAAAGGATTACCTGACGGAAAAACAAATAGAAGCTTAATCCAAATAAATTGGAAATGTTCCTGTCTAAGACAGATTGGGGATCAGGGATTCCATCTGTGTTGGAAAGAACTGTGATTCTTTTTTGCTCACAATTTGGCCATGAGTCCATTTGCACAGCTACAGCTAGTGTGCAAACTGCACCTATTCCTGGAGAGGTTAGATGATGATACATGTCTTCATTATATCATATAGGAGCAGCCATTAACACAATCACAACGAACTAACCTTTGAAAATGATTCAGAAACTTTGATTGGCATAAAATGCTGCAGGCAGGCAATTGACCTTCAGTTTTAGTGGGCACATCTCCCTTACTGCAAGAGCATTATTGATTTCCAAGCTGTTTCTGGCCACAGTTCAAAGTGCTAGTTATCCCCTATAAAGCTTTCCACAATGTGGGATCAGGCTGTTTGAAAGAAAAAAAAGTCTCCCATATGACCTTACTCAGGCTTTAAGATCCTCTGGGGAAGTTCTCCTTTCTGTTCTATTATTATCAGAGGGAAGAATGCAAAAGATCTCTCTTCCAAAAAGTCTGGCATACCCAGTTTTGTCCCTTCTTTAACATCTTTCCACTGACGGACTAAAATAGTTTTTATGCATATAGATGTTTGATTTTCCAGCAGGTCTAAGAGCAAATGGTGCTGCATGTTTTTCCTTCTGGAAATATATATATTGCATTGTTTTGCATTCCATCCTGTGCATACTGTAAAGAGGCAAGATTTGTTAAAGGCAGGTGAGTTTTGCCAATCAGCTGCTGCATGTCTTCAAGTCATCATGATGGGATTTCTGCTGTTTCTTTCTCCTATCAGGTAAGGGTTCCAAAATGAAAATATTTATTTTCCTAATATTTCAAGCTAACACTCAGTGCTACTGAGAACAATAACTTCCAAACACATTTCCCATTTTTCTGATCATTGGCCAAAGACTGTAATTCACATATCATTTTCTCTGTAGCAATCCAGAAATGTTTATGCAGGGTTTGATGCTTCTTCTAAACTAAAGCGGGATAAAAACCGCAGTTTGTAATTTACACTATGATTAACCAGCTTAGCCGGAGTACCAAATGTTTCAACAACCAACAGAGAAGCTCTATTTGATTGCAAGTGTTTCTGATATTCAAAAGTTAGTAATAGGAAGAGCAGATGTCAAAAGACTGGATTAGAGTATTGCTTTCCTTTAGCTTCATTTTAAGATGATTCAGATGAGGGGGCAGTAAGAACCGTAAGAAATTAATCAAGGTAACAAAGCATTTGCCATCAGGGAATTGGCTCAAAGTGTCAAAACAAGTCATTTACTGAAGTGGTTGTCATTATTATTGCTATTATTACCATTTAAAAAAAAAGAATTACCTTCTTTGCTATGCATAGAGTTCTCAGACCGTCACGTGCGTACCAATCTAAATGTTTTTGTGTTTGTGTTCTCACTCTTCTTATCCTTTTTCCCATGGCCACACTAGCTGTGAAACACAAAGGAAATCTTACCACAGATTTAAGAAATACTTCAGTACCCTCTTAAGTACCCTTCTGCAGCCCAAAACGAAGACATTGTTTTGAGGCACAAAAAAGTCCCTGTGGGCATTTTTATTTCTGTCTGTTAAGATTTAAACATTACCTACACGTTGTGTTTGATTCTGCTTTATACATGCACAGAGGCAACTTGTTCCTTATTAATTAACCTTGCAAAAATTTTAGCAAGGGGTTCTCTGCCTGGTTGGGCATGGCCAGGGTGGGCGTGGCCTAATCAGCCTCCTGCACCATGGTTGGGGGGGGGGCATTTTTGCCTTCCCTGGCCTCTGGAGGCTTTCCTTGAGCCTCTGGGAGGGCGAAAATGATCTCCCCAGGAACTGGAGGCCCTCTGGAGACTGGAAATGGGCCCGTTTCCGGCCTTCCCGAATGTCCGGTAGGCCTGTTTTTTGCCCTCCCCGAGCCTCTGCACGTGCCCTCCACTTACCTGCATCCAAAATGGGCCGCATGAGGACTCCTTCGAGGGCTGGGGATGGGTGGGCGGGGCCAGCCAGGAGTGGGACTTGGGGGTTCTCCAAACTGCACAGAATCTTAGCTAGAGATTCTCCCGAACCCCTGAGAACCCCCAACATCCCACCCCTGCATATAACCCAGGCAACTGAAGGCTTTTAAGATGTTGTTGAAGCATTTTTCACCATTGGGCATTTTAGCTAGGGCTGCTGAAGTAGTAGCCACAAAGCTGCCTAGGTCATGGGGTTCCTTACCCTTGCCCTACAATGTGATTACTTACCAGTTTGTGTATCTTCTCCTATTAGAGAATCACTATGCTCATTTCTTACCATTTTAATACAGTGCTCATAAAAACAAATTAATGTAGGCTTTCTTAATTAGTCTGTTCAATATCCTTTCTAATTATGTAAATCAACATCCTTGCTCTCATTTTCATTACTAAGGTTTCTAAGTATATTGTTTCTGCTGCAAATTGAAACCCTGTAAATCTTGAAGATATTGTCCAACAATCCAAGCTATGCCTTCCTCCTAGTTCACTAGTTCTGTACCTTTGGTAGGCTCTTCCAATACATCCATTATGGCGGAGTCTGCCCCTTTGGTATAGATTATGATTTCTTTGGTGAGGGGATGCCTTACTACCACTGACATCCTCTTCCTGCTGGAATCAAATCCCAAAGTAAACAAGAGGTCAAAGGTCAGAAGAGTCCCTTCCGGCAACCTTACAGTCACTTGTTCAGGAGTTCTGGAGACTAATGTAAACTGGTAGGCATGGGCTGCGTGGACTAGAGCTGCTTCATCTGGACTTTCTGCCTCATAACAAAATTCTCCCTGGAAAGGCCCATGGTCTCTGCTTGCAAAGCTCCTCTCATTTGGAGAGGGACCTGAAACCCCACAGAGGTCATTCTCACTGAAGGACTCCCTTCTAAGACTCTCATCATCTGTTAAACTGGAACAGCTTTGAGTAGGACATTCATCTTTCATTTTTGATTCCGCAGCGGCAGTGCTGCTCTCTGTGTTAATACTTTCTCCTAAGTCTGAACTCGATTGAATCGATGTCTGGCTGAGGCTCGCCAATTTCAGCCACTGGAACAGCTGGTGAATTTTCTCCAGGGAGAGGCCTGACTGCTTCATCAGTGATGGAGTCGTAACCTTAAGAGAAAAGAGGGAATTGGGATTAATTAAAGCAAACATTCTGCAGCACAGCTAATATGAAATTGGACCATTTCACATTAACAGAAGAAAAATGGAAAAGGTGCCAAGTAATGCCATTACTCAAACAGAGGGGCTCATTAATTGGACATCTTGATCAGGAGGATTTTTGTTGGCTTCCTTATGTAGATAAAAATCAAAGCTTTACACGAACAGTTTAGGAATCGAGATACTTATAAACCCATTACAGAATGTTTCTTAGGATATATAGCACCCTTTTAAATGATTGAGACAGAATGGATACAACTGAAATTTCTGGGTACTCTTTCAGTGTTTTAAGCTCTGTAAATGGTTTAAGGGGAAAAGTGAGTGCCTTAAGCCTCAGAAAAATCCCCAACTCTCAAATGATTGTGATGGTTAAGTGTTTAACAGTTTTTCTTAATCACCTGCTTGGTTTATTTACAATACTAATTCTGCCTCTTAACCCACTTCCCCCTCTATGCCTGCACACACGAAGGGGGAGTCTTGGTCTTGCTTGCTATGATGTGGTAACAACATTATTATGCCCTTTGTGGATCTTAGTTTGGGTGAGAAATCACACTGTTGTTCCAGATTGAAAAATGGCCTACTCATGTTCTGCATTAAGATGATGTTTTTTCTTATTGTGTAGAAAGATAGTTTTTTAAAATTATGACAGAATTAATTAATTCTGCCATTTACAGTGAATAGGAGCTTCCGCCTATTCACTGTAAATGGCAGAATTAATTAAAGATAGAGATGTATGAGTCAACCCATTTTACTGCATTTCAGCTTCAAGTTGTTCATTTGTGTATTCTTGTTTCTATGTAAGTTTCTATGTAAGTTTATGGAGAAGATTATTTAAAAAAAAAAACTCTGCAAGAAAAAGTGTGTATATAAAATACAATTAAGTGGACCAAACAACATTCCCAGGCTTATCTTATCCATGGGTAGCATCTTGTGAATACTGTAGAGTTTCTTCATGATTTTCTAAAATTCCTTTTATTGGGTTACATTGAGTTGAATGCTTAGCAGATAGGACAGGTAGAGGAAGAAAGCTAAACATTATATTTCTTTGCTCAACCATAAGGACCTTTATGAGTGCATAAAATAATAGTTCTGAAAAACAAGTAAGTTTCAAGATGGGACACGCAGAAAAATTGCAATAAGAAAATGAAGAAACTTTTAGAAAAAATTAAAGAGTAATTGGAAGTGTTTCAAATGGAGGGCTCAGATGAGAGTGCACAAAACCTTCAGGAGGTACAATAAGAAACTGAAAGGGATTGTGGCGAGTGGCCTTGCAGAGGCTCAAATAGCCCATCAGTAACAAACACAGGCTAGAGAGACTGAAGCTGGCCCTTTAATAAATAGTTCTCTTCCAAAGCGTATATCAGTCCAATAGTTACCGGGCAATGTTCCAAAGGTCTTGGCAGACAGCCAGTAGGCTAATGCAGGAATGTAGACTCTTGTCAAAAACTCCAAACTAACAGCTGTAACTCCACTGCATCCAAAATGCCAACAATTTGTTCACCACGCCTTTCCAGCCCAGTCACACCCCTTTTATGCTTTGTAGGGTGTGGCCCTATGTCTCCTGACCACACCTCTTAGGATGTGGCAATAGCTGTTCTCTACGACGTCTCCAACGTCTCTCTCTTGCATCCAATAGGGGCTCCCCCTCGTCATTACTGGCCTCTGTTTCCTCCTCAATTTGGCTGGGGTCCATAGGCACGTCAGCAACTGCCAGTTCTTGCTGACTCACCAGTGAAGACAGCCCCTCCAGCACATAGCTTGTGACAGCTTATCATCCTCCGAATCAGCATGTGAAGATAAATCAGCTTCCGGGGCTGGGGTCACAACAGGGATGAGACTAAACTACATACTACACATATTGATTCTTCTAAATTTTGGGGTTGATTATGGATTACAAATGCTTAATGTGGAATATTAATGGAGCAAATATTTCTCAAAAGAGAAAAGATCATTTGAAAAACAAGATATACCGTATTTTTCAGAATATAAGATGCACCTTTCCCCCCAAAAAAGTGGGTGAAAATCTGGGTGTGTCTTATACTCCGAATGTAGACCCGCCCAGCTTCTCAAATGGAGATTTCAGAGGCTGAAAAAAGCATTAGAAATGAAGCTTCAGAAAAGAAGCCCCCAAACAGAGCTTCAGAGGCTTTTTTGCTTTAGAAAACAAAGTTCTGTTTTGGAGGCTTTCAGAGGCAGGAAAAAAAGTTTTTTCTGAAACAGAGTTTCAGAAGTTTCAGAGACAGAAAAAAAAGCAAAAAAAAGAGGAAGGCACAAGAGCTGTTGCTAAAATTCACCTCTGGGAACAGCTGATTGGGGTATTCCGGAGACCGATCCACCTGCCAATCAACTTTTTTCTTATTTTCCTCCCCAAAAACCAAGGTGTCTTATACTCCGGTGCATCTTATGCTCCGAAAAATATGGTAATTTCCCCACAAGCCACACATGGAAAAAAAGTTATAAAACCTGTGTGAAGAATTTATTTCAGCAGAAGCTAAAAAAAGAAATGGAGTTGTTTTGTATATATTTTTTAGTTATTTATTTATATTTCATATTTCTCAACTGCCCATCTCCTTCAGCGAGGGGCTCTAAATCACTTGGCTAAATCCTCAGCTGAAACCAGAACTTGTATTGACTGAAAACCATAATAGATTTGAGGTGTTGGGGTGAAAGTTACTTGTAAGGGTTTAAAAGGAATGTATGTCCTAAATGAGGATAAAGTAGTGTGCTATAAAGATCTAGAGCCCTGATGGCGCAGTAGACTAAAGCACTGTTATTAACATCAGCTGCCTGCGATTACTGCAAGTTCAAATTTCACCAGGCTCAAGGTTGACTCAGCCTTCCATTCTTTCTAAGGTAGGTAAAATGAGGACCCAGATTGTGGGGGCAATAAGCTGACTTTGTATAAAATATACAAAAGTATGAAGGCTATTGCTTAACGCATTGTAAGCCGCCCTGAGTCTCTGGAGAAGGGCGGCATATAAATCAAATAATAAAAAAAATCTTACGGAGAGTGTAATAAAAATTTATCTTGTTTTTTAAAAAACTTCTAATAAAATTTAAAAACTTGCAATATGACTTAAATTTTGACCGGGTCATTTTAATCTGGCTGTACACTGCCCTGAGTCCCTTGGGAGAAGGTGTGGTATATAAATTTGAAATAAAATAAAATAAATAAATAAATTAATTAATTAATTAATTAATATTTCTGTTATAATGAAGAAATACAATATATCCTAAGGTTAGTATTTAGTTTAGCTAAATATATTAGTTTCTCTTTAAGAACAGAGTTTCTCCAGCAGTAAAGGATTTCTTTTTTTCACAGAAGAAAAGATCCTCATTAACATTGGCTGTTCTTTTTCAGAGTAAATTTGCTAGAGATTTTTAATTGGCATGTTTTAACTGATAAGCACAGGTAGCTTAAATGTATTATTTAAAATAAACCTATTTCTTGACTTTATTCTTCATAATTTAGTAGAGAAAAAATACTTAGGCATTGGGGGCCTTTTTTTTCTTTTTGAAGAACCTTTTAGAGAATCTGTGAGTTCATTTTTAAACATGAGAATATAAATAATAAAAAAGTAATGAAAGAAACTGATGCTTTTTTAAAATGTAAATTTAATTAGTTTCACCTTTTTCTTCTTAAAAGTGGATGTTTTTCATTTTTGCAAATGGATGTACTTTGGATTTGGTCCAGGTTTTTGATATTCTCATTTTTTCCCAAAGATTTAGAGAAAAATAAATAAATAGAATTGGTTCATTCATCTCAAAAGGTGTTTCTTTAGTTGTAGATTCCAACAATATATTCTGTTGAATGTGTCTTCTCTTTTCTCAAGTGTGGATTTTTTTTTACATGAATAAAATTGTATAAAGTATTTATATGTTATTATTTTGTATTGTCCTTGATAAAGGAATTGCTTGAAACTTGTTTCTGTACAGTGAATTATTTTTTTACTTGCCCTTTCTCTCTCCTTTCGGTGTGATATACCCTATTTCCCCCAAAATAAGACATCCCCTGATAATAAGTCCAATTGGGCTTTTGAGCGCATGCACTAAAATAAGCCTCCTCCCGAAAATAAGCCCTCCCCGAAAATATTTAAACGCAAAGCTGGAAATCAGGTAAGACGGCAAGAGGAGCCCCAACTTGCTCCACATACCCCAAAATAATAAGACCTCCCTGAAAATAAGGCCAAGAGCTTATTTCAGGATTCAAAAAAAGAAAAAAAAAATAGAAGACAGGGCCTTATTTTCGGGGAAACACAGTAGATTAAATTCATTCACACAAAAAGGTAGGGAATTCTGGATATTAACTAGAATTACTGAAGGCCAAAATTAGGGAAGCATTCTCCATTATCATAAAGTAAGATTTCTTTCTTAGAAAGAAAGAAACCACTTGAGAGTGGTTGCCATATGCTTTCAACTATTACATTGAATAAATTAATAGAACATTCTTCCTTGACTAGCAAGGCAGTCAAAGTGAAAGCTTACCCTTTGCCTTGGTTCAGTTGCTGTAGAGACCACTACCGTGTTGCAGAGGGTCAGAGCAAGAAAGAAGTCTGTGATGGAAGATGTGGTTTCTCCATCAGTAAAGGATTTAAAAGATTCTGGTGGGCATGAGAGGTTCTTCATTTTCATCAGCAGCTTGTTGTCAGGGGTCACATCTTTCTCCTGAAATGCATATTATTCAGTTAAAACAAACATTTGCAGGATTAGCATTGTGTGAAAAATAACATCTTATGCTGGGTATTATAAAGTTTTGAAGAACACTATGTACAGAACGATACCAATCCAAACACAAAGGCAACTTCTGCTGCTGAATACATACACGAACACACATATAACCTGTGTCCAATATCACAGTTCGTGTGTCAATTTCAATAGGGGTCAATAACACATAGGTTTCCATTCTTCGGAGGTCATTAAAATGAGGGCCCAGATTGTTGGGGAGAATATGCTGATTCTGCAAACCACTTAGAGAGGTCTACAAAGTCTTATTGCTATTGCTACAATATGTGGCCCTCTAATTTTCTTAAGTTTCTGCTCCTAAATTCAGTGGTGAACTGCCTGAACTGTGATTCTTTAACTTCTCTTTGCTTTTTGGGGGCATGTGAAAGGAAACAGATGCACAAAATCTCAGACAGAATTAGCTTATTATCAATAACTGCCACGTTTCCTAAAATGTGAAAAACATACCCTTAAAATACTGCTCCAGCCTTCTGTGGGAAAGATATCAGGTCCTGCCATGCCTGTCTCTGTCCAAGAAGCCCAAGAAATTGTTTTTTCCCCCAAAGTATGATCTACTGTTAAAAATTATTACCTGCATCTGCATTATAGGTCATCTAGAAGAGAATATTTATAGCTCAGGGTTGAACTATGGAGGCCTTGGTGCTCCCTGAGCTAGGTTGTTTTCTTGCAAATGTTTCATTACCAACCTGATGATGTTACCTAGTTTGGTATACATCTGTAAGAAAAACAAACAAGCTCAGAGAGCACCAAGGAGTCCATAGTTCAACTTCTTTGCATCTTGCTTTTGGAAGGATTGGATATCATTTTCTAGATTCCAGAGACATTTTGCTAAATACTGCTGGCTCCAAGTTGGGAAGGAATGTGGGCTGGTTCAAGATAGATTTATGGGTTTTCTTCAAGTGTAAAGGCAGGGAGTCTTTAACTAACAACAGTCAGCAGTGATTGTTGTTAGTGCTTGCTCTCACTGCCCCATATTTATATTTAATTCTCTTCTAATAACCAAAAAAGCACATTTGCATCAGGAAAACAATAATCTGCTTAGACTGATACCAATTGATGTACATGGTTCTTCTCATTTGCATTTGCTTCTCTGGATCATTTGCCTGATTTTTGCCTAATATTTTAAAAAAGCGCTCACATACAATTTTGCCATGTAATGTAGCTACTTGCCTGATTTCTTGTCAATGGTCTTAAGAGACAGATATTTGAAGGTGTCATTATACTAACCTTTAACTCCTGTGCCTTCTCGGCATGCTAAATTATTATTTATTCTTTTTACCTCCTTATTATTCCTGACTGATTATTATTCCTGATATAGATCTTTAAAACAGAAATTGCTGTTCTACCTCTAAGAATTTGAGGCTAGGTTTGTCTTGTTTGTAAAGCCGAAATTTACCTTGTATTATTGCTCACTAGGACTCAATATACTGTAGGAATGTGCTTTGGTCTGAACTCTCAAGTTCAACTATAACCTCTTTATAACATAGGAGGAAAAATACAACAGATAAAAATGCATTTTTAAAATTTCAGCCACTTTTTCTATGTAGTTTTTATATGTATTTGCATTGTAACTATATTTGGGTTCTGTTCTGTTTCACTTTTTCTGCTATTTTTTTTAAAAAAAGCAATAAAAATTAATTTTAAAAAGTCAGAGGGGAGAAAATATGACCCTCTCAAATAAGGCAAAACGTATCCCGCAACTCGCATATTACTAATCTCAAAAGGTTTACTTCAAATATGTATACATAATCATAGGATCTCAGACCAAATTTTGCCTGGTGACTGGCACCTATTGAACACCTCAATATTATCTTCTGTTTCTTACAGTTACAGCTGAGACTTTTTTTTTCTTCCCTAAACCGGCTGTAGGAGTAAAGTTTTATAATTTAAAGAAGTGAAAGGTCATACTTACAAGGGTGCTACTAAATGCCACCTGAGATGGAACAATTCCCCAGAGACCCTGATATTTCTTTCTCGCATGTCCCTGAAAATGGGGCCGAGCACTATGACATCTTTGCAAAGGCCTTGCATTGTTTCTCTCTGTTACTGTGGTTATTTCTCCAACTTTGGAAGGGAGGCTCAAATGTTTTTTCCAGTTTTCAGTCTCCAAATCAATTTCCTTGTATGAATCCAATCGCTTAGCTATGAGAGATAGAAAGAACCAAGAAAATGTAGTAGTTAAAATGTTGGATTTGAGCTTGGAAGACCCAGCATCAAGTCCCAATACATTGCAAGGCTCACTAGTTGACTTTAAGCCAGTTATACTCATCAATCTATTCCACATGAGTCTTAGTGGGAAAAAAGAGATCACCGTGTTTTCCCCTTCAAAGTCCTGAGAAAGGTGCCCCTTCTATTAGTTCTGGCGGGGCAGACAGAAACAATGGGGGAGAGGCAGTCCTGCAAGTCACCTGTGGGGCAGGAATTAAGTCTTAAGGGGAATGGGAGTCAGGTGCAAAAGTTCACACATGAAGCTCTAATTAAACAGTTTTATTGCTACTCATGCATATGCACAGGAATAGGCTCAACTAATGATTAGCACCGCTAGGAATTCAGGTCTCTTGCACACAATTTAGGAATTAGATAAGGATGAATGGGATTCAAGAGGGGTTGGACTTAGCTTGCTTGTGGCCACGTAGAAATTCTAGGCTTTTAATTCCATCCTCAGGTTCAGCCATTCCTTTCCTTACAATGGGGTGTTTGAAGGCACTCCCATACAACTAGTGACTTTATTTTTCACAAAGTTTGCTGCACTTCTGCACTGCTTTGTGAATGTCTTCACTGCTGTTCCTTGGGATGGGGGTGAAGTTGAGGTAGACAATTATAGTGAAGCAAAAAATTGGAATAGTAGTGAAGCAAAAAATTGGAAAATCCCAGAGCTGAGATGAGGTTCCCTCACATTTCCAAAATGAATGCTGGATGGATATCTTATATTTGTTTAATCTTGGTTTAGCTTCTCCTCATATAAACTCATTGTTTTCACAGAGGTGCAAATAGTCAGCATCTATCTCAAAATAATCTTCTGTACCCTTCTATGTATAAGGGACTGGAATCACAAAGGGTTTACCTTGTGAGAAACTCCTCTATAGATAAATGCACATATGGTATAGTCCAGTGGTGGGATTCAGCCAGTTCGCACCACTTCGGGAGAACCGGTTGTTAACTTTCTGAGAAGTTTGGTGAACTGTTGTTGGAAGAAATCATTAGGGCAGAGAACCGGTTGTTAAATTATTTGAATCCCACCACTGGTATAGTCATGTCTCTTATTTGCACACAATGTATCCTGTGGTCTATCTCCTTCTCAATTTCCAGGAAAGGACTAAGCTGCAGGACATTTGTATTTCATTTTTGAAGCGAATTTCTTTCTCCACCAGCAGTTTTCACATTCAGGTTAATTTAGCACTTAAGAGCAAGCACACAAACCTTACCATTTTCCTGATGTGAAAATTCTTTCCCATTAATTGTACATCTTCGAAATACCATCTTGTTCTCCGTCAGTGTCCCTGTTTTGTCAGAGAAGACATACTGAACTTGTCCCAGGTCTTCAGTGATATTGAGTGCTCGGCACTGTATGGGCAAATCTTGCTCTTCATTATACAAGTCAATATCATTATGAATTAAGAAAACTTGGCCCAACTTGACTAGTTCAATCGATATATAGAGGGAGATAGGAATTAAGATCTGAAAGAAGACATTTCTCAGCATGTTAGAAATTCTTTTGCTGGATAATTTTTTGTTTCTTTTCTTGACATTAACAATGACTGCTATAAGAAGTCTTCACAGAGATTTCCATAACATCTCCCATGTCTTACTCTAAAGTCTTTATCGCCCTTCAGAGTTAGGTCAAATCTACAGGGTACCCACGATTCCAGTGCCTCTTTCTCAGCCATCCTGGAGCTCTACAGAGGTCAGGAAAATAATGGCATTTATTTCTCATGGCTGGTAAACTTTACTGTAATATTTATAGCTGTTTTAGCACTTGGTTTTTATTCTCTGCTTGATATTGTTTTTAAACTGAACTTTCAGATTTAACAGTACATTGTAATTACATTGTTTTTACAGTTGCTGTTTTTAACTTTTCTGCTAGCCCCTACATGAACCTTTTTAAAAGAGTGATGTTCAAGTATAATAAATGAATCTATCATGACACTATATAGTTGTAGTAAGAATATATAATAATAGATTACAATGGAATTCTTCTGGAAAGTTGTAATGTATGATAATATGAATTTATATTGGATTAAGTCTACTATTTTTATTCTAAGATTGGAGAACTTTGTAAATGTATTTCTGCTCAGGATTTTCCAATGAAGTCATTCTCTCCCTGTTTCTTTGCAATCACTGGCACTTTTCATAAATATTCCCATAAAAAGTTCCCACAACCTTTTAGAACATTTACAAGAATGAATATTATGGCTGGTTTAAGAGTCATATTCCAGTATTTTTTCATATTCATGCTGATAACAATGCTCTCTAATCAATAAGATCTATCTATCTATCTATCTATCTATCTATCTATCTATCTATCTATCTATCTATCTATCTATCTATCATCTATCTATCTATTTATCTATCTATCATCTATCTATCTATCTATCTATCTATCTATCTATCTATCTATCTATCTATCTATCTATCTATCTTCGTCTGTCTGTCTGTCTGTCTGTCTGTCTGTCTGTCTGTCTGTCTGTCTCTATCTGGAATGATCGATTTCTTGCAGCTCCTAAACCATGTCTAACACTCACTCTGAAAAGTCTTAATCCTCAGGGATCTGTTTGACTAAGTGAAAATAGGAATTTGCAATCTCCTGGGTACGTTTAGAATTCTGCGTAGATCTTTTAAACCAAATTTCTTTCTTGAACTCTATTTGCATTACACGTAATTCCTACTGTTACTCATACAATGTTTTGTATGAATGTCAAATGTTTTGTCCTGTAAACAAATTTGCAGGTTGGGACAAGGAGTAAAATTCAGACAGATAAAATGGCAATGATTTATGTTATAGTATGGCAGCCTCAGCTTGATACCCAACTTCACATTTTGTGAGCTGCTTTAATTTTTAATCCTGAGCCAGGATCAGTTTTCTTTCTTAGCTTTTAGAGTAACTTCCTTCTGCATGACAGAAAGCAGGAATGACATCGTCCATAAATAATAAAACAATTGTATATGTATGTACGTGTACAATTTGATTTGATTTGATTTGATGCTGCCTGACTCTAAATGATTCTTAATTATAAAAGCTCGGGCTTCTTTTTGTTGTTCTATTTCCTCTCCCACGTATCAGGATTACAATACAGAAATGCTAAAAATCGGTGGAGCAATTTCCCACCCAGTTTCCAGTAAAAAAATAATAATAAGGAAATAGTCCTTTAGTTGGTACTACATATGTACAATAGGAAACTGAAACAGAATCCTCAGAAATTTTAAGTCCTCCTCTGTCTCCTGCAGCCATTGGCTACCAGAAAGAATACTTTAAAAAAGTGTGGTCCAAGCAAGGGTACAAAATATTCTTCATTCCACATCTAAAGTCACATTGAAAGATTACCATTAAAACATTGAGATGCTGTTCGAAGTTTCAGTATTAATATTGAGACATTTCTCTCAACCCTTTATTGCTTCTCAGCTAAAAGAATGATGCAGCCTTTTTTTTTTTTACAGCTCTTTCATATATCATAAAGTGCATTCCAGGAACGGCTATGTCATTCTTATCAACCAAACAAGATAGATCAGTAATTTATTTTCTGGCACTGCAACAGAATGTCTAAACTGAAGCTGTGATACTGAAAAGGAGACGCTTGTCCAAGGGTGTCTCTTGAGTTTGAGGCTGAGATAGGATGTGAATTGGGGTTCACACCTAGCACATCATTAAGCTGCTTGCCTGTTCTGTTTCTGTGTTTCCTTGGAAGAAAGACCCTGTAAAGTAACTGAGATGTAATCCTGGGTCAACACACAACCTTAAATCTCCTTGTCTCATTCATACAATAATGATTTTCCCCCACCTGTAAAAGGATGATCATTGTCAGGAATGTGTAGAAACCTGCAAGAGCTGGACCAAGGTAGTTGCCATTTATGTCTGGGATAATAAATAAGGGGTGGGTGAGAAAACTTCCATTCCAGATACTTTGACCTGCATTCAAAATACAAAATATTTTTAGGACTAAATTTAGGACTTTGTAATATATATATATATATATTCTCTCTCTCTCTCTCTATATATATATATATACATACACACATACATACAGTATTATATAATATCTATATATAAAATATATTATATATATATATAAAATTATTATATATATATAAAATATATATATATAATATGTTTTCTGAGGTTTATAATTATATAATTATAAATTATAATTATATAAATATAATTATAATTTATAATTATAAATATAATTATATAAATATAATTTATAAATATAGTTATGTAGATAGCTCTATTCAATTATCTTAAATACATCTCATCTGTCTGGAACACGCACTGCATATCGGACATAAATACAATTGAGAGAGTCCAGAGATATTTTACAAGAAGAGTCCTCCATTCTTCTAACTACAATAAAATACCTTATGCCACCAGACTCCAAATTTTGGGCTTAGACAACTTAGAACTACGCCGACTTCAGTCTGACCTAAGCATAGTACATAAAATTATCTGCCACAATGTCCTTCCTGTCAATGACTACTTCAGCTTCAACCACAACAATACAGGAGCAAATAATAGATACAAACTCAAGGTAAACCGTTCCAAACACGATTGCAGAAAATATGACTTCAGTAACAGAGTGGTCGATGCCTAGAGTACACTACCTGACTCTGCAGTTTCTTCCCCAAACCCCCAAAACTTTAACCTTAAACTCTCTACTGTTGACCTCACCCCATTCCTAAAATGTCTGTAAGGGGCGTGCATAAGTGCACCAGCGTGCCTACCGTCCCTGTCTTAATATTCCTTTTTACTTACTCTTTTCATGTATTCAAATTATGTTTATACTGTTACCTGTTATCTTATATATGCTTGACAAATAAACTTATGATTATAATTATGTTGTTACACAGAGGGAGCAGCATTTGATAGCTGGTATGAATTTCCCTCCTTCTCTTTTTCCTGTCCCTCCTCGTTAACCCTCCCCCGCCACACACAAATTTAGAGCAGGACCTTCTGGAGGAAGGATCTAACAAGATGCACAGAAGAGGGCAGGGTAGAACTAAGGATTTTGGACAATTCTTGCATGATAAAATCGCTCAGATTCGGGCCAGCCTGGACTCTGATTGGATAGCCTCGGACGGGATGATGGAGGTGAGTCTTGAGAGTGTTACCTGGGAAGAGTTTGACCATGTGACTCCTGAGGACGTGGACAGGATTTTGTGGAGGCTTAATGCTACCACATGTTTACTGGACCCGTGTCCCTCCTGGTTGGTGCTGGCCTCCCGGGAGGTTACACAAGGCTGGTTTCAGGAGATTACCAACACCTCATTGAGTGAGGGTGTCTTCCCAGCTGCCCTGAAAGAGGCGGTGGTGAGGCCCCTCCTCAAGAATCCTTCCCTGGACCCGGCTGTTATTAGCTAACTATCGTCCTGTCTCCAACCTCTGCTTCGTGGCGAAGGTTGTTGAGAGTGTGGTGGCAGGACAACTTCCTTGATTTCTGGATGAAGCTGTCTATCTAGATCCATGCCAGTCGGGCTTCAGGGCGGGTTACAGCACAGAAATGGCATTGATTGCATTGGTTGATGATCTCTGGAGGGCCCGGGACAGGGGTTGCTCCTCTGTCCTGGTCCTCCTCGATCTCTCAGTGGCTTTTGATACCATCAATCATGGTATCATGCTGCGTTGGCTGGAGAGGGTGGGAGTGGGGGCACCATGCTACTGTGGTTCTCCTCCTTCCTCTCTGACCGCACACAGTCTGTGTTGACGGTGGGGCAGAGGTCGACCTCGAGGTTCCTCACTTGTGGGGTGCCACAAGGGTCAGTCCTCTCGCCCCTTCTGTTTAACATTTATGTGAAGCCGCTGGGTGAGATCATCCGTGACTTTGGGGTGAAGTGTCAACTGTATGCCGATGACACACAGTTGTACATTTCAACCCCAGGCCACCCCAATGATGCCCTTGACATGATGTCCCACTGCCTGGAGGCCGTGCGGATCTGGATGGGGAGGAACAGGCTCAGACTCAACCCCTCCAAGACTGAGTGGCTGTGGCTCCCAACGGCCCGATATAGCCAGCTAACACCATCGCTGGCTATTGGGGATGAGATCTTACCCCCCCTCAGAGAGGGCTCGCAACTTGGGCATCCTCCTGGACTCACGGCTGTCTTTGGAAGATCATATGACGGCCGTGGCCAGGGGGGATTTCTATCAGGTTCGCCTGATCTCCCAGTTGCGTCTCTTTCTGGATCGGGATGCCCTGCGCACAGTCATTCACACCCTCGTCACTTCCTGGCTGGACTATTGTAATGCTCTCTACATGGGGCTCCCCTTGAGGAGCACCCGGAGGCTCCAGCTGGTCCAGAATGCAGCTGCGTGAGTAATAATGGGGGCGACTCGTCGCTCCCATGTAACACCCTTCTTGTGCGAGCTGCACTGGCTCCTGGTGGTCTTCCGGGTGCATTTCAAGGTGTTGGTTATCACCTTTAAAGCGCTCCATGCTTAGGACCTGGTTATCTACAGGACCGCATTCTGCCACCGATTGCCTCCCACCGACCAATACGCTCCCACAGAGAGGGCCTCCTCAGGGTGCCGTCGGCCAAACAATGTAGGCTGGCGACTCCCAGGTGGAGAGCTTTCTCTGTAGGGGCCCCGGCCCTATGGAACGAACTGCCCCTGGACATACGGAGGATCCCCAACCTCCACGCCTTCCGTCGTGCTCTGAAGACCCTATTATTCCATCAAGCTGGTCTGACAGGATAAAGGATTTTAAATTGGGTTTTGGTAGGGGTTTTAAAATGATTTTAGTTGGGTGTTTTAAATTCGGCCAATGATTGAATTATTTTAATTAAGTTTTTAAATTTTTGTTGTATATTGTTTTTACCATGACTGTTGACCGCCCTGAGTCCTTCGGGAGAAGGGCAGTATATAAATATAATAAACTAAACTAAACTAAGAGGGAAGAAATATCGTTTTGCACATCGCTGGTGTAATGTGGTATGTAATCGACAAGAAATTTGTTCATTACTCTGTAATAATTCAATGTGGAAAGAGCCCCCCCTTGTTTTGTTGTACCCATCTTGGGCTATTTGCTCCACAACTGTAACAGCTAATTCCACTTCAAGCATTTGGATGTGGCACTAGTTTATAAACCATTATCTAATGAACAGTTAAAAAACAAACTGTGCTGTTCTTAAGTATATAAAATTGGATTTTGTATGAAACGAAACAGGAGATTATTAATAGATATCAGCATCCAACTTTTTCATTAGAATGAGTTTCCATTTAAATGAAATACAATAAGAGTGCATTTAAGTGCAACATTAAAGCCTCAGGGAATGAACACTGAAAAGCAAAAAAAATAAAATAAAAATCATTTTCTACCCATCTCCTTATAATGAAATGTATGTCAAAAAGAAATACTTGCAGGGCACTCCTGGGAAGTGTGAGGAAATAGATCAGGACATGTTCCCCAGTTTTAAGGCTTACAAAGATTAAACTTGTTTGTAATTCGTTTTCCATCTTTGATCTATTTTTTCCCCTCCCTGAAAAAGGAAGACATACTGCATTCCCATTCTATAAAACTGATCCAGTTGTGATCCCAGATTAAACCAAGACTATAACCTGAAGCTCCCATTTTGTTAAAAATGAAATGAAAAGAAAATTGAACTGCTGCTTAGTTAGGGTTCTTCATTTCTAGATACAGTAGTTCAGCTCTTTTTGTCTGGCCAATTCAACAGATTACAGGCATGTCATGCCACTTTCCTCAAAGGCTCTCACTACACAAAAGAAATTAAACGCTAAATCTTCCAGTGGAGCGTTTTGCAACTCACTTGCAGACTGACACTTAGAAATTGGGACACAATTATAGGAACATTTGCTTCTTCTGCCAAATATTTATTTGTAGAGTCTTGGTGGACTTGTTTTCATTAGAATTTGACATCCTTGCAAATCCTGGTCATATTAGGACACAATCTCTGCAATTGCTAAGAGAGCAATCTTTTCTTTTGGTTCTTATTGAAAGTGATTGGTACCATCTAGGGAATTTACAGCAATGAATTATTAATTTTAGCAGTGAACTTTTTCTCTACATCCAAATTTCTATCCATATTGAATGGGCTTTAGTGCAGTTGTTTTCAAAGTATTTCTCATAAGCTTATTATGGACTCCACAGTGAAAAGATTAGTAATAGCAGGCAAAAAAATTCTTCAAGACTATTATGACTCTTTCCTTGTAATTTGCAGTCAGAGTCCTACTCTCAGTGCACAATAGAAAGGAAAAGAAGTAGACTAGGTTTTTACCACTGTTCCATACCTAACGCTCCAATGAGACACATGATGAAGAGCAGTCCCACACAGAAGAATATATCCATGTTCATCTGTTGTTCTATCTTGCTGCGTTTATAACGAGGACCTCTGTTATTCAACATAGCTTTGGTTTCGTGGCCTTCCAGGTGTGCACATGCATAAAGATAAAATTATTTTATGAATATAAAGAACTCAGGGATTACAAGAAACCAAACTTTAGATATCTCTAGTCATGCAACTTACATTTTCATAGTATTTTTTGGGAAAACATGTTTAACGGATTGGCATGTGCAAGAACATGATTTCCAGAGATGTTGAGTGTCTCGAAATTTCAAAGGTTTTGGAAAGAATTGTATCTCACAGAGAAACTATTAATATCTTCTCTGTAGGAAGTTTGGCGAAGCAACAAAAAGTCTCTAAAACAAAAATTCCTGCTCAAATTAAAACATAAATCCTTGAGGAAAAAAATGAGGTCTGCAGGTGTGTTGCAAAGGACATAGTTTGAAGTCAAAAGAACCTTGATTCAACCTGTGGGCATATAATTCTTGGGCACATCAAAGGAAGAAATCTTAAAGAAAGTGAGCGATGGATAGATTCAGAGAAATGGTCTAAAGAAGAGGAATGTTCACATTGTGCTATGCATGACTGAAGGCCAAAATAGATTTTAAAAAATACCAATGTCACAAAGAATAACAGGTTCATGGAAGAGATTACAGATGGATTATACAGAAAAGATTACCAAATCCATAAATTCAAAAATGAGCATATTTATCTTTTTAGGTTGGATTCAAGTATTTCCTATTTGGAATGATAAGGCTGAGACTGGTACAAACACTTCCTCATCTATCTATAGATGTAATTTGAACTGCATTCTTGGCAACAGACTTGCAGTGGTAGATTGACATTGCAGAAAGCCAAGAAGATTATATATATATATCAATATATCCCAAATTCCTTAAAATCTTGGATTTACCGGAAATAAATAATGGTAAAACTGGGAAAGTTTTTAAATCTGCAGCTGAGAGGAACAGCTGCCAGACAGCACAGATAATTAGATGAAGTTGTAGTTTGATAGGGCTATTATGTTCTTACTGCTTCTCATCAATCTGGATTTAGAAAGCTGAAAGGCTTTTTAAAAATATTCTGAAAATAAGTACATAAATAGTTTGGATTTTTTTTTTAAAGAGAAAAAAGGAGGAGGATCAGGATGGGATTTTATAAAATTGTCCACAATGTGGAGAGAATGAATAGAGAACTATTTTAAACTCAACTTTAACAAAGTTTTTATTGTAGATTATTTAATAATTACATATTTAAGGAAAGTTAAACATTAATTTCTTTGAGGTTTCTTAATAGAACAGATGGATGTAATGGATATATTATTTATTTCTGCTGAATGCTGAAGGTACTTAAAATAATAAATGGCCAGTTTCTAAATTTGGTTAATAAAATTAAAAATAAATGTCTTCTAAATCTTCTGAATAAATAAAGCCTCTCCCAAATATAAGAAGCAAATGCTAGCTAATAATTGTAAAATCGTAATTTTTAACAAGACTGGAACAGAGCTCAACATACATTCGAGATTCTATCATGGAATCTCACATAAGAAGACCGGAGCCAAGAAATCAAAACAATACTTTTAAAAATGTCTCTCCTTTCATAAAACTATAATCATTGGTGATCTCCCTCCCACGAGCTTTTCTGAGTAGTACTGAAATCCTAAAGTTCCAGATGATTATCTTCTTCTGAGCTTGTGCAAGAATGTGAAAAAAAAAAAAAAAAGATCTGTGAGATTCTGGCCATTTCTTAAAAAAAGTGTATATATAACTTTTATTTTTTAAAAAGCTTTGGGATTCTGCAGTTGCCATCTGGGGATGCTGTTTCTTGGTACTTCAGGGGCTATGCTGACAAATCCTGGATTAGTTCACTATGTATTGGACAGCAATATTAATGGGAATTAACCATAAGCATTCAAATGAGTTTTCACATTCTGAAATAATTGGCTTAATAGAAATTGGCAATTGCTGCTCCATCATGTTCTTGTGACTTTCTCAGCACCATCTGGCTGGCTACAGTGGAAATCAGAGTGATTAGTTTAATAGATTTTTTACTTGATCCACCAATCAATTCATAAATTCTGTCTCTGAACCCAATCTAGAAGCAACAGACATTATAGTCAATGGAGATGACTTCCTGAAATGAGAGTTCCTATAGAGCTCCCTGAAGTGTGATAATCAGAGAAATGTATTTGATATCTAGGTTAATTCATGGACTATTACAGGAATGGAAACAGGACTGATGATGGTCGCTATAATTATTTATTGTTGCACATTTTGTTTTGTAAAAGCTCTGGTACAGTATATTGAGACCACATTATATGCTGCATCTCACTTCCATAAAGACAACGAAGTTTTATTTTAGTGTCTTAAAAGAGTGTAGGGATGTGGGATGCTTCTAGATACTATTTTCTTCTGCCTTTTGGGCTGATTGAATCTCAATCCATTGTTCAATGCTTTCTGCAAACCAGCTCTGGGGCATATCTTCAGACCTGTATTCCTTGTTCCATTTGGAAAGTTCATTTGCATTTTCCGTCCCTTGTTTCAGAAACATATGGGATCTGATTTCCAGAGAATCATTCTGTGTTTGTTAGCATGTGTTTCCCCTTTGGTTTCCATGTCCCCAAGCTTTCGATTCCTTGCTGGCACTTTATTTAGCCTAGCAAGGAGAAAACGCTCAAGTGCAGTTTTGTTTGCATGTGGTTCTCATGGGGGTTTGTTGCCTTGCAGCACTCAGGATTCGCTGGGATAACACACTTCACACATTATGCAAAAATGCCACTTTTGCAAGATTTACAATGATTCACAGACTCTGCCATGGTGATTTGATTCCATGTGAAGAGGAACTATTTGAAGCTTCTCTGCATTAATAGTTTCAATAGTCAGTCTTTCCTTGCAACGGCTTTAATAGCCGGCAACTGGAAAAAATATTTCACAATACAGTCAGTGGATGTACAAAAATATAGGTGAACAAATGTGTGAGCAGTGTGCCAGTATCTATCTGCGTGTGTGTGAAGAATTCTAAGAATGCCATTGTTCCTCTTTTTATGCAGGTAGAGCAACCTAATGGGGACAATGTATCCAGCAACTGGCTAGTTTTTAAAAAAACGAGTACGTGGCCAGCAGTCTTTGTGCATAGGTGTCTACAACTGAAAAGCTACAGTTGTACAGGCAACATCATACTGAATGTGCTTGAGATTACTGATAATGTGGAGAAATCATAGATTAGGTTTAAAGTCTGTTGGGGATTATTTGCAAATGGAATGGCTGGTGGTTAAAGAAGTCCTTATTCACAATGAATATCAACTAGAGCCAAAAAAATGCAGAGTACTTTAATGCCTTAAAACCTAATTAGATGGCCGACTGATTTCTAAGTAAGTTTGACTGTTTCACAGCTGCCAGAGTGACTTAATGAGAATCTACTAGTGCGTGTTCTGGGTGAACATAAAGAAAGTCCAATAAGTTAGATCCAGCAGTGAATAATTTTAATGCTGTTTAGTTCTTCCCAAAGTGAATCTGAAGTACCAACAAAACAGCAGGCCAGAAAGAAACACAGAGTAAATTGGAATCTAATGGTTCCCATTTCAGGAGAAGTTGTAACCAAGGAATTTCATTACATGGGGCCTGATTATTTAAAGGATCACATATTTTCTGTGGTTTTTGTCTGGCCTGCACAACTAGGCATATTCAGCATGCTCAATATGTCCTACGCATTAAGCAGCTCCACTGATGGGATCTAGGAGGCATGCCTTTTCTGTTGCAACCCCTGCTATCTGGAGCACCATCCCAGATGCATTTCCCCCCCATCTGAGCTCTTTCCCCAAGACTTGGGTTAGAGTGTAGGTAATGAGTCCTATACATTTGAATATTATTTGGAGCCTTGGTGGTGCAGTGGTTAGAATAGAGTATTGCAGGGTAATTTTGCTGACAGCCAGAAATTAAATTCAGATCAGCTCAAGGTTGACTCCTTCCCATCCTCCCAAGATTGGTAAAATGAGGACCTAAATTGTTGGGGGCAATATGCTGACTTTTTAAACTGCTCACAGAGCACTACAAAGCACTATGGAGCAGTATATAAGTGCCATTGCTATTGCTAAGTGCTATTTAATGGTTATTTTTATTCTGGCACTTGAGTTTTTAATCGTATTTTTATGGTTTTACTGTAATCTGCTCAAGGTTATTGTAGAGTTGGGTGGCCTTACACATTTCTAATAAATACAATATAAAAACAAAACCAGTATTATCATTGTGATATGAGGTTTCCACTTTTCCTTGCTCATAAGCAATTGGTATTATGGGAACACCTCTGGCATCAAAGAAAAGACATTTTGAAAAGCGATTTACTAGGAAAATAAAAGTATTCCCAAGAGGTACTGCTAGGTTTATGCCTGTGTTCTTAAAGTCAGGAGCTGCTACAGCATTTAAAGTGACAAGATAAGGATGGAAATTAGTTCCAAATGTCTCTTTCCTGAGTGATAGTTTTACTGTTATCAGCACAGCAACTGCAACATTTTTATGCAAACTAAAAAAAAGTGTATGCTGACACCTCAGTCAGAAGCCAAGTTATTCAGAGCAAACCGGAATGAAATTTAGGCAGTTCTTGATGACTTGGGATGGGGATTTTATATTCACAATATAAGGTGAAGACAACTCTTCAGATTGGTTAAGATTGCAACTTCCCCTTTTCCCAGCCTAAGAATTTGAAGAGTTCCAGAACCCATTATTTTAAAAATCATTCTTGACAATGCATTCTTCTCTCTGTGTAGTATAACCATTCACCTATATTCAGTCACTAATGAAACACACCATAACCTTTCTTCCCTTTCCATTTTACACATCTTGATTAAGTGCTGCTTTTATAGTGATCTTCAACAAGCATTTCTAAGGTAGTTTACAAAAACAGCACAATCCTCCTGCTCACAACCCTGTGAAGAATGCCACCAAAGGCCACAGATTGGTTTCTTGTATGTATTGAATAACGCAGCATTTCTTCTTCTCTCAAACCATAAAGCTGCCTTTCAAGAAGCAAGGTATAATTAACCAAAGTGATGCATTAAGTAAGAATATATTTCTCAGAATAAACTACGAATGGTAACACAGGCAGTTTTTGTGTTCTCTAAAATTATTACTCAGCTTAAAAATTATCCAAAATAATGAAGAGTAGGAGCTGGTATAAAAAAAATTAGTAGGGGTAGATTCAGGGGTGCTATTCAGCAGGTTCTGACAGGTTCTGGAGAACCGGTAGCGGAAATTTTGAGTAGTTTGGAGAACTAGCAAATACCACCTCTGGCTGGCCCCAGAAGTAGGGTGGGAATGGAGATTTTGCAATATCTTTTCTCCAGGAGTGGGAAGGGAATGGAGATTTTGCAATATCCTTCTCCTGCTATACCCACCAAGCCACACCCAGCAAGCCATACCACGCCCACCAAGCGACGCCCACAGAACCGGTAGTAAAAAAAATTGAATTCCACCACTGGGTAGATTCCTCAATTCTGCATTTTACAGAGAAAGTGCTAGAGGCAAAACAAATTTTACATTGCACAAAAAGTGCTGGGGGAAAAGAACTTTTCGTGACCCTGGTATCAATCTGTAGCTGTATGAAAAACAAATCCAGTAATTACCTGCATAGATAACAATTCCTATCGCAACCTCTGTATTCCTTATTACGCAACCACGAAGAAGAAGGTTTTCATTGTCAAGTCCAATTCGTGTGCAATCAGGCTGTTCCCTGCAAAGAAGATAGATGTCCATTGTTTTCTTCATATCTTTTTTCTTGTTCTCTCAGTACTAAATAATACACTACTAATGTCGTGACCGTGGGTGATTATGTTTTGAGGCTCACTGATGGTATAAAGTACTGCAGGGGATCGCTGCCATGCTGAGGTTTCAAATCAGTGTTAAAAGGCTGAGAATTTACATTACAGAAAAGATGATTTCTCTGATGTCTTGTGCCCTGGGCTTCTACAGATCAACATGTAATGCTTTGACACAACACATTTTTTTTTTAATTTCACACAATACATTCTTTTAATGTAAGTGTTCAAAGATCTCGGAGGCTCTTCCTACCTTCTGTTGTACCAAAGTGTCAGCAGTGGAAATTCAATACATTGGGTATATTTGCCAGCAGCATTTAAAGAAAGGATGTCCTTGCCACTGCAGATAAATCTATGTACATGGTGAAATGCTCGCAGGCACTTGATTGGATTTTTCATACTTAATGCTCAAAGGCTGTTTTAAAGCAACCATCTGTCTTTTGTCTGAAAAAAAGCCTCAAAATGCTTCAGTTTTTTTTTCTCTATGACCCATCTTTCAAGCTTACTTTTGGAAAATTCTGAAAAGAATGTTTATCACAAATTCGCCTTCCTTATGGTGGAATCTAAGGCGAGAGAAAGACTTTGGAGGGCCACACAGATCATCACCACATTTCTGAAAAATACCACCCATTGAAACTATCAGAACCCTGACACTCAGAAAAATTGACTTTGCTAGACATTTCTAGCAAATTAATATTCAGGATTGGAGTAAATGAGGTTTTAACAGCAAGAAGGAATGCCAATTTGCTATTATTTTTGTTGTCTCCTTCTCACAGAGGAGAGGGGGATGATGCCATACAAGTGTGTTGGTCTGATTTCTCTACGGGGGATCCTTTCCTTTCCTTTCCTTTCCTTTCCTTTCCTTTCCTTTCCTTTCCTTTCCTTTCCTTTCCTTTCCTTTCCTTTCCTTTCCTTTCCTTTCCTTTCCTTTCCTTTCCTGTCCTGTCCTGTCCTGTCCTGTCCTGTCCTGTCCTGTCCTGTCCTGTCCAAGTCAATACCTTATTTCTTTTACTTTACATCAGAAATTGGTAGAAAACTTCTCTATCAGTGTTTGACCATTGAATTTGGATGCTACAAATGACAGTTTGGGAGAGTTCGTGCGAACTACAGGCTGCTTCATCTCTTATGCCAGCCTTTCTGTTAACTGCTATCTGTACATACTTGCAAAATAATTATGGGAAAGGTTATGGAATAGGTGATTGGATTTTCAGTTCTATGCCTTGAATATATGCTTTTAATGTAGGAAATCTCAGCTGCAATTTTCCACTAAAAAGGAACAGATAAAGGATCAGCCTCAGACCTAAAGAAAGTCCTCATCAATGAAGCATGGGCCTTTCCCAATTTTAAAATACTTGGATACAATATAAAATGAAGATCCATAGAAACAAAATAATTACAGCCCATCTTCAGATGATCCTGATACTGGCATGCCATAAGACAGTTTCTAGGAACAGCAATCACGAGACACACCCAGCAGTGTTGATTTACATTTACCTTTGTTGGGAATTGACATTTGTTTGCATATTTAAATATCCTGGGCTCTGTAGTACTAGTTTCATATCACATGGGTTGTATAAACCCAATGACTCTTCATGAGTCAGAATAATTAACTACAGATAGATAGCAACAAGAATATGTTCTGGATAATTTGCAGTGCTTAGATGGGGCACTATAGAAGAAGGCTGTATTAGTTCACTTTTAGATTATAAAAACATTCAGTGTGCTATGGAATAATTTATCAATACACTTCCCACTAGTTGATATATCATGTTAGGAGTTGGATGGATTAACCTGATTGGTGAATATATTTTTGGAAAGCTCTTTAGTAATTCACCCATTGTAAACAGAAAGAGCAGATAAGGTTGAATACCCAGGTATCAGCCTCAGGTATCTTTTCCTGATATTGCTCTCAGGAAACAGCCAGAGTGGCACAGATAAAGGACTGCATCCTAGACTCCTGAATCTATGGAAGACTAATATGGTTCCAGCTCTTCAGATATTTCTCATAATTAAAGGAAATTGAGGATGGAAATGGTTGAGGCAAATATTTCATTAATTTCCCCCCACATTTGCATTTTTGGGAAGCCTAAAAAGGACCTAAGAGGACTTTAAGCTGAAGAAAGCAGAATTTGCAGAAATGTGGTTGACTTGCTTACATAGTGCATCTGTTTATTATTTATTTATTTATTTATTTATTTATTTATTTATTTATTTATTTAGTTATTTATTTATTTATTTATTTATTTATTTATTTATTTATTTATTTATTGGTTCGATTTATATGCTGCCCTTTTCCGGAGACTCAGGGCGGCTTACAATGCGTTAAGCAATAGCCTTCATACTTTTGTATATACCTGCTTAGTAGGACTTTGCCCCCCCCAAAGCGGTGTTCTTTTTTATATAAAGTCAGCTTATTGCCCCCACAAACCGGGTCCTCATTTTACCTACCTCGAAAGAATGGAAGGCTGAGTCAACTTTGAGCCTGGTGAGATTTGAACTTGCAGTAATTGCAGGCAGCTGGTGTTACTTAACAGTGCTTTAGTCTGCTGTGCCACCAGAAGACTATTTTGTGAAATGAAGTCACAAAATAGTCTTCTGGTGCAAACTCTGAATCCCTAATTCTGACATAGGATGCACTGCAGAGCTCCTGAGCTCATTCAAATTCTTTCTGAAGATGTCAGGTCCTCATCCTATAATCATCACACAAATCCATCTAATTCCATTCTTAAACAATGACAATTGCTCCCACTTTATAAGGATACTTTGGTAGAGGATAAAAGAAATTTTATTCTTAAAGTGCTCAAGCCAAACACAAAGTTCTCTGCAGAAGGACATCAGCAGTACTAATAGTCTATTCAGTCTTAATCCTCATGGAAGAAGAATGAATATAGCAAAATATTGCTGAATATATTTATTTCTGGACTATTTGCATACTTGGGAAGAGTACAATAATAGTATATAAATTGTTCACAATATCTCAAAACATTTTGAGTAGAATATAATCATAACGCAACGTAACATAACATAACATAACGTTGTTATGGCATCCTTTACAAACTGCAGCAATGAAAAATAATAAAATGTGCTGTGAAATCATGACACATACATATTTTATTACTTTCCCCTTTTCTCTACTGGCTCTGATAACAGTGATTGAATGGTAAAAATAAAAACTGCAGTAACTTACATATAGCCTGTAAATCTATTGAGATCATTGTTAGGTTTTTCACAAACAATGATATTTTGGAATAATTCTGGCTCAAATTCCGTATTCTGTAAAGAAACAAACAAAACAAAATTAATGATTTGTAGTAGCAAATGATTGTGCTTGACATCGGGGGTCTGGGTGAGCGTGGCCAGGTGGCCAGGGTCATGGTGGGTGTGGCCAGTTCAAAATCACTTGTATCGGGGCTTCCTGGAGTGCTCTGCCAGCGAAAATGTAAATGGGAAGGCGGCATGCGGTCCTCCTGAGCTATTTTCGCTGGCAGAGGCACCATGGGCTGGTCCTTCACTGTTTCCAGGATGGCCCCATGGGCCAAATCTAAGCACCCCGTGGGCCGGATCCAGCGCATGGGCTTTGAGTTTGACACCCGTGGTCTAGATGATGCTGACTTTATTTTTTTGTCTTTAACCAGGACCTGTCATTAATGTGTTTGAGAAATCTATAATTTAAATAATATACTTCTTCCAAAATTAAAAATTTCACAAATGGATTTATATATAAAATGGATAAAAGGAAATATCCATTATACTGCTTCTGAAAAAAATATTAATGTGGGAACAGGGATATTATTTCTGGCCAATCAGGCTTAAATTTGAAGTAAGACTAACATTTATTATCAATTTTTCATATCCCACTGAATTTTGCATCCCAAAATGCACATGTATATTAACATTTCCAGTGGGTGGATGAAGCTTTAGTTTTCTCCTGAAGTAAGTGATTTTAAATTGGATTTAGTTCACCTAAGTCCTTTCAATGCATTTGAATAAAATTACAATACAATATATGCCTATATATAGTGGTGAAGTGTTACTAAGCTTATTTCTATGTGATAAGCTTGGAAGTCACTTCTTTTTACATTTCCTTTTTCTTTATTATGTTCTTTATTATGTTTATTATTTATCATGTTATATAATCTCACTTTTTTTCTTTCTTTTCCTTCGTAATTTTCATCTCTCTCTTTCTCTCTTACTATTATAAATAAAATAGTTATTTTTTAAAAAAAGATTCTGAAGAAAACTGAGTGAAGGTGCAAGGAAATCTTACATATTGGTAAAAAGTCACTGCTTGCCTGCTGGATTTTTTAAACTGGTGGTCACAACATTCTCTTTAAGATATATCTCTGGACCCATTAATGGCTTGTTTGAAATTAATGACTGTGTCTTGGTTAGGGGTAAACTTAGAACCTCATTCCCAGGCTGTACACACTAATATAACCAATCAATTGATCTGCACAGGGTAGATGACCATCTGACAGTGCAGCCTGCAAGCTGGCTCATCATCTTGGAGCACAATAAATCACCTGTTTTTTCATCCCCTCCTCCAACTATAGGCTTGTCAAACATCTGACAGTCTACACAAAAATGCTGACAGACTGAAAGTTTCTGTGCAGGCCTGGAGTAGAGCATGCCCTTTCCTGTGCTGATAAACCCATGTTTCAAAACCCAGCTTTTGTGTAAGATTAATGTAACATTTCAACAGCTGGTATGTTATAAAGATTACTTTTCTCCTCTCTTCTGCTCTGTTCTACTAATAATTACAACTTGGAATAAGAACCTGAGGCTGTCTCACAAGACCTCCATATCGCGTTTCCATAGAAGAGTCCTGAGGAACCTTGAATCCCCCACCTGAAATGGTCCCATCTTCATGCCTTTTGCAAACAAAGGTGGATATAAATTATTCCCTAAGTGTCCTTTATGCTCTTGTCTTGCTGCAGTCTCGGGGGTGAAATTCAGCAAGTTCTGACAGGTTCTGGAGAACCGGTAGCGGAAATTTTGAGTAGTTTGGAGAACTGGCAAATATCACCTCTGGCTGGCCCCAGAGTGGTGTGGGAAGGGAGATTTTGCAATATCCTTCCCTCAGGAGTGGGGAGCGCATGGGGATTTTGCAGTATCCTTCCCCTGGAGTAGGATGGAAATGGAGATTTTGCAGTATCCTTCCCCTGCCACGCCCACTAAGCCATGCCCTCAAGCCATACCATGCCGTCAAGCCACGCTCCCAGAACCGGTAGTAAAAAAAAAATTGAATTTCACCACTGTGCACTCTGGGTAAGTTTTAAAAATCAGTGGTTAGAAAACTATTCCAAGAGACACTTAAAATGCAGAGGGGGGAAAAATGGGGGTGGGGGAGGGTTATATTTAATTATTTAATTTTCTGAAAATAACCAATGGTTTCAAATTCTGAAACACACTGAAAATGTCTCTCTCCATATCTGGGACAATTGGACCCTTCCTTCCCTAAAGGAGGCAGTGATCTTGTTCTCTTCTACCAAAAAAAGAGAGAGGAAAGTTGCTTACCTGATGGGAGAAGCCTTTCACAACTTGTCTTTGTTTAAGGTTGGTCTCGCCATCCAGATTTGCTGTCTCCAGATAACAGATCCTGTTCTGATCAGAGGAGTAGAGGAGCAGAATATCAGCAGGAATGACCTCATTGCACTGCAGCTGCACAAAATCTCCCACTTGAACATCTTTCCAGCACTTCTCAATGTAGGTGTTTTGGCTCCTGTTAGGAGAAGATGCACCATCTGTTAACAATCTGTGACTGCCCTATCAACGCCTGGAGCACCTCTTTTCTTTAGGGCCCAGGAAAGCATTTTGTTTAAAGATATTTTTTTTAATGCAAGTGGATTTATGGGGAAAGCAGATCCATCCATCCATCCATCCAATTTGTATGGCCATCTATCTCAACAAGTGACTAGGTGGAAAAAGAATCTTAAAATATATTAAAAAACAATTGCTAAGATAAATATAGGAAGTGAATCATATCAATTTTCACAAGCAACCAGATGCTTTGAAAGTTGATATTATATCATTGATATCTCTACTCAGGGGAATTCCCCTAAGTTCATATTTTTAAGTTCAAGAGGATCAATAAGTTATCAAGTAGTTTTTAAGGAGACGGACAAATCTACAAAAAATGTTTCATTAATCTATGTTGTTATATAATGGTAAAACTGGATTAAAATTTCAGGTGTATCTTTTTCTTTAGGTCAACAGAGTAGTAACATTTTAGAACAGATTACTGCTAATAAAGATTTTTTTAAAAAACATTTGAGTTATTGCAAAAAAATGTTTTGGGTTGCCTTAAGCTGTAGGATAGCAGTGTATAAAATTAAATATCTTTGTTTTCACAAATGCAGTCAAAACACATTAGCATCTTCTAACACTCTTAAATTATTGTCAACGCTGAAAAGTGTTCCCACGTTACTTATTTAGATTTGTTATAGCCACCCACTTCAGTCTTCTCTCTATATGTATTATAAAATATTTATCTTTAGTTTTTGCAGCAATCATTCCCTTATATGGATTTTTCCTTATCCATAGGCTTTTTTCATGTCATCTTTCCAGCACAGATTTTCCATCCCACTACTATAATTCCATGATAATGTGTAACAGATTATTTTTCACTCTGTTTCAAATGATTCCCATAGCTTTTTCTTTATGTCCGCTGACCCTTTATTCAATTTATTTACTAATGCTTTTTCAACAGAACTCACACATCCTCTTGTACCAATTATATTTTTTTGTTTCTTTCTCTTTTTCCCTCATATAACCCATGTTTCTAGTTGTCCACTGAATTCTGTTTTTCCAGCTTTGGATTTTCTTTTTTCTGCATTGGTCCACCAGCAGCAAAATTCCTAGCTACATCAAGGACATCATCCAACACTATATCGTCTTCATCTTATCTTGTTATCTATCCAGTTTTTAAAAATAAAATATGAAAGTTGTTTGTTCTTGCGTTTGCTGTTGTCATTCAAATGACCATCCAATTCCAGTAAATATTATTGCTGTCTGATAGTGATGCTTGCTTGTTTTAATGGGTTGTTGGGATGATCTTCTTTACTTGTTGACTTTACCTGGAGAATACACTGGCATACGCTCCCAGTACATTTTGCTCATCCCTCTCAGGAACGCTCCATTCTCCCAACCACAATGACTCAGGATAGCAGGACTTAAGGGCTTCATTGTGCTCACATACTTTATTCATTCTCTCAGTCTTTGGAAATGATCAAATCAGTCATGCTTTGAGATTTAGATTTATTCTTTTGACATGCATATGTATGAATCATTTTATACTTAAAACAGGCATTTTTTTTTTTAAAAAAGAAGGTAACCATAGATCCCCATTATCATTCTCTCTTGGGTTTCTGAAAGGTCCAGTCATGTTATTTGCATTCCTATTCCTACCAGCTATTCATGTCACCTAACAGAATAATGTTTTCATCCAGATTACATTCATTCAAAATGCTGCATTATTTTTCCCAAGATGGTTCTCCAGTTCTTCTATAATCACCATTCACTGGAATTTAATTTGCAACTGTATGGATTCCTGTTTTTATATGCAACCCCCAACAATTAATATATTTTAGCACTTTCATTCCTAATTAAGCCTGCTCTTGCCCCCATTTATATATAAATCAACTCCATTTCAATAAAAATCATCCAACCTTTATTTGGATCTATTACATCCTTCCCTTTCCTTTTAGTTTCTCACTATACACACAATATTCTTTCATTCTTTCATTTGATTTGTTAATGCATACGCTTTGATGTTCAGCCCTCTTGCAGTCCAAGTCACAAAGTTTTATATGCCATGAACGACATCAAATGGATTCATAGTTATTGGCCTTTGCTGGTCATCATGGCCTTGGTTACCTGAGACTTTCAAATGATGCTTTTTAATAAGAGAAGGAAAGATTGATTAGTCATAGTCATGCCTGACCACATACAGCAAGGACAGTAGTGATTTGTTTTGATATACTCTGCTCAAGAATGTGTTCAGCCCAGTCTCCTGCTCGACAACACATATGGGAGGCGGAAAGGAGGCTGTGGGAACACAAATTAAAGATACCTGGAAGCTGAAATGGAGAAGCTCTTCACAGGGATTGGTGATGGTGGCACTGGGTGTTAGGTGGCCGGACGTGTCGAGGAAAGGATTGGCAGCGAGTGAAAGTAGTGGAGGATCACAGGTGAATGGAGGCAACGGCAGCATTTGATGACATCACGGGCTGACACAGGGATAATCAGTGGTCCGTTTGAATGCCTCGATCATCTGGGAATAGCTCAGCTGTTCATTATGTGTGTGGGACAGGCAGAGCCAGCGCAGACATATAAAAAGCGCTGAGAGGCAGCTGCTCTAAGTGCCAACTTTAAACTAATGTAACTTAGCGTTGCCTTGGATCTACCTTGCAGTTTCAAAAAACCATTTTCCAATTCTGGTTTCAGCGTGGATTGTTTGGGGCTGTCAAGGTTTGTTTAGGAACGCTGAGAGAAAATTGGCGCTGAGAGCTATGGATTTCATTGTGGACCTCCCAGAAAGCAATGGCAACATGGTACTATAGACTGTAATAGATCTGTTTTCCAAATAGGCACATTTTATACCATGTAGCGGGCTGCCCTCAGCTAGATGATTAGCGAAAATGTTCATTCAACAGAAAGCAAAGCATTGCTATTGTCTACATGGGGTACCTCAGTGAATTATCTCAGACAGAGGAGTACAGTTTACAGCTAGGTTTTGGCGAAACTTTATACAAGCTGTAGGAGCAACACAAGGATTAAGTTCAGCCTTCCACCCTAGCACCAATGAGTAGCATTAGAGAAAGCAGCTAAGGAGTATAAACAGCAAGCAGATAAGAAGAGGGCAGAACATAAACCTTTCCGAGTGGGAGATCAAGTATACCTATCCACAACGTATATAAAACTGAGGATACCGAATAGAAAATTGGGTCCTAAGTATTTAGGCCCATTTAAAGTAATCAGGGTGATTAACCCAGTAACAGTAGCTCTGAAGTTCCCACCCCTACTAGGCAAGATCCACCCAGTATTTCATAGCAGTCTATTAAAACCAGTGGAAGCCTTCAGAGACCCCTCAGAATACCCTGGACCACTAAAGGACAATCAGTATGAAATAGACAAAATATTAGATTTTAAAATATACAGGGGCAAAGTCAAATACCTAGTACAGTGGAAGGGATATTCCTATGAGGATGCCTCCTGGGTGGCTGCGGAAAATATCAATGCTGAATGGCTATTAAGACGGTTCCATAGAAAAAACTCACAAAAGCTGAAGGCTGATGTTAACATCTCCAATTTATCTCTTGCAGGGGGGCTTCTAGTAAAGGGGGCCGCCTGTCGAGCCCAATCTCCTGCTCGACAATGCATATGGGAGGCGGAAAGGAGGCTGTGGGAACACAAATTAAAGATACCTGGAAGCTGAAACAGGGAAACTCTTCACAGGGATTGGTGATGGTGGCACTGGGTGTTAGGCAGCCAGACGTGTCGAGGAAAGGATTGGCAGCGAGTGGAAGTAGTGGAGGATCACAGGTGAATGGAGGCGACGGCAGCATTTGATGATGTCACGGGCCGACACAGGGATAATTGGCAGCCCGTTTGAATACCTTGATCAGCTGGGAATAGCTCAGCTGTTCATTATGTGTGTGGGATGGGCGGAGCCTGCGCTGACATATAAAAAATGCTGAGAGGTGGCTGCTCTCAGCACCAACTTTAAACTAATGTAACTTAGTGTTGTCTCCGATCTACCTTGCAGCTGCAATACACCATTTGCCAACTCCGGTTTCAGCGTGGATTGTTTGGGGCTGTCAAGGTTTGTTTAGGAATGCTGAGAGAATGTTTATGCTATCCTATGCAAATGAGGATACCTAATCAATTGTGGCTTGGAAGTCAGCATGCTATTGCCTGGTGGAGCAGTGGTTAGAATGCAGTGTTGCAGGCAAACTCTGCCCACAGCCTGGAGTTCAGTCCCAATGGGGCTCAAGGTATACTCAGCCTTCCATCCTTCTGAGGTCAGTAAAATGAGGACCCAGATTGTTGGGGCAATATGCAAATAATATTAACATTATAAACCATCTAGAGAATGCTGTAAATCACTATGGGACAATGTATAAATTCTAAATGGTATTGCTATGGCCTTGAATCCATCAGTTAGTAAATTAGTAAAAATAGTGTACTGACATATTCTGGATATAATCTTTTGACAGTTTACCAAAAAACCCCTGAGCTGATTAATTGAAACTGGCATTTTAAACTCAGCGTACCAGGTAGCAAGTAAATATTCCTTAAGATGGCTTTCTACAACTAGGGTAACTAACGAATTGAGGACATGTGAGTATGTATAAGAAAAGAAACACTTGGAGAAAAGCTTTTCATCCTTCATGACAGATGAGACAGAAAGAACTGTGTTCATGGGTTGTATGGGGCTTTATATAATCAACGCCAGCAATTCAGTGGTGGGTTGCTACCGGTTCGCACTGGATTGGGTGAACTGGTAGCGGTGTCGGGATGAGGCTCCGCCCACCCGCCTGGACGCTTCTGCGCAAGTGTGTGTGAGCACGCGCACACGCACGAGTGAACTGGTAGCGACAGGATTTGGAACTTGCTCCTGCAGCAATTGGAATTGTATTTGGGAGTCCACAACTAACCAAAGAGGTTAAAGACAAGGTAGGTTCCATGTGGTAGGAAACAATCTGAATGCCATATCATTACTATCTGAAGCCTCCAAATTGCTTCAAGAGAAGTCCCATCTACTGTGCACCATGGTAATCTAAAACAGTTTTTTCCAAGGCAAAAGTCATTATCATTGGGCTAGTTCCAGGGGTGAAATCCAGCAGGTTCTGACAGGTTCTGGAGAACCAGTAGCGAAAATTTTGAGTAGTTTGAAGAACCGGTAGCGGAAATTTTGAGTAGTTTGGAGAATCAGCAAATACCACCTCTGGCTGGCCCCAGAGTAGGGAGGGAATGGGGATTTTGCAGTATCCTTCCCCTGCCACACCCACCAAGCCACACCATGCCCACCAAGCCACGCCCACAGAACCAGTAGCAAAAAAAAATTGTATTTCACCACTGGCTAGTGACTGTTCTGTGCCTGAAAAAGTTCATCCATCTAAGATAACAAAGTATGTTTCATGCCCAGATGCCAAATTGGTATTCTGAGAGAAGACTAAATCTAATAGCACCTTAAACTCTATATTGACTCCCAAATGAGAAACACAAGATAATTGACACTAGTTCCTTGGTCAAAGAAAACATTTATTTACACTTTTTAGGCATTTCCTGCAATCCAATCAAATAGATGAAAAGAAGAAATGTAATCTATATATTAGCTGGCAGAATTTTCAAATTTACAGAATTTATACACCTTCAGTTAGCCGAATAAAGTTTCTCATGGTAAACTGCTTCTGCTTTAAATCGAAATACCAGAGACAATTTATATTAAACATTGGAATGATTATCCTGACATTTTCAAGCCAATAGAGCAAGTCTCCAATGTTGCTTTCTGGAAACAGTCTACCATATAAGAATGAAACTCTAGTTTCTAATTCTCCAATATTCTATTAGAGAAAAAAAAATGTAATAATGATCCAGGACAACCAGTATGGGTTAAAAAGATGACCAGATTAAAATGATTTTATAATCTTCATTGAGTAATGCAGCCTTGAGTTCTCATGAATTCAACTTCCTTTATTACCTTCCTTTTTCAGGATCAGTTGTAAACATACCACAATTGATCTAGATTGCACAATGCATGAAGTAAAAAAACCACATTTTTAGCAACAATGGTTGAGTTCAGAGAGCATATTGTATATTAAGATCAAATAAAATCATATTATGTTTAGTTTAAAGCTTCAATATGAAGCTTCCATAAAACTCTCTACATGCTGTTTTGGTAGTGGTTATTATTATGCGACACCTAACAACAATACTGATTCCCTTTAAAGCCACCAAATCCTAGCAAATTATTTTGAGGTTTTTTGGAAATAGGGGTAGATAGTATAGAGAACCACATCATGGTTTTCATTTTATAACTATTTTATTTTAGGGCATGTACTTTTTGTTCCATCTGGCTTCTTTAATTTTGCTTCTTGTGTTTTCAAGCAATTCACAGTGTCTCATAGCTAGAAATGTTTAATAGGAAATGAAAATGGTGATTGCCTATAGAGCAGGGGTGAAATGCTCCTGGTTTGGACCAGATCGCATGGTGGCGGGTGGTTCGGAGAACCGGTAGCAAAAATCCCTGCCCAGCTGAGCCGCGCAAAAATCCCTGCCCAGCTGAGCCGCGCAAAAATCCCTGCCCAGCTGAGCCGCGCAATCATCAGAGGCTTTTTTTTATTTTTAAAAGCATTTTTTCTACACCTCTTCGGCCGAAAAAATGCTTTTAAAAGTAATAAATAAATAAATAAATAAATAAATAAATAAATAAATAGCCTCTGATGATCACGCGACTCAGCTGGGATCGTCAGAGACTTTTAAAAGCATTTTTTTTACAACCTCTTTGGCCGAAGAAGTTGTAGAAAAAATGTTTTTAAAAGAAAAAAAAGCCTCTGACGATCAGGCAACTCAGCTGGGATTGTCAGAGGCTTTTAAAAGCATTTTTTCTACAACCTCTTTGGCCCACCAAGCCATGCCCATAGAACCGGTAGTAACAAATTTCACATTTCACCACTGCTATAGAGTAGGTCTCATACTGGAGTGAGTGGATCCCATATATTTTATATCCATAATTTGATTGTTCCCAACCTGGATTTATGAAAGAGGGTTGGATCTATATCTGGTTCAATGCAGTTTGCCCAAGTCCAGTCAGGTCCAAATGAATGACTCCCACTTTCATCTTCCCAAAAAGAACTGATCTTTTAGAACTGTGCTTTTAGAGAGCACAGATCATATTAGGTTGATTTTCTTTATATTCCTTGCTTTGGTTAGGACATGTGGCAAAAGATTGCCTGTCAGTACTAAATTTTCTCCTTCTCCCAGATGACTGAAAAGCACAACTGGTAGGAATTTGTGAAGACAATTTAAACCCAGCCTAATAGTACTAACACTGTGAAGAATTACCGCAAGGATGTTGCTAGCATTCCCTTTTTCTGTGTAATGAGCAAAATCAATGTTCAAAATGAGTGTGATGTCTTCAGGAACAGTTTGATCATGTACTAAGATGTGGAAGAAATCTTCTATAGATATGTACATTCAAACATTCATTGTCTATTGGGAGAACACCCTTTCTCGAAAACCTGCATTATACAAAGCACTGGAACCAAAAGGTGTGGCACTGGCAATGATTGAAGAGGCACCTGGCTTTTCCAATAATGGAATTGTATGTAAATGGAAGTTTTGGCAAGAAGACGTAAGACCCTGTCTCCCTGATAAATATTGTTACCTCCATTAATTCATTGCCTGGAGTTATTTCAGTGTTGCAGCATGTTTATTAATAACATTATGCAAATCAATTCTATTTAAGAGGAAGCCTTGGTTAGCCTTTTGCAAGGTAAAATTTCAAGATCAGCTGAAGACGAACATGGTATTAGGACATCAACAAGCTTTTCTAAGAGAAATCTCACAACAGCCTGTGAAGATTTGTCTTAAATATTAGAAGCTCTGGTTTAGGAACTAGCTGCAACTGTGTAAAATAAGCCCAACAAGTACTTCACATTATTAGATATAAATAGTGAGAAACCGGTCACTTTATGAGAGAAATGGGCAGCATAAAAGTTTAATAAACAAAATAATAAAATAAAACAAAACACTTCCTCATTTAGTACCATGATGTTATGCCTCAGGTTTTTTGCTTAAAAGGAAGAATGACTAGGAGCAAAACTAAAGTAAACTTTCTTTTTATAAAAGCAATGATGAAATGATCTTAAGAAGATTATAGAAGAACTTTCATTAGCAGCATCTGCCAGGAACACTTCAAAATAAGAAATCATATGTAGGATGAATCTGTGGTGAAATTCAAATGTTTTTACTACTGGTACTGCGGGCATGGCTTGGTGGGTGTGGTGTGGCTTAGTGGGAGTGGCTTGGTGGGCGTGGCAGGGGAAGGATACAGCAAAATCTCCATTCCCTCCCCACTCCAGGGGAAGGATACTGCAAAATCCCCATTCCCACCCCACTCTGGGACCAACCAGAGGTGGTATTTGCCGGTTCTTCGAACTACTCAAAATTTCTGCTACTGGTTCTCCGAACTACTCAAAACTTCTGCTACCGGTTCTCCAGAATCTGTCAAAACCTGCTGGATTTCACCTCTGGGATTAATCCAACTGGCATTCTATGGATCCCAATTCATAATACTGTAGCAGTGTGTGAAAAATTCTTGTATTCCAAACAGATCCAGGATATATGAACATGTATGTAAAAAAGTCAAGCTATGGGAAGCACAGTTTAAATATGTTATCAATATCTTTAAACCTGACCTGATAGAAATATGTGATAAGAAAGTACTGCTAAAAACAATTATAAAGGATCTCATCCATTTTACAAACTTTCAACTTTTTATCACAAGTTTTCCTTGTAGCCAATATAATTAATTTTTAAGAAAAATAATGATTTGATCTATGCCTTTGTCACTTGAAATTGAAAAAAAAAAATCTAAATTCAAGGTGTTCTGATACATCAAGGCAATTAAGAGTTCTGATGCACCCATCACATAGCTCCATGGAAATGTTGAAGGACAACACTATGGAAAATTCCAAGTGACTACCATCTGGAGGTATGGAAAGTTCTAAGTGGCATCGGAAGGTAAATTAATTGCTGGTGTCCAACTAGCCAAAATTCATCACTTGCCTTAGGGAAAGCAGTTCCCATCTACTAGTTCAGCTTCCTCTAATTTTGAGTTTAGGTCAGAGCCCTGAGGCAAAATTGAGTAAGGGTAATCATCAAAATTTGTTGCCACTAAAGAAAATATTTGTTTTACTCTTCTTTTATGTGGCAAGGAAGCAGAGATCTTGTCTAATAGTATGGTATTCAAATATACACCTGTACACTATCATTTCCTAGACTTTTATCTGAAATTAAGTTCCATACTGGTGCCAACTTGCTGTTCGGATGACAAATAGTAACAAAGAATGTTCCACCCATAGCTGGACATCACGACAGGCCACAGTTTAGGTATTCTAACCTTAAAAAGAAATAAAGCCTTTATGGTAAATGCCTATGTAAATGCTTTCCCATCCTTACTAAAATATATCAGAAATTGGCCTATTAGTGAAAAATCCCGTGGCATATTTATGCTACAGAGACTAGGAGGCCTAGGAAAAGATTTGGAATTTAGTGAGTTAAACTAAATTTAAAGCAGGGTATAGAGATGAAGATACAGATATGTGGCAAAATTCAGATCAACACTTCTCCACTCTTTAGAAACTCAGGAATAAAATACAGATAGTAATAAAATTCTCTTTTCCTATTCCTAAGAGCACTAATAGGGACAATAATATGGATCTGTGCCACTAAAGGTAAAGGTAAAGGTTCCTCTCGCACATATGTGCTAGTCGTTCCCAACTCTAGGGGGCGGTGCTAATCTCCGTTTCAAAGCCGAAGAGCCAGTACTGTCTGAAGATTTCTCCATGGTCATGTGGCCGGCATGACTAAATGCCAAAGGCGAATGGAACGCTGTTACCTTCCCACCAAAGGTGGTCCCTATTTTTCTACTTGCATTTTTTATGTGCTTTCGAACTGCTAGGTTGGCAAAAGCTGGGACAAGTAACGGGAGCTCACCCTGTTACATGGCACTAAGGATTCGAACAACTGAACTTATGACCTTTTGATCGACAAGCTCAATGTCTTAGCAACTGAGCCACCACATCCCCTGTGCCACTAAAATGACATAATTCAGATATCATGACTTCAGGTTCCATACCTAAAGATGAAATGTTCTCATATGGTTCAGTGGTTCATGCACACAAATTCAATTCCAACTTTTCTTCTTGATTCTTCATAGTTTACAAGTAAAATAGGTAAATTACAACCAAACTTGAGAAAAAAAAAAACTCCATTGCTGTCTGTAAGGCAGCATAGGAAACTCAGTTCAAACTTTTGGGTTTGAATTCTGGTATGTATGTAAAGTACTGTTGTGTGACTCATCATTGGCCTTATTTTGCGTGGGTGAAAAAATATGGTGACCGAGGAAGTGAGAGAAGGAATTGTAATACCAGAAGGATGAAGGAAGGAAGAGAAGGAAACTGTGAGGCCTTAGGGATATCTCTGGTGGTTGGTTTGTGGTTTGATTGTGGTGTCTGAACTGGGCCAGTGTCCCGATGCAAATTTTTAGTTTCCTCAATAGTTCTCCTTTAGGCCAAGAAATTAGGAACAGAAATATAATAATCAACTAAATACTACAATAATTATATGTTAAATATTACATTTACAATGGTTATAAGAAAAGAAACATGATTAACAAAATGTGACAGTTCAGTAAATGATGACAGCAGCACGGATATCATTTTTTAGAAACCAAGAGATGGACTATCAAAGTATTACAGAAACTGTACACATATTTTGCTCACTGTTCTGATTTTACCTAAATATTTATAGGTTCTGACTAGCAATCTGACTAGCGATATAAAAGGGTTGTTATGTATATGACAGCTGTAAAAAAACCAGAAAAACAAAACAAAACACATTTTGGGAATCATTTAAAAAAGATCGAAAACTGCCAAAACTACAACTCAATTCTTGGCTATTGTCTTTGCAATGAACACTACATCTCTATGATATGTCACATAAGTTTAGTTTGGAACAGGGAAAGAAACAGAAGAAAGCAACTTGGGTGGGGTTATTAGAGAAAATTTCACTCTCTTCGGCAATACTAAAATATTTGTTTTTATGGATTTAGCTAGATTATTTAAGACAAAGTAGCATTAGTAGTAAATAACATTGGATAATATCTGAAGGCTCATTCAAGTTGCTTCTGAAACCTCCCCAAACTGCATCCCAGAAGGTATTTACCTGCTGTATACTAGGCAGTCCATGCTATTGATCTCCTTGTCCAGCTTGTATCTCCGGAAGTCTTCCCAAGCATCTTTAAGAGCAGTGATGGCCATTATAACACAGATGGGCAACACAGAGATTCCTGGCTCAAAAACATTGACTACCGGCACAAAATTAAGAACAACGATGGCCACAAAATATATGTTGGCAAAGCGGTGAAACTGTTCAAAAATATTTTTAGGGATAAAAGACAAGAATGTGTATCTGGTGGTCTTGATTTTGTTGCCTGCATAATATCTGTTTGGATTTTCTTTCCACTTGGCTTCGAAGGGCAAGTTCGACAGCACAATTCGTTTAGTTTCTTCATTCTTTCCCCCTTTCCTTCTCGTCACAGATTCCACACTCTCAGACTCTGAGACAACACTCTGGCAGCACGGTCTTCTGAACCAATGTATATCCTGTAGGAATGTTACTGAGCACATTTCCTCGACATCTTCCTGCCCCTTTAAAGCTACACTTAAAGAATTAAAACACAAACTATTCTAGTTGGTTTCTTCCAGGGAGAAGTGTCAGGCTGAATTTAATTGAGCCAACTGCTTTTGCTTGCTTTAGTCAACACCTGTTGAAACACAGAGGTGTCATCCTTCTGCAAACCAGTTTTGCTGCCATCAAAAAGAGCGATCCTGGGTCCTAGTGCCTGCTTTGCTGCTGATCTGGATTTTTTTTTCCTCGGTTGTACAATGACACCAAAACTTTCTGAACAGTTTAAAATAGAAAATAGAAGTTCACTGGCCTCTTACTTGAATCTCAGATATGTGTGGATTATATGGCCTTTATAATTTTAAATACTTGAAATTTAAAACAACAACTCCAAACAATCACATTTCTTTGCATGGAAATTACACGCAGAGAAATTTGTCTGTACACTGTTTTCCATAATTTGTATCTCATTCCCCAAAATGCTTGCATCTCCAGCTGTTTGCACTGTCAAAAAAAATATTCAATTAAAGAATGGCTATATATTATATGTGATGCAAAGAGGAGTATCTGTAGAATAGCTTCACACATCACCCTAAACCATGCTTTAACTATGGGTTATTAAAGAAAGCACCGTGGTTGCAAACCATGGTTTGCACATTCAATGGCTGAATTTGTAGAAAGCAATAAGCTAAAACCAGGCATATTACATGATTGCTTATGTGAAATAAATCTTACTTCTGTAGGAATCCAAATAACTGTGGCATAACATTATGAATTTTGTGATATTCGTCAGAATTGATGTTTGAGATACAATTTTTAACAGGAAATTGAATGGACCAACAGAATTGCAGCAATACAGGTATTATAAAGATAAAATTATCTTAAGCTACAAATTGTATTCTGATAGTTTATTGCTTACATCAATATAGGGGATGGGTTAGGGATATTAGGAATAATAATGTAATGGCACATTTATAGACTTACTTTTTGTATGCCTTTGTTTTAGAAGAATTGATTTGCTGATCCAGTTTGTATCTCTTATAATCTTCAGTGCCATCCTTAACTGCTATAGTTAAAAGCACAGCAACTAAAGGTAACATTGTGATGTCCCTCTGAAAAACTTCCAGTTGTGGGAACCAGTTGATGATCACCAAGAGGAGGAAGTAAATGTTGGCCAACCTAAAAGGATAGAATCATTAATGGAGTTGTTATGTTTATCCTCTTTCTTATTGTTCTGGTGGGGCAATGATTTCTGGTCCAATCAAACCAACCAACCAACCAACCAACCAACCAACCAACCAACCAACCAACCACCAATCCTTATTTGTTCGTTTGCTTTAATGGCTAAACTTAACTCTGTCCAAAAACTGTGTCTATGCAATGCATTTACCATGGTTTAACCAAATTAATTTTTTGCGTTTCCAATCATGCACTGAACCACACTAACCATGCAGGGTGATTTTGCATAAAATATTAGACTAAATTGTGATGAGTTAGTTTGTGGCACGGTGACAAGTCAGCTGTAGCATCTGTGTGGCCAGGGTTCAAATAGGCAAGATGGTGTACAGCAGAGTTCCCAACCCTTGGGCTGCAGACTGATACCAGTCCATGGCCTGTTAGGAACTGTGGGCTAGCGAGCACATATATTCTCAATCATATGTGTATTATCTGTTATCTTCCTTCACAATGTGAAGAACATTCTTATGCACAAGTGTAAAACTATATGTAGATTAAAGCCACATAAATGTTGACCTACAGACTATTGACAGCCAAGGCAGAGCTGTAGATTATCTCATGGCTTCAAAACCAATTTCCTAAGCAGGTCTTGGGATGGTTTTAAATTGTTCTGGATGATCCACTCCACCAGAGAAAATGTATAGCTGCTTTGTCATGACCCAGTTGCTATGGCTAGGTTATTCAAGACTGGTCTATAATTTCTCAGGTCAGATGAATTTAATTAAAGCTTCTTCTGAAGGGTGCTTAGAATAGCTTCCTGAGGATCTGGACCATCTCATTACTTAAAGAAGTGTTATTTATAGCTCCCAATGAATCACCAAGCCTCTCCCAACACACTGGAATTAGGCAACGTCTGACACACATCACAATCTAGTGTCTAAATAGCCCAAGAAAGGATTGTATAGTATCTCATGTCATACTAAATGACCTACTCTTTAAAATGCTATTGGACTGTCCCTTATTATTCATTTTATAAATCATCACCCATATCTAAATATGGAATTCAAGGTTGCTTGTGTGACTTCCTGTTGCACAATGAGACTTTGATCCAATCCTTCCTTCCCCTTCTGTAGTCTTCCCCATGAGATAGGGAGGTTCTTCTGACTTTCTTCAAAGTTTAGAGCATGTGTGTTTATGGAGGGAAGAAGGGGTAAACTTCATTGGCACATCCACAGATGGTGCCAAAGAGGAGTATTAGATTCCACTCTAATACACTGAACAGAACAGAATAACAGAGTTGGAAGAAATCTTAGAGCTCTTCTAGTCCAATCCCCTGTTAAAGCAGGGAGCCCTATACCAGGGGTGTCAAACTCGTGGCCTGTGAGCTGGATGCATCATGTACTGGCCCTGCCCCTGCCTGGTTTAGCAAAGGGAAAAAAAGTCCCTATACATCACACGACGCTGCTGTGACGATGCAAGTTTGACACCCCTGCCTTATACCATGTCAGACAAATGGCTGTTTCTTCTCTTCTTAAAAACCTCCAGTGATGGAGCATCCACAACTTCTGGAGGCAACTCATTCTACTGATTAATTGTTCTGTCAAGAACTTTCTCCTTTGACCTAGGTTGGTTTTTTCCTTGATAGGTTTCCATTCATCACTTCTTGTCTTACCTTCAGGTGCTTTGGAAAATAAATTGACCCTCTCTTCCTTGTGGTAGCCCCTCAAATATTGGAACACTGCTATTATGTCACCCCTAGTCCTTCTTTTCATTAAACTAGACACACCCAATTTCTGCAACCATTCTTCATTTCTTTTAGCCTCCAGTCCCCTAATCATCTTTGTTGCTCTTCTCTGCACACTTTCTAATATACAGTATTTATACACTGTATAAATGATCTCCACTTTTAATTTAGAGTTCGTTGAATATCTGATGTCAATCAGATTTGCAATAGAGATACTATGAATAGGCCAAAATCTAGCTTAAATCTTCCAAGGTTTTCGCATTGTTACTTAAAATCTCATAACATTTTGGTCATTTTAAAATAAAGAAACAATTTTATTTTATTGTAATTTTGGTGTTATGTGGGAAGATCATATACACCATGTTTCTGTATCTGATATGCTGACTGAGGAATACTGGGAACTGAAGTCCACATATCTTAAACTTGTCAAGGTTGTGAAACATTGCTGTATAACAAACATGGTGTGTGCCTATGCTGTGTTGCCTGTTCCAGACTTATATAATGGGAAAACCTTTGATGACAATTTAAAGGAGGAGTTTGAAATCTGCAACAATAGCTAATTCTTACCTCTCTAAAGGCATTATGTGCTTTTTTGTATGATTCTTTTTTTTGAATACCTTTTTTCCATTTACTGAAAACAGATAAAATAACCATCCTTGTGGTTTTCTTTTGGTGGTAGTGGTGCCTTTTCATACCTGTGAAATTGTTCAAAGAGATTTTGGGGTAAAAAGGTCAGCAAAGTATATTTTGTGGTTCGTATCCCATTTTTGCAGTACATCTTCAGGACTCTTTCCAACTCCTTTTGAAATCTAGCATTACTAGGAAAGACAACCCTACATCTGTCCCAGTTGTGTTTCCGGTTCTGCCTTGGATTGTCAGACGATAAGAGAGGTGTTGATTCCAATGGTGAACTTTCTTCTTTTGGCCATCGCCAACGGTACATGGCCGAGTCAACTGGTAGAGTCATGGTCACAGATAAGGGATGTCTGAAACACAAACGCAGAACAGGAACTGAAAAACAATTCTAGCCTGGAAGCGAATGGACCTCTTACTAGTGTCTGAGTTCACATGTCACCTGCTGCACAAAAGGGCACCCAGTACAAGAAAAATGCTTCCCCAAAAAGCAAAAGAGGAACACATGGTTAAAACTGTTTGCAGGAAATGATGAAATGCACACAGGATGACTTGCAACCTTCATAACTAAATGATTTATAGAGCAAACAAACACAGTGAACTGTGTCATAGCAGATGCTGACATTTGACAACCTAAGGGGAAATCCTATCCGGCTTGTTGTGTGCAATGAACATGTAAAGACATTTCTGTCTGATTGAAGCTCTGCTCTCTTTGCCTCCTTGTTGCTGGACGAAAGGAGCCGGGATTGGTGATGGGGCAGAGAATATGGGAAAAAGCAAAAACAGGGGAAAATATAATCCGATATTCATCTTTGTCCTTATTGTTAGAAAAGCCCTTTGTGATAAGAAAGGGTTAAACTGTTGCTTATAAGATCATTTCCCTGGAGGGGAAAAATTAAAAGCAAGGATAATTACAATTTACGACACACACCTGGGCCTTGTAAGCAGCAAACACATCCAATAGTCACACGGATTGTGCTCATCTACTATTTTAAATCCAGCCCACTCCTGAATACAGTCTCTCAGTATTTCAGTTTCAACTCTCTACAACAGGTGAAAATATAGGTAGTCAAAACCTCTAGCCAAAGCCTTAATGATAATTCAGCAGCTTTCTTATTAATTTTTAAAGCCTGATGCAATCAGGACACATTGCAGACATTTGGAATTTGGAAGCCTAGAAACATAATCTCTGAGTTGTGGCATAACAACATTTTACCACCAAAGCCAGCATTTTAGGCAGCCCGTGACTCTTTCACTTTTGTACAAAATGTATCTCTCTCAGTTGAAGTTAATACTGTCCTGGAAACCTATAGTTTGTAGAGATCTTTATATTTTCCTTCAAACACCAGCTGTTTCTTTCATCCCGTCTCTATTTTGCTAGTGTAAGAACTGAGTCTTGGATACAAAAGGACTGACATGGATTGCTACGAGTGGGAGAAAAGTAACCAGTCACAGGTTTTTTTCACCTCTTGAAATGTACTTTGTCTTTTTGATTAAAAAGCATTCGAAAAAGCAAATTCAGACAACACACAATTTAAAATATAGTGTGCATTTAACACCAGGATAAAGAGAACAAAATGAAATGTAGATATCTGAAACTTTTATAATATTAACCAGAAGGGTGATAAGTCTGGTGCAACGGTTAAGGCACCAGGCTAGAAATGGAATCTGTGAGAGAATCTAGTCCTGACTTAGGCACAAAGCCAGCTGGGGATCTTGAGCCAGTTGCATACTCTCAGCCCCATGAAGAAGGCAATGGCAATCTGACTGCAGGGCTTGCCCAGGTAGTTATCAGTAGTCAACACTGAGCTGAAGGCATCCCTTCCTCCTGGAAAGTTTTCAGCATTGCCTTAAAACAGGGAACTGACACTAGAAGAATTTCTTGGGCTAAGAATTCTACAAATGTTGCAGAGGCCACTGAAAAGCCCCTTTTCTTCTATATACAAAATTGGTTTTACTGGAAATGTGTAGAGAAGCCTGTGTGGTTGGTATTTTTTGCATGTGTGGGAGATTCCTGCAAGAGCAAATAGCCTTTTAGCTATCAAGATGCAGAAGAGGGGAGATCGGAACAATTCCTTTTAATTTGAACCTGCTGATTCTGATTTTTCTATCCCAGGTAACAGACATTGCCTGATCTTAGAAGACAGTGTCAATTCTTCATTGTCTTCTTCAAGATAAATGTATCCAATTCCTTTGTGTCACTTGGTCTCCCAATGTCTTATCATCTTTGTCAATCTCATACCTAATTTTTTTGATACAGAATCCTTAAATGATGGTTGAAAGAGTAGTTCAGGTGACAGATGAACAAAGCAAGTAAAGGGATACTATTGCTACTTACAATCTGGCTAGAATACTTTTCCTGCCTGAATTAGATGCTTCAATCCTTAATAGCAGCCTATAACCAAGTAAATGACAGTCATGCAAAAAGTCTCATTAATCAGACCTAATCCCAAGTAAAAGAAAATTGTTCTGGGATTTCCTCACAGATTCCCAGAATATTGGGAATTAAATTAGATATACTCCAACCTTCAGAATAACAATAACAGAGTTGGGAGGGACCTTGGAGGTCTTCTAGTCCAACCCCCTGATCAGGCAAGAAACCCTATACTATTTCAGACAAATGGTTGTCCAATCTCTTCTTAAAAACTTCCAGTGTTGAAGCACCCACAACTTCATTTATTAGTGAGTACATTAATGTATGTATCTCTGTGAGTTATTCATCCCTTTTCTCATAAAGTCCCTAATAGATGGAAGAGACTTAAGAGAAAAGGCTAAAATGCCCATTGGTTTTTTCATGTCTTAGGTTTTGAAAAACTCCTTTTTTTCTAAACTCAGAACCTCTTCATGCTAGAATTGTGTTTTACCCATTTTTGCAACTTTTATTTATTTATAAAACACATTGCTATCTTGACATAACCAGAAAGACTCTTGGCCGTTTACAGAGAATTTAATTGCCATCCCATTTCTAACTCATGGTTTGCTTATGGTCTGTGCAGACACTTAGTGGCTTTTTACATATACAGCCATAAAGCCAGGAATCCACTAATCCTGTAATTGTGCATCTGCTTTTCCCACCTAGATGCAGAATCCTAGCTATTTAGGATGAAATTTATTTTGTTAATTGGACGCTACAAACAAATAATATAAAAAAAGATGGCTATCGCTTTTATGCTGTGCTTCTGAGCATTTGCAGCTTCTTAGTAATTTTGCACAAAACAATTGTGTTTTTTAAAAAATGCAATAACAGATTAAAGTAGAAATGAGAAAAATAGATTTCTCCTGTTGCTTGTCCTAACTATTTAGTATTCAGAGGCATGCTGATTCAAAATATTAAGATTCATTTTAATAGTCAGAAAAGTCAATTGATATTTTTGATGGTATCAAGATCAGAGATATCTAGAAATTGCTTCTCAAAATAAATTCCTGGATAAAATTGACTCTTGGTTTCATCCATCAGGCAATTTTACTTTTGCACTACAGTACTTTAAAATTCTTGTTTGCTTCTATTTCTTCCCCCATGCCTTGGTGAATAATCAAAATGTGGTAACGATGAAAGCTGAAAAAAAATTCTTATTATAAAATTTATTCCTCTAAGAAAGATGGGTGAACATTTATATGACTTTTTTTTTTCACTTGGGAAGGTATAATAAGTAAGTCTGTTAGTAGCATTGGGAACAGCTGCTTAAATCAAAGTCTGCTAGAGCATTTAATGATATATTAGGTATTAAGTAGATGGTATCCAGAGGAACACAATTTCAGTACATTTTAAAGTTACCATATTTGATATTTCTAAAAAGATATATTCTGGAGAGGTATTTAAACTAAAAAGCGATGAATTTTATATTGGGCAAAGTGCTGGGGAAAATTTGTTTATTTACTGAATGTAGGCTTCTTTCTTTCAGTTAAATACAGGGAAGGCGCCACATGTAGAAGTCAGCGTGGGAGAGGACCTTGTAGCCAAAATTCAGCCAGTTGGAGGGAATACTGGAATTAACATGCTCTATCATGGTAAATGTTTGCTCATCAAAGCACATCATCTCTCTCTTAGCTTATGTCAGGATTGACAAATGCCACACAAAGTTCAGAAAGAATCTGTTCACAAACAAACTTGCAGAAAGAATCAGCCACTGATGCACAGCACACATTTTGAATAACTCTGGTAGGCAAAAGATTTGATACTGAGATTATTTTTATTTTATATTTATATTTTTATAAAAACAAATGGTGGCGCAGCAGTTAGAATGCAGTACTGCAGGCTAACTGCTGACTGCCAGGAATTTGATTCTGAAAGGCTGAGCCAAGGTTGACTCAGCCTTCCATCTTTCTGAGTGTTGAGTCTTATGCCTAACTAGCGTTTTGAATGTTGATTGGAGCAGCCGCTAGCAACAAAAGTAGCGGGAGCCACCAGCTGTCGGATTGGCTACACAATTTGACAGCTTGCTATATAAGCCCCGCTCTGAGGAGATTTGTTCGTTCGTTGTGCTGCTTTGGTTGTCAGTTTCTGTTAATACCCTCGTTACTACAATAAACAACTGTTAATGGGCGCCCGCTTCTGTGTGTGTTTAATCTGAATACACAACAATTGGCGACGAAGGTGGGATGTCTGTGAGGCGGCCCATTCAACTCTCATTTTGTAACGAGTCGAAGTAGTTGGAAACCTGAGGAGAAGAGCGTCCATAGAGCCATTCTGTGAGTACAATGGCTTTCGCGCTTCCCCCATTCACACAATTCGAACCGGCCTCTGAGACCTGGGATGAATACGTGGAGCGTTTTGAGTGCTTTCTCCAGGCCAATGACCTGGCAGATTTATCGAGCACTCGAAAGAGAGGCTATTTCTTGAGCTCATGTGGCCGGGAAATTTTTGTAACCGCCAGAGCCTTGGCCGCACCACAACCCGTTTTCTCAATTCCGTGGGAGACCCTGCTGGCCAAGTTGAAGAACCACTACTCCCCCACGCCCTCCAAAATCACCCGGCGCCATGCTTTTCACCAGCGGTCCCAAAGGGCCGGTGAATCCGTGAGCGAATATATGGCCTCATTGCGAACTGCTGCCCTGCACTGCGAATTTCGAGAGCTGGATGAAATGCTTTTAGACCAGCTGGTGTGTGGCGTGAGGGATCTTAAACTTCAGCGGCGTTTGTTAGCACGTTCAGATCTGACACTTCCAATTGCCCTCGATGAGGCCCGGGCTGCAGAAATGTCTGCTCACTCCTCAGCGGAGATACAGCGTGCGCAGCCATCGGGGGTTTCCCCGCCTGCAAATCCCCATTCAGTACACCATGAGGATTCTGATGAGGAAGGGGACGAAGAAGTGGAAGAAGAAGTGAGCCGCCTCAAGACAGCGCGGAAAAGCAAGGATTTCACCCCTTCTAAACCATCCCAGGGCAACTGTTTGGGTTGTGGCGGTCAGCATCGACGCGCGGATTGCAGGTTCAAGACAGCAGTCTGCCGGCGTTGTGGCAAGAGGGGCCATTTGTCCAGGGTCTGTCGAGCCGTTTTCCCTAGTCCAGATAACTTGGGGGAGCCCACCCCCAAACAGCGGAGAACGAAGCGAGCTGTCCATCGAGAGAATGCTGTTCGGCCATTCCCAGATTCCGAGGTTGACGCTGTGGGAGTGAGTCAAGCGTCTGCACAGCGCTCTGCATCCAAGATTCACATCGAGGTCCTCCTGGAATCAGCGCCTTGCCGGATGGAGGTGGACACTGGCTCTTCCCGATCGCTGATTGCATGGTCCACCCTCAAGAAGCTGATCCCGACTTTCTCTAAACGACGCCTCCAACCGTGCCAAGTCAAACTCAAAGATTATCAGGGTCGGGCTATTCCTACCCTGGGCACTGGGTCGTTTTCTGTTATTTATGGTTCCTTTGCAGGTCATCTTCCGCTGATCGTCGTTCGGGACAGTCTGCCGACCCTGCTGGGCCTTGACTGGTTCGCTGTGCTTCAATTGGGGGTGTCTGGTATCCATGCTATCGGGGTGGATGTCTCCGCTGAGCTGACCCGAGAGTTTGCTGAGGTGTTTAATGGCCAATTGGGTAAATACACAGGGGTGCCAATCTCATTCTCACTCGATCCTCAGGTGGCCCCGATCCGGCTTAAGCCTCGCAGAGTGCCTCTCGCACTGAGAGCCCGGGTAGATCTAGAGCTGGATAAATTAATTGCTCAAGGGGTTCTGCAGCCTGTGGAGTATTCCAAGTGGGAGACACCCATAGTCATTCCCCTAAAGCCGGACGGATCCATTAGGATCTGTGCCGATTATAAGGCGACCCTGAATAGGGCCCTCCAGGCTAATCATTACCCCGTCCCTGTAGTGCAGCATTTGCTGCACTCGTTGGGCCAGGGCAAAATCTTCGCGAAGCTGGACCTGGCTCAAGCCTATCAGCAGCTTCCCGTCGATGAGGACACAGCCCTGGCCCAGACTATAGTTACCCACCATGGGGCGTTCAAGTGTACATGCCTCCAATTCGGGGTCTCTGTGGCCCCGGGAATTTTTCAAAGTCTCATGGAGCGCTTACTCCATGGGTTGCAGGGGGTGGTCCCTTACTTCGACGACGTCCTGATCGCGGCTGCGGATCAGGCGGACCTCGTTGTCAAAGTAAGGGCTGTACTATCCCGTTTTAAGGAGGCAGGGCTGAAATTAAGAGCAGAAAAATGCCACATAGGAGTGCCTCAGGTCGAATTCTTAGGCTTCCTTATCGACGCGGCCGGTATCAGGCCAGCGCCTTCCAAGGTTGAAGCAATTAAGAATGCCCCTACACCAACCTCGAGGGCTGAATTGCAAGCATTCCTGGGGCTCCTTAATTTTTATGCAGTATTCTTGCCTCATAAGGCTTCCTTGGCAGAGCCCCTGCATAGACTCCTTGATAAGAAAACTCCATGGTTCTGGTCAAAGGAGGCGGCTGCCTCCTTTCAGGCAGTCAAGGATGTGCTCACTTCTGATGCCGTCCTAGTTCAATATGATGTTTCCCTACCTGTCTCATTGACCTGTGATGCTTCCCCCTACGGGGTGGGGGCGGTTTTGAGTCACCTGTTACCTAATGGGGCTGAAGCCCCAATTGCTTATTACTCCCGCACGCTCTCTGCAGCGGAAGGAAATTATAGTCAACTTGATAGGGAGGCCCTGGCAGCGGTAGCTGGAATCAAAAGATTCCACGATTATTTATATGGTCGTTCTTTCTCCCTAGTGACCGACCACAAACCCTTATTGGGTTTGTTGGCTTCTGACCGCCAAACGCCACTGGTATTGTCCCAGCGCATGTCACGGTGGTTAGAATTTTTAGCTGCTTACTCATACCGGTTGCAATACAAACCAGGGAAGGCCATTGGGCACGCAGATGCCCTCAGCCGCTGTCCTCTCCCTGTTCCAGTCCAGGATCCAGCTCCCGTGGGGTCTGTCCTTGTGATCAATGAATTTCCTGCCCTGGTGACAGCTAGCGAGGTGCGGACACGTTCTGCGTCCGATCCGGTGCTGTCTCGGGTTCTGGACTGGGTCCGGTGGGGCTGGCCGGATGGCCACCCAGGGTCAGAATTCTTGCCTTTCTTCCACAGGCAACATGAGCTGTCTGTGCAAGAAGGTTGCCTCCTTTGGGGCCACAGAGTTGTAATTCCCACCATTCTGCACAAGAATATCCTGTCTTGTCTTCATGATGCCCACCCCGGAGTGGTGAGGATGAAAACTTTGGGCAGAGGTTATGTCTGGTGGCCTGGGCTTGACAAAGATATTGAGACCTGGGTTGCAAGGTGTTCCATTTGCCAACAGTCTAGGTCCGCCCCACCCGCCGCCCCAGTGCAAGAGTGGGATTCGCCCAAGGCCCCTTGGTCGAGATTACACCTTGATTTAGCTGGCCCATTCCTGGGTCGTTCCTTCCTTATTGTAGTAGATGCCTACTCTAAGTGGGTGGAACTGTCCCTCATGTCTGTTACCACCACTGAGGCTATTACAAGAGTTTTGGAAGGGTTGTTCGCGACACATGGCCTTCCGGACACCGTCGTCACGGACAACGGCCCTCAATTTACATCAGCCCCTTTCCAATTATTTCTGGCCAGGCTAGGCATTCGGCACGCACGTACTGCCCCTTCACACCCGGCTGCGAACGGATTGGCGGAGAGGGCCGTGCGGTCAGCAAAGGAAGCCTTATACCGCCTAAAGGGGTCAGATTGGCATCATAGGGTCTTTCAGTATCTCCTGGCGCAACACTCTACCCCTACTCCCACGTCAAGGCTCAGCCCTGCCGAGCTATTGATGGGCCGGCGGCTCCGAATCACTTTGGACCGCCTTCACCCCAGCTATGCTCAGGCTGGACGGCCTAACGTCCTGCTGCCCGCTAGATCATTTGCTGTAGGGGATCTGGTCTATGCGTTCAATGTTAATCAGGGGGAAAGGTGGATGCCCGGCAGAATAATACAATTAACAGGCCCCTACTCTTATAGGGTTCAGCTCACTGATGGGAGAGTGTGGAGGCGCCACATTAACCAATTAAGGCGACGTGCCGCTGATGCAAACAACCCCATGTTGGCCCCTGAGGCACCTCCTTGCCCCTCGGTTACCGCGCAAGGGTTGCAACCAATGCTTCCGGGCCCCGACTGCCTAGACCGTGCAGAACCGCTTGCTGCCTTACCACCATCACCCGGCGAAGCCATTGGTCCGGAGCTTCCACCACCTGTCAGTCTGCCTTCGCCGTTGGTCCCAGAATCTGACGTGGCAGACACACCTTCATCGGAACCGGTCCTTCGCCGCTCGGGGCGGAGCCGACGCCGGCCGGCATACTTGGCTGATTATGCATGCACGGTCCGGGTGGGAAGGAGTGTTGAGTCTTATGCCTAACTAGCGTTTTGAATGTTGATTGGAGCAGCCGCTAGCAACAAAAGTAGCGGGAGCCACCAGCTGTCGGATTGGCTACACAATTTGACAGCTTGCTATATAAGCCCCGCTCTGAGGAGATTTGTTCGTTCGTTGTGCTGCTTTGGTTGTCAGTTTCTGTTAATACCCTCGTTACTACAATAAACAACTGTTAATGGGCGCCCGCTTCTGTGTGTGTTTAATCTGAATACACAACACTGAGGATGGTAAAATGAGGACCCAGATTGTTGGGGGCAATATGTTGATTTTGTAAACTGCTCAGAGAGTGCCGTAAAGCACTATGGAGCGCTATATAAGCCTATTGCTATTATTTCTTTGTATGCCACCATTATTATTTTTACAAATAACTCAAGGCGGTGAACCTATCCAACACACCTTCTTTTTCCTATTTTCCCCACAACAAAGATCCTGTGAGGTGGGTTGTATTGAGAGAGAAAGTGACTGGCTCATAGTCACCCAACTGGCTTTCCTGGCTAAAGTGGCATTTGAACTCACAGTCTCCTCCTTTCTAGCCCGGTGCCTTGAGCACTAGACCGTTTATTACTACTTTCATGCATACAGTATTTGAACTGAGGGGTGCTGTGAATTTATTGATCTCATAGCAAGACCTGATGGCTACTGTAGTTTCCTGGCATTATCATGATGTTTCTTACCATAGCTGAGGGGACCTCAAGGTTTTATAAGTTACTACTGTATTTACTTCTTATGTTTCTGTGATTCCTTTTCCCTTCCACCTGAGGCAGTGGTGAAATCTGAACCGGTTTGCCACTGGTTTGCTGGCTACGCATGCGCGGTGTGCCCCAAGCGTCTGCTGCATGCACACACATGCACACTACACGCACATGCACAGTGCACACAAAATGCATGCTGCGTGTGCATGCACAGTACGTGCGAAATGCGGAAAAAGGAGGCTTGGGAAGGAATGATTTAGATTCACTAGAAAGGATTTCCTGCTTTCTAGCAATTTTAAATCATGCGGCACAACTGATTGTCGGAAATACCAGTTTGGAGGAACAGGTATAGTTTTTTTACTACCGGTTCACCTGAACCGGTAGTTTTTATCACTACTGGTTTGCCCGAACTGGTACGAACCGGTAGGATTTCACCGCTGACCTGAGATAATATAAACAAAATCCACATGGTGGGTTTATTTCAAGTATGGAAATGCTCTAAGTGGCTTTAAAAAGAGATTCAAAGTATAAAATATTTCAGAAATCACTCAATCTTTATTTGAAATGCTTCTGTGATATTAAAATATGAACCAGAAAGCACAGGCAGATACAAAGAAAAAAAAAACCATAGCAAGGTACAAGTAGTCTTTGACTTACAACCATTTGTTTAATAACTGCTCAAAGTCATGATAGTACTGAAAAACGTGACTTATGACCATCATAGTATCCCTGCAGTCATGTGATCAAAATTCAGGTTCTTGGCAATCAGCATGTATTTACAATGTTTGCAGCATCCAGGGCAGAGGTGGGTTTCAGCAGGTTCTGATCAGTTCTGGAGAACCGGTAGCGGAAATTTTGAGTAGATCAGAGAACCGGTAAATACCACCTCTGACTGCCTCGCCCCCATCTATTCTCTGCCAGCTGATTGGGGGAAAATGGGGATTTTGCAGCAACCTTCCCTTGCCATGCCCACAAGCCACACCCACCAAGCCATGCCACGTCCACCAAGCCACACCCACAGAACTGGTAGTAAAATTTTTTGAAACCCACCACTGATCCAGGGGTCACATGATTGCAATTTACAACCTTCCCAGGGGGCTTCCAAGAAGCAACGTCAATGGGGGAAACTGGATTCATTTAATGAACATGTGATTTACTTAATAACCGAGCATTGAATTCCATTCAGAATTACTAAATAATGCACTTTTCTTTGTATTCTCATAATAAAAATGTAGAATTACTTTTCTCACTAGTGGCAAAGCACGAGGGCAAGAAAGGGATGACTTATCTGCTTAGTTATCCAAAAGCATTTTATTTATACAGTACCATTTCAGGTCTACTTTTTACATGCTTTTTTTTTCCTTTTCTTTTTTGAAGACCAGTCACTCTGAGAAGCATGTAATATTCTGAGGAGTGTGCATGGACACACCCGAAGAAAGAAGACAAGATGGAGCAGTGAAAATGAATGATTATATAATTATAACAAGATATGATTTTGAAACAGTTCTGTAGCCTCCTTTATTTTTGTTCCTTTTTTTTTTTTTGTATGCCATTCCTGATTTGGGTTTAGGCATAAAATAAAAGAATTCTTTTGCACCAGTTAGCTGAGGTATCTAGTGTGGTAGTAATAATAGTAGTGTTTCTTTGTTGTTGCAAAGTTTATATTATATCTTGGTTTGGGCCTGTTGAAGGAAAATCTATTTTTTAATAAACCTGTATTTGTGCTATGAAATCAAATCTCTCTTTCATAAACTATTTTGGTAATAATTCAATCAACTTCTGTTTGATAAACCAATGTTTATAAAATGAAATCAGCCTCACTTTGATAAATCAACATCTGCTGAATTAAATGAAATCTGACCTTTCTTCCATAAATCATTTTTATTCAAAAAAATTAGTAAATAATTTTTTCTTTTAACTAGTTTATTCAAGTCATTACAGCAGCTCTAATGAACATCAAAAACCAGAAACTGCAGTGTGCTGCCTCCATTCTTTCTGACTTATGTGATATGTGTCTTTCTTTTTTACTGCCAGAAGAATGTTCCATCCATCTTATCCAAAATATTGCCACATTTCTGGCATTGATTTATTTTCTTTAAAGTTGGGAGGCAGGTACAGCTTCCACCAATGCAGTAATCATATTATTATAGGAATCAGAAACAATTGGGCAGTGGATTGCATTCCCCCACTGCAATTTTTTTTATCCAAAATGTCTGAGCTTTAGTTTAATTTTGATGTTTTCAGAGACCTGCCTGGTTTTACTTCATGTGGTGTACTGAATTATTTGTTCTTGTGGTCTGAGGCATTTTCAACATTTCCCCCCAGTGCTACAAATCAAACATTTCTCTGAGTTTATCCTTTCTGATAATTAGTTTTCTTAGCCAGACAGGATGTTATAACTGAGAAAATCATAGGTTTAACAATGTCAGTATGATGTTTCCATACTTTAATAGTCTTCAAATGTCTGAATTCTAAGATTAAAACATTCTAATTAGCTGGATTGACCATGTTGAACTGGCCAATAATCAGCTAAATTGCTGGTTTCTTAACTTCATACAAATTAATCAGCTAGAAATTTGGAATATGGTCTCTAAGGTCCAAAAGCAATTTCGATTACATATAATTTTGCTAAGAGCCTCAACTAACCTTGTTCCAAATTTGTTTTCAGCAAATGTTTATTTTGCCAAAAGTACTCAAAGTATTCATTAGAAGGCATCTTTTACACATAGCTAATACTACAAGTTTTTCAATGAATATAATGCAAAGACAAATAAATTCTGGTCTTAGATCATAACACAGTTATGTAAGGTAGAGAAGGAAACTGAAATTAGACGGTGCCATGCCAGGCATTTTTGGATGAATTAGGAATTTATCCTAGGAAGACTGGACATGTCTAATATTATCAAATATGAGTTAAAAATGAGGATATGGAAGGATGAATTCAGACTGAATACAGATGGAAAAATAAAAGGAGTTACAGTGGAATTAGTGAAAATAATTCATCCGGACAGAAAGGATGAAAAACTTGTAATAGATTTGCATATTTATGTCCTGTTTTAGTTGACTTGTATAATTATAGAACATTTAAACTGGAATTTTTCATGAACTAGTTTTATATTTTATAGCAGCACACTGGGTTTCTTTTATATGAACCTCTTCCTATCTATGCCAGTGTCAAACCCTGTGAACATCTTCACGCCAAAAACCTCTCAAATTGAGGAACACTTATTTGATTTTATCCACAGAATTTTTTATCTGATTCCATATCAAGTGGAAATAATAACAGTGTTAGAATTACCACCTAAAATACCAGCAGGTTGCAGTGGTAGCATATAATTATTCTTCCTTGCCTGTAGATGTGATATACTTTACATTGCATCATCACAACAGAACCACCTCAGTTGCCTGTATTTAGGTAATGTCATCATCTATGTGAAGGCCTCCAACTTTTTAAGGCTGTAGTTATAAACAAGTGATGTGTTTCAGTGGTGGATTTCAGCAGGTTCTGACCAGTTCTGGAGAACCGGCAGCAGAAAGTTTGAGTAGTTCGGAGAACCGGTAAATACCACCTCTGACTGGCCGCGCCCCCATCTATTCTCTGCCTCCTGAGTCCCAGCTGATTGGGAGGGAATGGGGATTTTGCAGTGTCCTTCCCCTGGAGTGGGAAGGGAATGGGGATTTTGTAGTATCCTTCCCCTGCCACGCCCACCAAGCCATGCCCACCAAGCCATGCCAAGCCCACCAAACCATGCCCACAGAACCAGTAGTAAAAAATGTTGAATCCCTCCACTGATGCGTTTACCTCACAAAATGACCACTATAAATATGCCTATTCACATAACAACTGCTGAGGAGGATCCAGTTATTCAGGGAAAATAAAATTCAAAGACAAATTGTGAGGCAAAAACCCAAATAACTTTTCTAAGATCCTAAACACATACTAGAGTAGAATGAAATACCAAAACACAATTCTTTGAACTCTATTTCTTTGATACAAGACCAGATTCAAAACTGAATTTTTCTATACTTCACATCTTAGCATAATTCATTCATTCATTCATTCAGTTAAACAAATACAAACACAGAGAACGTAACAATGTAAACAATTGTATTCTTTGTGATACTCTATGGAAGTGAAGGTTGGACTTTGAAGAAGCAGTATAAGAAGAATATTGACACTTTTGATCTTTGGTGTTGGAGAAGAGTCCTGAGAATATTATGGACAGCCAATAAAACACAGGAATCATTTAAACAAATCAAACCAGAATTCTCATTCGAAGTACAGATGACCAGGCTCCTATTATCCTACTAACATATTTTGTGAAGATTTAGCTTTTTGGGGAAGGTTTTTATAATGGGAAAGGTGGAAAAAAAGAGAATAGGAGGATCAGCAGCTAGCAAGATGGATTTAGTTATGGTGGTGATGGAGCACTGTTTGTAGACTTGAAAAATCAGTTTTGGGACAGATTGACATGGAGAAATTGACATGGACAGATTGACATGGAGAAAATCAATGTCATTAAAAATCAATACTGACACGATTGCAATATATCTATATATCAGTGGTGGGTTGCTACCGGTTCACCCTTGATAGGGCGAACTGGTAGCAGCGGCAGTGGAAAGCTCCGCCCACCCGCCCAGACGCTTCTGTGCGCACCCACAAGCAAACCAGTAGCAACGGGTTTTGAAACCTGCCCCTGCTATATATGTATATGTATATAAACCTCAGAAAACATGTATGTATATATCTATATCATCTACCTCTACAGCTATATTATCTATAGCTGACTTTTAGAAGCACATTTTAAAAATGTAAGTATATATCTGAAATAAGATGTCATATGTCAAGTTTTTTTTTGTTTTTCAGCCATCAGCCATTACATTAGGATAATGAGAAATAAACAATAAATGCTTTCTCTATGGCATTTGGCTATGAATTATCTAAATAAAAGAAAGCATGTTCCTTAAATATGAAGTCATAAAATGTTACAGTTTTTAGTCAATTGTACTTTCTGCAGTGGTGATTTGTTCTTAGCAGTTTTTCCCACCAGGTGCTCTCCTGTTATGCTCGCTTCAGCTTCCAGAATTCCCAACCTCCCTAGTTACATGACTCAAACTGACTTATCTGTTGAGCAATTCATTATAGCCTGCATATAGAGCAATTAATTGAGATTTATTGCACCCACTTATTAAATGGATTATTTTTAGGCCCCAGTGTTTGCAAACACTAGTTTGATGATCTATGATTTCCTTGGTATTGTCTTGCTCCGCTAAAGACAATACCAAGATTTCAGTACTCTACATTGCTCTGTCTCACTTCTAATAAAATCATGTCAAGTAAGTGAAATTATGAAATTATGTTAAACTGTACAAGTTGCAACTTGTCGCCCCTCTTCCTGCAAGGTATTTGATTAGTATCTTTCCCCCTGACTTTTAAAATGTCTCTAAAGATTTAGTTGTTCCTTTTAACCTTGGGGGCAGGGCTGTTGTGATTGTTTTATGGCTGATGAGTTATCTTTTTTTGTTTCAAATATTTAGATTCCTGATTTATGCATGCTGTATCATAATTTATAGTTTTTAGCTTTGATTATGTTACTGAAGTTATTTTTGTTTGTTTGTTCTTACCCCCCACCCCCAGGTTACATATCTGAGAAGTGGTATGCTATACAGAATCAGTTTGATTGGAATGGCTTATAAGCCTTGCAAATGAATGAATGAATGAATGAATGAATGAATGAACGAATGAACGAATGAATGAATGAAGGAGAAGCATGGAATTCCACTGGAATTAACTAGGGAAGGAAGGCTGGGGAAGGATGTAATATATATAAACAATTTATTTTTCTTTTCCCATAAGTAGCCCTGATTATTTGGATCAGTCTGTAATTATTATTATGTTAATGTCAATAAAATTAGGGAAGAAACATGCATTGAAGAAATAGCATCAATTTAGCTGAATCAAAAATATACAGTACTCATAATTTTGACTGATAAATGAGGAGTACAGGTTGTCCTCTGTTAACAACTATTTTTGGACCTATTTCAAAGTTATGATGGTGCTTCATGAGTTGTACTTAGAATCAGTCCAGGCATCCCAGCATCCCCACAGTCATATGATCAAAGCTGGATGCTTGGCAACTGGCTCACAATTATGATGGTTGCAGCATCCTGCAGTCCTGCAGTTACCATTTACAATCATCCCTGCCAATTTCCCACCAGCAAAATCAATGAGGAAGCCAGCAGGGAAGGTCACAAGTCACTCTGGAAGTCTCATCCACCTGACAGCAGCCATTCCCAGCATAGCTGTATCTGTACTCCATCTCTCCAGCCACTTGCCTACCCTCCCAAACTTGCAGCAGCTCCCTACTTGTCCATTAGCCTGCTTGGGAGAGGCCTGGGACTTGCGATTTCCTACAGGTTTTCCCATTGACTTTGCTTATGGGAAGCCAGGAGGAAGACGTGAAAAGCTTCTCATTTAACATGGGCAACAGAGACTGCCAGGATTACTATTGTTAAACAATGTGATCATGTGACCTCACCAGGGGCGGGTTTCAAAACCTGTCGCTACCGGTTTGCTTGTGGACGCACGCACGCACGCACACAACACTTCTGAACAGAAGCATCCGGATGGGTGGGCGGAGCCTGCCGCTGCTACCAGTTCACCCGATCCAGGGCGAACTGGTAGCAACTCACCACTGGACCTCACCCTTTATGATTACATCACTTAGCAATGGAAATTCTGATCCCAATTGCTGTTGTTAAATGAGGAATAGCTTTAAGCTGCTGCACAGTTATTATAAACTATGAACAGTGAGAAATTTATTTTACAATTAAATTATTCCACTTTCTACTTCCATCAATTAGATGTTGTGCTTTCTTGTCTATACAAACAGCCCTCTTGAAAGCAGTTACATTTATGAACCGTGCGTGCTGATCACAGTACTAGCTGTCACCACACAATCATTGTCACCAAGGGAAAAAAATTGATGCTGAAGAGAAATGGATCTCCAGCGGTGCTCAAATAAATAAATAAATAAATAAATAACCATAAAACAAAGACTGCAATCTAGGGTCCTATTGATGACTTTCAAGTTTTGTTTCTAAATATGTAACTTCTCTGGTTTTATTTGATAGCAAAAATATAACAAAAATCATGAGGAATCTTCAGAGCTATAGGAGAGAGACTATGATATAACCAGATTCTACATTAGCATATTTTTTTAACTTAACCCCTCTGCTTAATGTTAACTTTTTCAGTTGAGACAACAAACAAACATCCAGTTAGCTATAATAGAATAACAGAATAACAAAGTTGAAAGGAACCTTGGAGGTCTTCTAGTCCAACTCTCTGTTCAAACAGGAGATCCTGTAATAATTTAGACAAATGGCTGTCCAATTTCTTCTTAAAAACTTCCAGTGTTGGAGCATTCACAACTTCTAGAGACAACTTGTTCCACTGATTAATTATTCCTACTGTCACAAAATTTCTCTTTAGTTCTAGGTTGCTTCTCTCCTTGATTAGTTTCCATGCATTGCTTCTTGTTCTGCCTTCAGATGCTTTGGAGAATATCATCTATTTGAAATAGTTAAGAAAATAACAAGCCAAACTTGATATTTTCTTTCTTCTTACATTATATATCCAAGCTCACTAAAGTGCATGTAGCAGCCAAATCTTGTTGGCAGAGAGATAAAAAAGTATGATTCTAATAAATCATTCCAGTTTGGCCACTGTTGCCAGTAACTGTTTTGCTTGACTTGGCCCATGCTAACTCTTCTAGCTTATGAATTAGACTTTAATCAATGCTTATCCCATAATGAATTTGTTAGTCTCAGTGGTGCCACAAGACACTTTTTTGTTTTTTAAATCTTGGGATGGAGTAAAGCATAAACCCAGCTGGAAATATTTCAGTTGACATAGAAAATAACAAACTTCAGTAGTTTCCATTTATTTGTGCAGCAAGTATCTCAATAACAGTCTCCAAAATGCACACCCAGCCTTGACCAATTACAGAATCTATTTCATTTTTGTTTGGTCCTATTAATTAATAAATATACAGTATATATTAATCTATCAAAGTTCTTAAATGCCCATTTGCCTCACAGCGGCACTGTTTGCCACATAATTTCCAAGAACTTGAACTGAGAGTCTCAACTAGACTTAGAAAGGTAAAGAACTCCATTGAACCCCACAACCATTCTTACGTCTATTTTTGTTGTTATTGTTGTTGGTCTGAAGCACCTTTCTTGTGGTGCCAAGTTCAGTTATGTTTTTAAATAAATATAGGGTTTTTCTGGTAACAAGCAAATGAAGTGAATTCAGAGTGAAGGCAATGCTGCTGTCCTAGATTTGCCATTTTTGCAGACTACAAACATCACAGCACATTGAGAAGCCATTTTGGCTGGTTTCTGGCATTTATCCAGGATAGAAGTATAGATAAAGTGAAGAAGAAATAGCTGCAAAGTTGTGAGTATGATCAGTGCCATTCCCAAGTCAACTCCATAGATTTTTTTGGGGCTTCTGAATTTTTTTGTGCCTGAAATATTTAAATTTCATTTAATTGAATGTTTAAGAGATCCATTGGCAATGGATCTCTACCAATGGATCCATTGGTAATGGTAATACTATTGGACGTTCCTTGCTTCTATACTTAAATAATTTCTGTTAAGGACATCTGTGCCTATTGGTGTCTGTGTATACATGTGTCCAAAGCCACATCCTTTTTTACATGTGGCATGGGGATTTGATTGCATGGCTGCAGCCACCATCTTGATTTTTCTTTCTTTCTGCCAGATGCCTCAGACGTTCACAATGGAAAATGACACCAACCATGAAGCAAACCTTACTGAGAAAAGCTTCTTAAACAACAGACATCCTTCTTTCAAATGTAATATCCATATGAAATAAGTTTTAAATGTCCTCATTTAACAACCACGTCTGGGATTCGCAACTTGGTCGTTTGGCGAACCAGTTGTTAAATTAAACCATGATTGTATTTATGATTTTATTTTAGCTTTCATTTGCTTTACAGATGTGCAAAGGTGTAAGGATGGGTCACAAAGTTACTTTTTCATAATTGCAAAAGTTACTATTTCATAACTGCAAATGGTAGCTGTATAAGGCAGTAGATAAACATGGCTGATCTTGAAATCATTATTCAAATTCATTATTCGTTTTTCCCATATCAGCCTAACCATACACTAAATTCTTCTTTGTTTATGTGGCCCAACATCTGAATTAAGATGTGTGATCTCTAAGGAAAGTAGTAATTAAAATTTAAAAATGTGCAAGAATCAAAGAACAAAAGGCCCAGTGGAATCATACTAGCGATCTCATATGGATTTCGGTATGGATTATATTATCTTATGCTTTGAAGGCTTGATTGTTGATTTTTCTGAGAAAAATAATAAAGAAATTTACTCAATGAAGAGAAAATAAACTATTTATACTATAGGATTTATTTATTAATGGGACAAAATTATGGTCTCTTGAATCTTTTGTTATTCAGTGCTCTTCCACACTCAGTGGCTCCAATTCATTCAAATAAGCAGCCACAGCTACAAGAAAATCATGAGAATGAAAAAGAAGGGGAATCTGATTGGATTTGAAGATCTTATAACTCATAATAATGAACATTGGTAAGAAGGAAGACGTACCTACCATTGAAGAATGGACATTAAAAGTAGCTAATTTGGCGGAGATGGCTAAAATCCCCGCATATTTGAAGGATCGCTCAAATGAAAGATACATATTGGAATGGAGAAAATGGATTGATTATATTCAAAACAAACATGGGACTAAAAAGTTGCAAATAGCTTATGAATGAATTTAGGTGAATTTTTATATTCCTATATTTTGGTATGTATGGGGGAGTTAAAATGTGAGGGGGAGGTAAGAGCTTACAGTTAGTTTGTTTATGTTTGATTATGTTTGCTGAATGCTATACCCTGTATTTTGCTCTGGGAAGTTGGGGCGGGGAGGGAGAAGGGAATGGGTGGGGGGAGGAAGGGGGGGAATTTGTTTGTAAAAATATTCTAAAACTTTTCAATAAAAAAAATAATGAACATTGGTTAGATATCATTTATGCTCTGTTAGCAAAATAGGATTCAGAACATGAACAAATTAATAAATGTATTAGTAAATGACTGCAAAATTTTAATAGAGTAGTAGACACAAGACGGTGAGAATTTCAGTGCAAAAAAATTACTACATTTGCCTCAAATATACATTTGGATTTTTGTTCCCTACAAGATGGTGATGTTGCAAAGATCACCATTACCAAAAATTCATTGCAGAAATGGAAGAAATCTGGAAAACCGTAATCCCATTTCAATTTGAAGTATTTTTAAATTAAATTTCACCAATATCATATCAAAAAAGAATCTGAAATAAATCTGGCATATAATTTAATTATATTTGGAAACCACTTCTGGACTACAGTGTTTACATGAAATTGTGCCATACCCCAAATTTGGATTCTGCACATCAGACATATGGTCTATACTATACAATATTATTCTAATTTTTTTTTTTACTATTTATAACTTTTATTGTTTCTTCTATTTATTTTAATTGTGTAACCAGATAGTTTTACAATTCTATAGAGACATCTCTGAGCCAGAAGTTGAGAATGAAACATCGTACAGTACACTAAGTTGTTATTGGTGTACTAGAATATATTAGCCATGTGATATCTTCAAGCTGCTGGTTCTTCACAATTGCCTGGTATCCATCCCTATTCTATTGTGTACACTGTTTTCTTTATTTCTTTATTTTCTATATATGTTTAATCCTATTGTATTAGTTTTATACTTTTTCATTCTGTTTTGAAATTATAATTATTATAATCTATATTTTTTTAAAAAAAATGAGAGTGGTGTGGGGTTTTTTTAGTTGTGAAAAAGGTTTATTTAATTCCAGAGATTATGCCTTTTGGGTAATGGGACCACTTTTTTAATCTTCCCAGATTCCACACATAATTTATTCCAAGCTTGTCTGGCTTTTAGTAGCATTTTTTTCTAACTATAAGCTTGTTTATTTTGAAATGAAGAGAGGCACAGAAATTGTTATACAAAATAATAGTCTCAAAGCAGCAGAAACATAAAAGCACAAAACCCTCTCATTTGTCCTTAGCCCATGTTGAAAGAGGAAAAAAAAACATGATTTTTTAAAACAAGGAACAAGGAAGAAGAATCAACTGTCAGAAAGAAAAGGAAGGACTCAGTAGAAATAGTGGACATCTGCAGCGGTCCAGAAATCTGAAGAAAGTCTACATGTTTCAAAGTGATGTCATATTGTGATAGTGACTAACTAAGGTTCCCTTCTCAAAGAGAATAATGGTGATTTTGTTGTGTTATTTTTATTCCATTTGACCAAGGAGTTGTGGACCTGAATAGTACAGAAAGGAACACCTCCTTTATAGGGTCATAAAAGTAGAAGCACTAGACTAGAGCATGAGGTTAGGAATCTGACAGAATGGGAGTTTCATCAAAAAAGAAATATAGTATACATTCCTTCCTTGAACATTCACTTGATAGCAGTCCCACTTGTTTTTCCTTGATAGTAGCTTTTGGGCTGGGAAAACATGCATTAATTGAGGCTCATAGTTTTGATTCTGGAATTCCAAGCATGATTACAGAGGACTGGACTTGGGGATAAATGACCAGTCTGAATGCATTTACTCTTTGTCCTTTGTTCATATTCCTTTGGTGGGTGTATCCTCAGGCTTCCATTATGTACACCATCTCATCTTGGCCTCAGTGTGTGCTGGAGCCACTAAATACAGTCATTCTTTAAAGTCTTGCTTTTATTTCTGATATAATAGGTGTTAACATAAAGGACAAATCAATAAGGATATAGCTCTGGATTATTCTCCCCAATAAGAAGACAGGCTTTCCATATTCAGTGGCAGTATACTTCTGAGTATTCAACATTGTGGAGAGACAACAGCAGACTGCTATGATGGTGTTTGTTTCGGCGTTTTCTGAGCTTTTATTGATTTATCACTAATGAAATTTGTACAACTTCTTACCAAAAGAGGCTCTGGGTGGCATACAGTGACCAAAAGAACAATAAATATAAAAACAACAGTTATAAAACTCCACATTAAAATATATTTATTTATTAATCAAATTTGTATAACGCCCATCTCACACAAAAAATGACTCTGTATACATTGTACCAGGGGTGAAATGCTCCCGGTTTGGACCGGCTCGGGTGAGTAGGTAGCGATGGCAGTGGGCAGTTCGGAGAACCGGTAGCAAAAATCCCTATCCCTGTCCCCGCCCCCAATGCCCAGCTGAGCTGCGCAATCATCAGAGCCTTTTTTTTCTTTTAAATGGCTCTGACGATCTCAGCTGAGTTGCCTGCTAATCAGTAGCAAAAATCCCCCCCCCCCTCAGCTTGCTTACCTTAGCTTCTGGTCACAACGCCTTGCTGTAATCCCTGCAATCCATTGCATCAGCAAGCAACTGAATCTCCCTGCCTGCAATCAAGCAGGCAGGGAGTTGTGGACTTCAACTCCCAGAATTCCTCAGCCAGCAAAGCAAAGCCGGTTGAGGAATTCTGGGAGTTGAAATCTAAAGTCTTAAAGTTGCCAAGGTTGGAGACCCCTGTTCTATTGGGTAAGTTTTTTCCTCCTTTCGGAGCTTTAAAAAAATAGTTAATTGAGTTTTTTTTAGTTGTTCTTTTTTTAGACCTAGCCATTTAAAGTTTAGGAAGTTTTAAATTTAGCTGCTTTTATATAAAAATAAATTAAAATAAAATAATGTTTGTGTAGCTTTCTGAGATTTAGTGTGTTTCTGTAGTGTTTCACTCTAACTACGCAAACACACAAAATCTCACAAAGCTGTATGTGGAATTTTGTGTGTGTAAAGTGTGAAAGTTGGTTTTTTGGGCTTTTTGTGGCTGTATGAGGTTCCTGCTTGTTGCAGGGGGCATTTTGAGTCTAGCACAGCTGCTTTTATATTGTGGGTGAGACAGTTGTGCTGTGTTGTGTTTTGTAGGTTAAAAAAGGGCAAAGAAGTGACATTGACTTGGCCACGCCCATCTGACCAACAAGCCATGCCCTCCCAGTCACCTTACCACCAAGCCCCACCCACTAATTAATCCACGCCCACAGAACCAGTAGCAAAAATTTTTAGATTTCACCCCTGCATTGTACACACCCCCAAGCACACACTATATAACCACTTTTTCCTATGTGTTACTTCAATCTTAGACAATCAGATGCCTCCAGAAAATGCAGAAACAGAGACTATGATATACAATATATTTTAACAGGTATACAGTGCGGTTGAAATGAAATGTTCAAGCGTGAAGAAATCTGTGCACATTCTTAAGCATGTTCCAGATACTAGAATCACTTACTTGATTTTTTTTCTTTTTTCTTTTAAAAAGTCAAAGACAAAACTTTATATGCCAGCTGTTCTTTAGCATATTCCACTTAACAAATAATTATGCCAATAGGTTCACTTTCAGTTTTCCCTCTCTGTGTACATAGCTTTTAGTAAGGTGACCCTAGAGGGATGCTTATCCAGCTGTAAGACTACTTTCTCCTTTCATTTCTCATCAGCATTCACATTAGTGCTTTTGGCTAATAGTCAGGCGCCAGCTTCCAGATACATAGTTAAAAACGAACAGTTGTGCCAGCTGAAACAAACCTTTCAACTGGAGACACATGGAACCAGTAGTTTTTCACACATCACAGGCCATCTGAAACCTTCAACTCAAGCTTTCCCCAGCTATTACATTCTATGTACAGAAATCAAGAGCACTGCCACTAATCTGCAATTGTGGTGAATTGCCACAATTCAACTTGCTAGACTTGTTTACCCAGGCGGTCTTTTGTCATCTAGCAAATGTATGGGACTACAATTTCCAGAAGCTGGCTGGGAATTGTAACTCTACTACATTTAAAGGGAGTGAACTAGAGAAGGAGTACCAATATATGGTCCTTCCAAAGCTTATTTTGGCATAAAGGATTGTCCATATATAGAACATAGAATGGGACTGTTTTTCTAGATGTGCCCTGTTGTAGGAGATTTTGCTGTTATATTTCTAGTTTTGGCCTTATACTTGTATTCATTAGGAATAAGAACTATCTGGGTGTTGGCAACTGAGAATTAGCTAGAAGGTCTGGAATCAGAACTGAAGCTGCTTCATTCAGTTTCTGATTTTTTTCTGGGGTGATCTTTGCCACTAGATCTAAAGCAGACAATCTTTTTGCAGTCAAGAGTCATATTTTTAAAAGAAAAACAATCTCTGAGAGCTGTCAGGACTATGGTGTTAATATCAAAACAGAGTAGGCACAGCTGAAATTTCCAGACTTTTTTCCCCCCGCATTTGGGAAAGTTGTATTTGAGGTGTTTGCAGATTTAATACACTGATTTTAGGAATCAAATCCATTAAAAAAAACAACAACAACCCATGAAAATTTTCTACCAAATGTGATGCCCCAATCTTGGATTTGCAAAGATGGAGCTGGAATGTTACAGATTACCCACCCAAATTGAATCATTGTTGTGGAATTCAGATAGTTGACCAGTGAGAAAGACACATGTAATTGGTGCGAGAGGAGCACACTCTACTGCGCATACATACTACTGAAACTGTGACAGTCATTGCAGGAGATAATACGTTTATGTTTGCAAGATGTTATCAGCCTGGCTGACCTTGACTGATCTCGAAAAAGCTAAACAGGTTTAATACTTGGAGACAAAACCACAGGAAATATCATGCAAGTAGAATGACTATGAAACTGAAAAAACAAATCTTACAGGGAACAGCAAAACACATTCATATTGTTAGCAAAAAACAACCTGAAGGTATCTATGCACTTGGCAGGAAGTGAGCTTTACTCGAAAGAGACTGTACACATATCTGGAATGTTTATCCACAGTCTAAAAATATTATTCATTAATGCACCATTGATGAATCTTTTAGTCTTCATTATATTTACCACAATAAAAAGCAGAAACACACAAATAAACAGACAAGAAGATAATCAACATGACATACGAATACTTTTTTAAAGAGGTATTTTGAAATTTTTGGGACCCTGATAATTTTCTTTCTTTTGTCAACTATCCTTAACAAAATTAATTTCTATCTGTCAAACTATTGAAATAGATCCAAACTTAAAAACCTCCAACCAAATAAAACAGTTTCACATGTCGGGGCAGGATAAAGACTGGGCTGGGGGTGGGGAGGAGAGGAGAGGAGAGGAAAGGAGAGGAGAGGAGAGGAGGAAGATTTACAAAGCGAATTATGGAGCCAGGATCTCAAAGGAGGGGGAGAAATTGTAGCATTAAGAAGCCATCTTCCTTCTCAACTTCTGAACTTAGTGGCTATAGTTGTGATTGCTTCTTTGCATGATGTGTCCATTGTATGAAAATATTGCCATTTGAGCTTATATGAACAGCTTAGGCTTGATTTCCTTTAATGTCAAAGATATGTTTATTGGTCATTCGGTGATATTCCACTCTGGAAGTGGCAAGTGAAAATTACAGTGCTTATTGTCTACTAGACTGAGATATTGGCTCTAGAAGACCAACAGGGCCTTTTTATTATGAAGTTCCATAAAATAAAGATATCTGACTTATATCTTAGGTTCCTGCCTTGTTTGTTCTTAGGCAATTTTCTACATGCTCAATACTTTTAACTTACAATTAGTTTTATTTATTTATTTACTTACTTATTTATTTAATTTTTATGCCACCCATATGTCACCCAAGGTGACTCTGGGCGGCTTATTGTTATATAACTTATATCACTTTGTCTGATTTCTATTTCTATTTGCATGTCTTTTTATTTTGTTACCTTTTCTAAATCTTTCTGTTCTATTGTGCTGCCTGCAGGTATTCCCACGTCCAATATATAGACGTTAATGTAGTTAATGAATATAAATAACCAACTTTGGCTGTTGGTTTGAGCTCCGAGCTTCGCAATTTGGTTGCAAACATTTGCAACCAAATTGCCAAGCTCGGAGCTCAAACCAACAGTTTAACTACCAACCCGAGTTACTAATATTCAAACACAATTCAATAAAACTTCCTGTATTTTTAAATATTTGTTATTATTTTTAATAGCTATCCAGATCTACACGTAGCCCTTGGGCCACAGGTTGGACATGCCTTCTTTACATTGTCTTGTCCCCTATACAAATAGCTAATAATTTATGTTATATCCTATACCAGTTCCTATAGTTTCTTACTGTACTCTAATTTTCCTCTGCCTTTCCAGGCCAAAACTTATCCCAAAGCCAGTTGCATGCAATATGCAGCCCATTGCTTGGACCTGTTGTTAGGAGGGTCATTGGGGATTGTAACAGACTCCTTTCTACCACTGACACTTCTCTGGGCCTTTGTGCTGTACCCTCAGGGCGATGTTTTGAAGCTGTCAGTGTCCAGAATCTTTACAGGATGGCAGTGGCTGGTGACCTGGGCCTCCTCATCTAAATACCAAGCCATTATTGAATGCCACTACTCTGGACCATACAATGATTGCTTGGCTGATGTCTTTTGAGGCATAAACATTGCTCTCTTCTTGCCACTTCTGCATCTTCTTTTATGTTTTTAGCTATTTTTCTATCTTCCTTTCAGCTAGTGTGACACTACCATACTTTCATTTACAGCTTTAAGTTCCTTCAATTTTGAAGGGAGTGGTCCTCAAAGGTAAAAGGAAGAAGGAGAGGAATACAGAAGGTATTTCTAGTGCCATGAATCCTTCCTTCCACATGTCTGACGAAAAGTATCTTCTTTAATTCCAGCAAAGAAAGACTTTATTTTTTAGCAACTTGTAAAGTTGTGGCTGAACAGGAATAGGAGCAGTGAGTGGTAGGGGAAAATTAATATTTTGTTTCTTTTAGCAATCCAGATAGTGATTTCTAGGGGAGAGGTTTAATACTAAGTGATAAGTCAAAGAATTAAGAAATAACAATGGATTCATGCTTTGGACACAAGCAACTGAAGTCAAGATTGCTGGGAGGAGAAGTTTAACTTTCTTCCTCCTTCTCTCAGCAATTTTGACATCAGTTGCTTGTCTCCAAAGCATGAATCCATTGCTATTTCTTAATTCTTTGAATTGCCACTTGGTATTTTTGCCAAAATCAAGTCCTCTGCTTCGTCTTATCTTCACTTGGCTGGTGCGAAATCTTGTTTCATTAACCTAGTCATGTATTTCTCCAAAAGATGATTATATTTGCAAAGCTTGAAGCCTCAGCTGCTGGCACAAAATCCCGTAATCTCACTCCTTTATCCAGGACTTGAATCAGGTCAGAGCTAGAATTCTGCTGGCTCTAGTTTCTGTTACATTTTCTTGTTCTTAGCAGTACCTATGGGAAAGGCAGGAATTAAAGCTGCCAGTGGAAGAGCAACAGAAGGAAGGTAGAGCTTCTGGTCAGATGTTGTCAAAGGCAGAACCTGCTGGCTAACCTTGTCAACCAAAAGAGCCTTAGCAACAACACATGTCAGTGAAGTTAGGCCATATGTTGTTACACAGTTGTTTTGGCAGCTGACACAGTTCCAATTACAATGCATCCCCATGGAGAAATGATTCTGCTAATGATTAATGTCTCTTGATCTCTTAAGCTCTTTCAACAACAATGCTAATGTTTGATAAAGAGCACAGCGATCAGCTTTCAGAGTTTCTGCAGGTATGCGTTGACCTCCACAGTGAGGTCAGATGAGATATCCTGTCAGTAAGAACAAAGAAGGGTGAGAGGAGAAGGGAGAAAGGGAGAAAATAGGTGTGAAAGTAGAAATGCAAACTTGATATTACAAAGCATTTTTTGGATAGGCAAGTAGCAAAGACACTAGTACCGTTCTGCTGAACTGTCTGAATCAATTATTCAAGTCACACTCTTTGTCACTTCCCTGGCAGAAAACTGTTCCCTCCGGGCCCCTGGTAAACGATTACCTGCTAGAGAAAACTATTTTCCAAATCTTCAGTACTCTACTTGCATCTTTCCATGGCATCTCTGCTTTAAATGCATTATTTATGACTAAGCTTTGTGAGAGAGGTATTAAGGGAAGTTGCATAAAATGTGCAAAACCTGGCTTGAATTAAGAATGGAGAGCAAGCATCTGTCATGTAATTTTTAGATTTGGGCTATAAGTACCCTTGCCACTTTATAAATGCTAGCATGATATTTTAGATTTTTAGATTTTTCTTGCTTCTTTATATAATTAAATTTCACCATGGAAAGAAAGTACAGTAACTGTTCATTTGCCGGAATGTTCCATAGCTATCATTTCCTGAATTGTAAAGGATATCAACCCAATGAGGTAGGACTGTCATTTTCACTGTTTTTTAGATTTCGAAAGTTAAGATAGCTCCTACCAGCAAGCAATAACTTTTATTCAGATAGACTTTTCTTGCTAAACAAAGAACCATAAGCTTAGGAAAGAGATAAATTTATGTTAAAAATTAAAAAAGAACAAACCATGGAAGAGTTCCAATGACATTCAGTATAAGGTTGGTTAATAATATCATATAAAAATAGTAAATGGCTGAACTAGGATGGAGGATCACTTTCTTCATTGACAGTTCCTGACCAGCTTCTTGATGGATAGAGATAGGACAGGGGTTTCCAACTCATGCTCCATGGACCAGACCTGGGCCGGGCCCATTGGGAACTGGGCCATGCAAATGGTAGGCAAGTTCCATTTGTATGAAACCCCTCTTCTCCCATCCCCGCGGCTGCGGCTGCTGCTAGTCTGCAGAGCCGAAAAGGTTGATGACCATTGGAGTAGGAAATTCAGCATTGTAAAGTTGTTTACTGGTCAGTAATACTTTCAGCAACATCAGCAACTAATGTTTTATGTTTTATGTCACCATGGTGCTGATGAGCCTGCCTTTAAATTAGTTGTATGGTAGCCATTATCAAGGTTTGGAAAGCATGCAAAAAATGTAGAAGGGGAAGTGCTTAGCATGGAGCGATTGATAGCATTCTGAGTCATTGCCCAATTTTTTTTCATACTGAGATTCAGGAGGAAAATATTTTTGTTTTGTTTTTTCTCTTTCTCTATAGCCCGAAGTTGGTTCAATTCTGTTCAGTGTTCAGATAGTTATCCTGCAGATAGATAGCCTGGTAGGTAGATGGACAGAGTTCTGAATCCTTTTCAGTGGAACAACTTGCCTCCAGAAGTTGCGAATGTTCCAACACTGGAAGTTTTTAAGAAGATGTTGGATAACCATTTGTCTGAAGTGGTGTAGGGTTTCCTGCCTAAGCAGGGGGTTGGACTAGAAGACCTCCAAGGTCCCTTCCAACTCTGTTATTCTATTCTATTCTATTCTATTCTATTCTATTCTATTCTATTCTATTCTATTCTATTCTATTCTATTCTATTCTATTCTATTCTATTCTATTCTATATTTCCAACCTTTCAAACTCTGCAAAGTAGCAACTGGGGATTACTACTGCTGTCCATTCTTCACTATGTGGGTTAGGGAACAATTACTCTTTGTGGTGATTAATGCCTAAGTGAGGATAGCTATTGTGGTTTAGCAAGGCAATATCTACTCTGGGGACAAAATCCATGGCTGTTTAGCAGTGAAGGAACAGTTCTTTTCAATTGCTTTTTCCTGTGATTCCTTTCACAAACCCAAATGGTTCTGTTATTAAAAACTGATTAAAGGGCTGTATGAAAGTGAGCATTTGCTGAAATAAATCTCTCTTAGATGTAGAGTGAAGATCTAAATGAACAAATGCAGGTAGTCCTCAACTTACAACTGTTCGTTTAGTGACCATTCAAAGTTACAACTGCACTGAAAAAAAGTGACTTATGATTATTTTTCAAATTTACGACTTTGGCAGCCTTCCCATGGTCACATGATCAAAATTCAAACACTTGGCAGTATCCTGGAGTCACGTGATCCCTTTTTGCAACCTTCTGACAAGGGGACAATGGGGAACAACTGAACAACCAGGTAACTAATTTAACAGCTGCAGTGATTCACTTACAACTATAGCAAGAAAAGTCATAAAATGGGGCAAAACTCACTTAACAAATGTCTCACTTAGCAACATAAGATTTGGGCTCAATTGTGGTTGTAAGTCAAGGACTACCTGTACATTGACAACTAACAGAATGGGAACTGAATGGTGAATAGGGCTATTGCAACAGTTCAGAGAATACAAACCTTTTCCACCCAGTTTGGATGATTCCAAGACTACATATATGCTTAGATAGTAAGTAGATTTTATCTCACATTAAAAATCCTTGTCTGCAAGGAGTGATCTGGGTAAAACTTAAAAAAAGGGATGTGTTGGGTACTACTGGTATCTGGAGCCCATTTGTAAATCTCCATGCTCCATATATTTAAGTAAGATTCTATAGCTTGAACACAGTAAGGCTATATGACCCAATACTATGCTTTTTTTACAATCATTACTTACGTACAAATAAGTTTAATCTTACAATTAAGTTTACATTACTTACAAGACACTTTTAATCCACTTTTAGCATGAATATTAATCTATTACATGTACAACAGTGGAATATTTTCTGGGCTTTAGTATTATTGTTTGTGTAAGTGTCACAGAATAAGGGAAATGTAGAAAAATTAAATGATTGATTACAAACCTCCAAGAATATAGATGTGAATAAAAATTCTATACAATTCAGTGGAAATCTATCTAATCGGTGGGTTTCCCCACATATCCCTATGTGATCTTTTGTAATGTCAGTGTTGTGCCAATTTATTTTTATTTTCCTAAATTCGCTCTTCTGTTTCAATAAATCCCAGCAAATTAATAAGTTCTGGTTTGGTTATAGAGTCCCTAGATGATATAGCTGAATAAAAATAATAGTTGTCATTGATTAGTAGGCTATGTTTCAGGAATAACTGTTCATTATTCGCCTGAATTCTAAATAACAATATTTCATTATTTTTGTTCTTTCAAATGATATTTCCAGCTTTTTCTCCTCATTTCCAATATTTCTGGTTAATACATTAGAAAGAATATTCAAAACCTTCTAACAATGAGATTTAGGTTGACTACCATTAATCCTAAATGCCACAATTTAGGTCACTACCTGAGCTGGCAAACTACAGAAGCATTGAAAGTCATTATCAAAATGTCATGATGTTTTCAAGTATTCTAGTACGTTTAAAATAAAAAAGTGTGCTTGGTGCGTCTGCTTCAGTTTTTCTCAATCCTTATGTATAAAGTATAATCCACGGTTATGAGCTTGAAGAGATAATGGGATTCTCAGCCTAGCACAAAAAGCAGGATGATTTGGGAGAAAAGTTCAGAAGCCAATCTGAAAATTCATCCAGGATAAATTTTTCAGAAGATATTTTCAGGCAGTGATACTCCGTTTAGCCTAACAGTAAAAATGATAGATACCAAGTTCATTTTATAATTGCTAGGAACTTTTATCTCTTAATTAAAATTTAATTAATTTTACAGCACTGAGCATTGGAAATAATGTGTCATTGTTGCGCATCTCTTTTTGTTCTCGGGTCTATTGTTCTTAAAATTGACCAATTACTCTTGAAAATGTATGTGTTCCTAACAGTCTTCTGCTGTTGCTTTGCTTCAGTTGATGCTTTTAGGAGGAAGCCTGCAATTATCTCTTTGAATCGGTCACAATGACCCTGCCAGCTTGATATAGGTAGAAAACTGAAATTCCAACTTTCTCTTGTTTACTATATTTCACTGCATGTTCATGGACGGTTATATATAAATTCTCATTTAATGTTAGATACCCTTGTTTGTTAAACAAGAGGGCTCTGAGGAAAGCATTATTCCTGTGTTTCTTTTTCTGACTCTTCCCTATTAAAGTGGTTAATACCACTTTATAATGCCTTGGTAAGGCCACACTTGGAATACTGCATTCAGTTTTGGTCGCCATGATGTAAAATAGATGTTGAGGATCTAGAAAGAGTGCAGAGAAGAGCAACAAAGATGATTAGGGGACTGGAGGCTAAAACATATGAAGAACGGTTGCAGGAACTGGGCATGTTTAGTTTAATAAAAAGAAGGACTAGGGGAGACATGATAGCAGTCTTCCAATATCTCAGGGGTTGCCACAAAGAGGGAGTCAAACTATTCTCCAAAGCACCTGAGGGCAGGACAAGAAGTAATGGGTGGAAACTAATCAAGGAGAGAAGCAACTTAGAACTAAGGAGAAATTTCTGACAGTTAGAACAATTAATAGGTGGAACAACTTGCCTGCAGAACTTGTGAATGCTCCAACACTGGAAATTTTTAAGAAGATTTTGGATAACCATTTGTCTGAAGTGGTGTAGGGTTTCCTGTCTGGGCAGGGGTTGGACTAGAAGACCTCCAAGGTCCCTTCCAACTCTGTTATTCTATTCTATTCTATTCTATTCTATTCTATTCTATTCTATTCTACTTAGCTATACTTTGTCTTGATTTAAATGATTTTTATCTTTTAACTGAAACAGAAATTTAAGCAGCTGATAAAGGTTCCCACTACATTCACATTGAAAATATCCTTTACCATTTGTATAAAATCTTAATTTTCTATTTTGAATGTAAGAATGATTATTTTGTAAACCATTGCTTCTTAGATTTAGATTGTTGAATTTGTTCTGGGTTTTTCAACCTTTTCTTCTATCTATTGTCCTAAAGCTGTTCTCCCTCACTTAGGCCTTTCTAATTAGTATGTAGGTCAAATGCAACTTATTTTATGTGGTATTACTTTTCTCTCTCATTCATTTATTTGCACTCACAAACATACTAATTAAATTCAACAATTCTTATTGATGTCATTCAAAAATAAGAAATAACATTGCATGTGATTTTTACATGTTAATGAACCATTGGAATAGTAGTTCTAAAACAATGAATACTTGAAATTATTTCTACTGAGAGAAATATCTGGGCTAAAAATGTAACTTTGCTGTATAAATAGCAAATTGGGACAAGCACTTTAAATTCCACACATGATGTTTTGTGAAGGCTGATATTATGTATTTCTGATGTTTTCAGCTTGCTGCGTCCTTGATCAAAGACAATAGAAAGCTCACAAGCTGCTTTTTGGCATTTGCTAACATAGTAAAATACATTAATATTGGATAGAAATAATTTGTGCTTTATCACTGATTACAGAATGAAATAGGCATATTCCTGTTACCATGACAACAGTGAATGACAGAACTATGCTGTTCATAGGTTGTCTTGCATATATATATATATATATATATATATATATATATATATATATATATATATATATATATATATATATATACACACACACACACACAAAAACAGTGTGCGTGTGCGCATGTGTGTGTGTGTGTGTGTGTGTGTGTGTGTAAAAGATAAAGGGAGGTAGCCTGAATTTTTTTGAAACAGAACATCTTAGGAGCATCAAATTCAGATATGTTGTATTGCAACTCCCAAATTTGCAACCAAAATTCTTATGAGAAATCTTTGGAACCAGACTTTGTTTTCATTTCCTGTCATACATAATGCATGCATGAACAACGATCAGATAAGAATGTATGGACAAACTATACCAGTCAACTCAACACATGACCAAACTGTCCTAAATTTGAGGAAAGGAATGCTCTTGGACCTTATAAAGTAGAGTGACAGAAATGATGATCTGAACTCTTACCAGCATGCAGTAGAATTTGCTGCCATAGTGTTGTTTTAGTCATCAGGTTAAATAGCTTTAAAGAATTCATGGAGGCTAACATTCTAGATCTGTATAATTTTTGCTCTATATTACCTCCAGTATTGGGGTTAGTGCATGAGTAATCTGTCCCTTGCTTGTGATCAATCAATCAATCAGTCAATCAATCAGAATAGAGCTGGAAGGGACCTTGGAGGACTTCTAGTCCAAAGCCCTGCTGAAGCAGGAGACCATATACAATTTGAGACAAGTGGCTGTCCAGTCTCTTCTTAAAAACCTCCAATGATGAAGCACCCACAACTTCTGAAGGCATGCTGTTCCACTGGTTAATTGTTCTCACTATTAGGAAGTTTCTCCTTAATTCCAGCTTGCTTCTTTCCTTGATTAGTTTCCATCCATGGTTTCTTGTCTTGCTTTCGGGTGCTTTGTAAAATAACTTGACCCCCACTTCTTTGTGACAACCCCTAAAATACTGGAATACTGCTATCATGTCTCTAGACTGCCTTCTTTTCTCATATTCCATTTCTAGGATTTCCAGACATGGATTGAATAGAATGCAGAATAGAAAGGCTGTAAGTTTAATTCAGCTTGGCTTTTTAATGTTCTTATTTCTGCTAAACATCATGACCAAGTTTGTTTTTGTCCTTTGATAATTTACAAGTATTTGTATCTTATCCAAAACAAGTGATAATAGGAGACACCCTCACAAAATTTCTTCCTCCATCTTACACATCTTTGGAATCAGTCTGCTTTTTCTGTGTTTGCATTTTTTAAAGTGAAAATACAAATTACGTGGAACAGATAGTCATGCCTGATTTTGCTAGAACAATGTTTTCTAGAAGATTATCTCAGGAAATAAGCACATTAGTGAGTGAGGATGGAAAGTGCAGACAATTGGTATGTGAAGCAAATGTACATAGGCACTCTACTTCACAGTATTCAGAATCATCTTTTGTAGAGATAAATCTTTTCTATATTTTTAGAACTGCTACAGGCAAATGGAACTAATAGCCAATGCAGCAGTTTGTGTGGGTTTTTAAAACATGTAACTTATACTTCTAGGTGGCATTGAGAATGCTGATGCAAAAGGAAAAAAAATCTAGGTAAGTAATTAGTATGAATGATGCAGATTTGTTTTCAGGGTGACTCACCTGACTAATTCTGAGAACACCATTCATCTATATTAAGCATTTACCTGAATTGCTCTTTACTGAAGTTCTATCCCTGGGAGTAGTTTTTATAGACTGTTTTGTTATCAAGTGCTATTTTCTTTCCCAAATGAAAATATAATCCTTTTTCAGTTCCTGGGAAAAGGGAAGAGTAAAATATATTAAGCTGTTCATCTTATTATATTAACATATATCAGCTGATTATTTGTAGGGGAAATAGCTGTCAGACCTCAACCAGCAATTAAGAAACGTAATAGCTTTCTTATTTTTCCTCTCTCTTTATTTCTTTTATTTCTTCGGTCTTACTTTTGGTACAAGAAGGAACACCTGAAGCTCTATGCTGAGAATGAAACTTGTTTTCATCATTATCTTTGTTAAGCAACACAAACTGTGACTGTGGTTTCAAATGCGTGTAATTTGTTCTACTGTAATAGATTCTCACCAACGCCTAATGCTGAACACCTCCGCACTCATTAGCATAGGTATTTTTATGAAGTAACAGTAGTACAATATTTATAATGTTCTCTATGGAGATATTCAGTATGTAGGTCTGCAGATGACATTTCAGTACTGTAACAAGCACGGACTGTTGGATAGTCTGTGGGGATTGTCAGATCTTTGTTTCAGCTTTTGGTGTCTGTGCATCACACTTCTGTTTCTAAACAAAAACAATGTTTTAAAAAAGTGCTTTGCTTTGTAGCAGCATGCCCATTTATCTAGTAGGTATTAAGGAGGAGAAGGCTATTGCTAGACTCCAAGAGGGGTGATTATTTGGGACCACATTGATATGCATGCTCATCCCATTAAAAGCCTTGAGATGCCCTTCAATAGTTTTAAATGCACAGTCCAAACAATCATTGGGACAAGATTTGGCATGAATGCAGTAAGAGTACTTACTGATAGACAGCTCCTACTGCTAGCATGTAATTTGTCTTTTTCAAGAGGTTTCTTTTTTGTAGGAAGAAAAAGAAGGCAGAAAAAGGAACAGGAAAACACAGAGGGTACAATAAAAGATGTCTCCCAATCAGTGGTGGGTTTCTACCAGTTCGCCCTAGTTCAGGCGAACCAGTAGTGGTAGTGGCGGGAAGCTCCGCCCACCCACCTGGACTTCATCACAGATGTCTGTGCACGTGCAGAAGTGCTGCGCGTGAGCAAAGCAAGTGCATGCTCACAGTTCTGAACCAGTAAAAAAGATAATTGGAACCCACTACTGCTCCCAATGAACTTCTTTTCACAAAGAAGTCCTCATCTGGAATTCCAATGCCAAAGGTTTTGAGACTTTTGATTACTAACTACTAATATGGTTTCCCCCCAAGCTTTGCTTACTGTCCCTGTGGCAGGTGACTTGTGGACTCTGGGTGACATACACAATTGAAAAAAAAAAGCTAAAAACAGTAAATCATACAGCCACAAACAATCTGATAAATAAGGTTGGTTCTGCAACCAACACAATAGACACAGACTTCAGAGGATAATTAGAACTGCAGAAAAAACAATTCCTACCAACCTGCCTTCCATTGAGGTCCTGTATATTGCACGAATCAAAAAGATATGCACCAAGACAAATTCCTTGTGTGTCCAATCACACTTGGACAATAAACAATTCTATTCTATTCTATTCTATTCTATTCTATTCTATTCTATTCTATTCTATTCTATTCTATTCTATTCTATTCTATTCTATTCTATTCAACAAGATCAACAAAACAAAATAATACAGGGACCTTAAGCAAAACATAAAGGTCAATCCCAGGCCTGAGACCACAGTCAGGTTTTCAAAGCTTTCAGGAACCCTAGGAGAGAGGGTGCTATCCTCATCTCGGGGTGGGGAGATGTTGTTCCAAATGATGGGGGCTGCAAAAGAAAAGATGATTCTATAATTTCTTATGGAACACCAGAAGGGTTCAAAAGATATGTGACCATGCAAAATATTAAAACATTTCCAGACGTCTTTGGTGGACTTTCTCAAACTTATTCTTGTGAATTTGTATGCTTTCTCCTTACAAGTCTTTTGGTATTTGCAGTGCTTGGGTTGAGGTTTGACAAATGTTATAAAAATGCAATGCACTGATACAATGATCGTCACCAGGGATTGGGGATAGTCCTTCCTGAGCCTCGGCTTTGCTGAGATTAGACAAACTTTGAGTCATATATTCATAGTCTTTTATTCGCCTGACTTTAGTTTCTGAGAGAACAGATGTTTTTATTTTCAGCTCCCAAACTACTTTTCGGAGAGTGGTGCACATACATTTCCCATTCTGTGGAACTGATCTTTTTTCTTTTGCACTAATTATTTCTTCAGTTCAGTTTAGTGTTGCATTTTAGAACCATTCTGGGGTCGGTAAATTAAATGAGGGTCCTTTGGACTATGGGCGTTGAAGCAATCTTATGTTATATAGAAATTAAAGTAGATTGGCAACATTTATTTTGAGAGACAGCAATATTTAACACTTGACCCAGTAATTGAAAATATATTGATTTGATTATTTCATCAATATAACTTATTAAAATGAATAAGTTGAATATCATAAATTAAACGAATATCATAAATTAAGAGCAACTCAAGAATTTATGAGAAAAACATGCTGGATTATCCATGGACAATCTAGTCCAGCATCCTAAATATATTCCTCTGAAATTCCCCAGAAAAGGAGGGGAAGGCTGTGTCAGGGTTCCAAGGAACACCCTCAACAAAATGAAGTTCTGAGGCCTGAGGTTCCTCCAAGTTCCACTTTATTAGAGATGTCATGTTGGCACATCTGGGAAAACCTGAATCTGAAAGCTTCCAGGTTTCCTCCACCCAGCTAAGAGTTCACAGCCCAGCCCCACACCCACAAGTTCACTGCATTGTCCAATCAACTCTTCACAATCCACCAGATACAATCTTCAGGCAGTCTCCATCAGACACAGGGAAAAGTCAGGCAAAGGTCCTTGAGTATGGAATGTTGTTATGACTAACTTTCTACCGCTCCAACAACAACCCCCTCCCAACTTCCCCAGATAAAATATGTGGCAGTTTAGAAGAAAAAAGAAAATTGTCTTCCAAAACTGGCAGGCTGAAGTTGATATCAGTATGAATTTCACAGGGTGATTCCCCTCCCCCCCCTCAGGTGATATTTTCAGTTACGTAAACCATCAGGAAGCACTACATGACAAGTTTTGTGATAGCTTTCCTTCCTGCATATACTACTTGTTTAAAAACTCCAGATAAAGGGTTTTAATCCCATAGAATAACGTCTGGTTACCTGTGTCTGATGAGTTTCATTAGGACAAAACTGGTCACAAGTCAATGTACCTGAAAATACTACAGAAGATATGCACTGGTTAAAAAATACCTGGCTCCCTTTCAAGGTAAGGGAGTAGTAATTAAAAACTTTATACATGAGGGTATTACATAATGTAACATCTGTATCTCTCAATTTAAGGAAAGAGTTAAAGGATTTAAAATAGGGTGGATTGAATATATCATTCCGATAGAATTCAAGAACAGAAGACAAGTTGATTAAGGATAGATTCCACAATCCAAGAGATTCTGTCTCTTTAATTAGCAGAACTACTGCAGCATTTACTCTGGCTTCTTTACCACAGGAGTGTTCTATTAAAAAGCTTACAGGGCAGTACTGGGTTTCAATTTCGTTCACTACCAGTTCGTCCGTGGGCGCACATGCGCAACACAGAGACGTCCAGGTGGGTGAGTGGAGCAACCCACCACTGTTACATGGAAGGAAATGCAGCCCTGTAATAAGGTTTTTGTGGGAGTTCATTTCTTAATCCCCCCCCCACATTTTAATCAACAGGAAAATGAAGTGCTCCAGCATTGTTTTAACATGAAGAAATGGAAACTGCTGTTATTAAAAACAATAACAATAGCACTGGGACCTAAATTCGAAATGTCAAATTTAATACTGTAGTTGCAGTGAACTAGCTAAGGAAGACATTTTCCATATTCATAAAAAGTACATAATGATACTAACTTTTGAGACTTCTTCTACCTGGCACTTTCCTGATATGCTCTCTAGACCAGCGGTCACCAACTGGTGGTCCGTGGACCACTGGTGATCCACGAGAAAATTTTGGTGGTCCACAGAAAAATTATTTGCATTTTTTATATTGCACTAATATAAAAGGGATCCTCAAATTACGGCCCCTGGGGCTGATACGTGCAATGAACGTTTGTGTTGCTGCAGAGAGTCTCCCCCTTCTGGGTCTTTTTGTATGGATTGGAGGGGGGCAGAAATTCTGACTTGGGGTCTGCTTCAGCCTCCTGGTGAGGGCTTTGGGCAAAGGGTGGAGGACAGTGCCGCTGGTGGTGAAGAGCCAGAGGGCCTTGTTCCAGTGGGACTGCATCATGGCCTGGACCATTTCAGCCCGCTGAGCCTCCAGGTGCCGGTACTTGGCCTTGCACTCCCACAGGTCTTCCCTCTGCTTGGAAAGCCTGTGCTTGTGGTCCTCAGTGAGGTGCTTCTGCTGAGCCTCCTTCTCAGTCAGATCCAATTAGAACTGAGCCAGCTGTTTTGCCAACTCTTTCTCGTGGTGGCTGCTTAGCTCCAACAACTGCTTCCTATTGGGGCCCTAAGGAGCCCAGGTGGGCAGGCAAGGAATGGCTGGGAGGGGAGGGGCGGGTAGAGGCTGTCAAGGCACCCCTTGATGTGAGTGACATCAAGTTGGCCACACCTACCCAGTCACATGACCACCTAGCCACCCCCCGAGCTGGTCATTAGTGGCCTGTGGGATTTAAAATTAGTGGTCCCTGAGGTCCAAAAGGTTGGTGACGCTTGCTCTAGACTACCATCATCTCTAAGAAATGCTCATAAAATGTACCCAGCAAATACCAACATCCACACCAGTATTATCATGTTGATGAACTTAATGTGAATGATGGCCGACTCAGTCCCAAGCTTAGCTTGTCCTCTTTCCAAACCACAGAATTTCAATGCAGCAGCACATTTCATTGCATGGACTTGATACAGGCCAAGTTGAACATTTGTTGTATCATTTGAATTAAACACAAACACAATTCAGAACACGCTTGAACCATGGGACATTTCAGTGGCAAATATGAAATCAACCAATTAATATTGTTAATGTTCAGAGGAGCAACAAAAGTCTCACATTCTGAATTAAAGTAAAGTAACCTCTTTTACAGTTAGGCAGAGTAATTGTTGATCTTATGATAGCTGAATGTTATTGCCACAGAATGGCACACAAGTAGCTTATCCCAGGAATATACTTATCTACTGAGTTGGATTTCTTTTTAAGATAGAAATGAAAGCAAGTAAAATGCATTAAATGCCATAAGTTTGTTTGCTGTACAGCATATTTCCATTTCACCACACGAGTTCATGGCCATCATTTTTTCAGATCATTTTTTTAATTTAAAAGATATTACTCTACTGTATCCTTCACCTCATAACACTGTCATTGAAACTTTATTTGATTACTTTGCTTTTATTATAAGTGACTCCTTCTATTCTTTATGCCTGCAATAATATTTGTTACGTCCACCTTAGAAGCCCATGCAATTCCTGTGGGTCTATTCCTGAAAAATTATGTATTTGCTTGAACCAAAGGCATAGCTGTGCTTAGGGTTTGTTGATATTGTTTGTGTGGTAACAGTTTAATTGGCTGTGAAAATGTTTTAAACACTGATTGTATAAAACCCTATAGCACAGGGGTGTCAAACTCAAGGCCCGGGGGCTGGATCCAGCCTGCGGGGTGCTTAGATCTGGCCTGTGGGGCCTCCCTGGAAACACTGAAGGACCAGCCCAAGGTGCCTTTGACAGCAAAAATGGAGTTTGGTAAGGCTGCGTGCAGCCCTCTGAGCTCCATTTTCACTGGCAGAGAGTTGCAGGAGGCCGTCACAGATGAAAATGGAGCTTGGGAGCCTGTTTTCTTTGGCAGAGCACTCAGACCACCACAGGTGCCCCCAATACAAGTGATGTTGAGCTGGCCATTCCCACCCCAGCCCTCCAAGGTCAAACACAAGCCTGATGCGGCCCTCAATGAAATTGAGCTTGACACCCCTGCTCTAGCAGTATTATGATTGTTAGGATTTTGAGATATGGACATTAGGAAACCTGACAGGAAGCCAGGGTTCTCCTGCATGAGCAGGGGGCTGGACTAGAAGACCTCCAAGGTTCTGTTCTATTCTATTCTATTCTATTCTATTCTATTCTATTCTATTCTATTCTATTCTATTCTATTCTATTCTATTCTATTCTATTCTATTCTATTTTATTCTGTTCTGTTCTGTTCTGTTCTGTTGTTCTGTTCTGTTCTATTCTATTCTATTCTATTCTATTCTATTCTATTCTATTCTATTCTATTCTATTCTATTCTATTCTATTCTATTCTATTCTATTCTATTCTATTCTATTCTATTCTTTTAGATGGGGCCACCAGGGACAGCAACAGAAAAGGAGTAAAAGAAAGTCAAGATTGCAAGCATGACCATGCAAAAATGTGTATTGCAGCCATTTCATATATAAAGAAGGGCTTGGCTTTGATCACACAGCCATCTTGATTAGTTTGATCCACCCAAAACAGCCTTGGGTACCAAGCAGGCAAAGGATTATGCTTTTAAAATGCTCCTATTGCCTTGGAAGATATTGGCACCAAGCTACTTGATAATCATGGCTGTACTACCTCTGATGCCTTAGTTTTAAGACTCATAAACATCAACAGCTGTCAGGCAGAACAAATAGAAAATTGTCTCAGGCCACTGTGGAGAACCAATTTGCTTCTTGCATTCTGGCCCTTCAGCCTCAGAGATCTGATCTGAGAAAAATGGTAAACCTCTCAATCTTCAGAACACTAAGTGAGCACAAAATATACTTTTTGTCTGGCTAACTTGTCACATTAAGCCATAATAAGCTTTATATTGTTTCACCATAGTGTGCTGTGTAAACCAGTTTCTGAGGATTTGAAAATCATGGTTTGTGACTCAGCACTATGAATCTAAACTCTGCCATCTGTGCCAGTTGTTGTCAGCTCCTGAATTTGTACCATATTAAAGGCATCTCAATACTTTACTATTTCCAATTCTTCAGTCTATCACTGGCCAGTCTGCAAGTGACTTGCAATAATTTTTGTTTCTATTGACTTGAAAGCTCAGAGAGCCGGCAATGAATCAGCCAATCAGTCCTACCAAATCATCTGACCAATGAAAGAGTACAAGAAAAGAAGTCATTGCCAAAGCTTTGCATCAAGGTATTGTTAGTCATGAAGCAACAAAAATCCCCTTCCTCTCCCAATCTGTGCAAAAACAAAACAAAGTATTAGAATGCCCTGTATCCACACTTCAAGAACATACTGTGTATGTTCGTCTCTTTGCAAAATGACTGTAATTGTTGTTATAAAGATGTAGCAGCAAAGTTAACTTTGACTCATCTAAGTCAAAGTTAAATCACTTAGATGATGGAATAGAAGGGGAACTCATCAAATTTTCAGATGACACTAAGCTGGCAGCAATAGCCAACGTCCCAGAAGACAAGCTCAGGATCCAAAAAGATCTTGAAAGACTTGAACAATGGGCCCTATCCAACAAAATGAAATTTAATGTGGAGAACAGCAAGGTTTTACATTCGGGCAGAAAAAAAACACAGGTACAAATACAAATTAGGCGAAACCCGGCTCAAAAACAGTAATTGTGAGACGGACCTTGGACTCCTAGTGGATGATCACTTAAACATGATTCAACAGTGTGTGGCAGCAGCCAAAAAAACCTAATACAATCCTTGGTTGTATAAACAGAAGCATAGAATCAAAATCACATGAAGTATTAGTACCACTTTATAGCCTTAGTAAGACTATACCTGGAATAATGCATCCATTTTGATCATCACATTACAAGAAAAATGTTGAGACTTTGGAAAAAGTGAGAAGAGCAATTAAGATGATTAAAGGCCTGGAGATTAAAACATATGAAGGTTGCAGGATTTGGGTTTGGCTATTCTAGAGAAAAGAAGGACTAGGGGGGTATGATGGCAGTATTCCAGTATTTGAGAGGCTGCCACAAAGAGGAGGGGGTCAATTTATTTTCCAAAGCACCAGAAGATGAGTCAAGAAACAATGGATGGAAACTAATCAAGGAGAGAAGCAACCTGTGACTAGGTGGCTCAGTGGCTAAGAAAGGTTGGCGGCTCGAATCCCTAGTACAGGTCTCCTGCATGAGCAAGGGGTTGGACTAGATGACCTCCAAGGTCCCTTCCAACTCTATTACTGTTATACTGTTATAGGAATTAAGGAGAAACTTCCTAACAGTGAGGACATTTCACCAGTGGAACAGCTTGCCTTCAGAAGTTGTAGATGCTTCAGCACTGGAGGTTTTTAAGAAGAGACTACAGTCACTTGTCTGAAATGGTATAGAGTCTCCTGCCAGAGAAAGGGCTGGACTAGAAGCCCTCCAAGGTCCCTTCCAGCTCTATTCTGATTCTGATTCTAAAAAAAGTGACTGATCATCTTAAGGAATTGAAAAGCTCATTCCTAATGACGAGATTGAAAGGATTGCATCTTGGAAAAACTGATAACCAAAAGCTTCCTTAAATAGCTGTCACCATGGTTGTAGGTTGCTGCATTTCTGGAATGGAGAATGGGAAGAGATATTCTAGAGATGCAGGAGCAAGGCTTTGAAAGTTGCCTATGTGAATCAGGGACGGTCCCTGGAAAAGCAAAAAATAAAATAAAATAAAATTTCCTCCCCCACCTTCCAACAGAAAAGAAAGAATGGCTACAATCTCTTTCCACCCCCCCCCCAACCCTCTCTGATGGTCACTGGGAAACAAAGCCCTCTGAAGGGAAGAGGGGAAAGAGCACATTTATGGATTCACTCCTGTTCCTTTCCTTTCAGCTCCTGTGCACCTGCAACTCTCTGTTAAGGCAAGAATAATCTTGGCTGTGCATGAAAGTAGAATCAGCAGGTCAGGGTGGTCTGCAGCTGCCTGGCTGTAGGAAAAATACATGAGCAGCTGCTGTAAGGAGGAGGTCAAGCTATTTTTCCTCTTTAATCACCTGCAAGCCAAATGCTACCACATGTGAAAGCGGCAGGATGATCCCAGACTTTCAGTTAATGGGAAAACAGCCTATCCATAAGCTTTCCCTGAACTTCAACACTGCAACTGGAAATTTCACTCATTTTCCTGTTGGAATTAAACTGCATCATGATAGCATGAGGACACAGAGATTTGGATTTGACTTTGGAGTGCACCAAGACCCTAGTTGAAGGAGCAGAACATCTACAGCAGCTTTAGAATTTCTTATCATTTCCAATGATATGATCAGACTCCTTAACAGTAGACCAGGATTGCTCTAGCTGTCCTGAAATCCTGAACTCAATGGGATCACACAACACTATCAGCACATAATGTGATTAGCTTATTTTGGTCTCATGTTGTGATAGTGGTATGTGAAGACCTTGCTTTCTGGAGAAAGTTGTAATGATGCCCTTGACGTGATGTCCCAGTGTCTGGAGGCCATGCGGATCTGGATGGGGAGAAACAGGCTCAAGCTCAATCCATCCAAGACCGAGTGGCTATGGTTTCTGGCATCCCGATATAGTCAGTTGGTGCCATCTCTGACTATGCGGAGTGAGTTGTTGGTCCCCGCGGAGAGGGCTCGCAACTTGGGTGTCCTCCTGGATGCACGGCTGTCTTTAGAAGAGCATATGATGGCTGTGGCCAGGGGGGCTTTTTATCAGGTTCGCCTGATCCGCCAGTTGTGTCCCTTTCTGGATCGGGATGCCTTGCGCACGGTCACTCATGCCCTCATCACGTCCCGCCTGGACTACTGTAATGCTCTCTACATGGGGCTCCCCTTGAAGAGCATCGGGAGGCTCCAACTGGTCCAGAATGCGGCCACGCGGGTGATTATGGGAGCGTCATTGCGCTCCCATGTAACACCTCTCCTGCACGAGCTACACTGGCTTCCGGTGGTCTTTTGGGTGCGATTCAAGGTGTTGGTTATCACCTTTAGAGCACTCGATGGCTTAGGACCTGGATATCTACGAGACCGCCTTCTGCCGCCAAGAGCCTCCCACTGGCCAGTATGCTCCCACAGAGAGGAGCTCCTTGGGGTGCCGTTGGTCAAACAATGTTGACTGGCGGCCCCCAGGGGGAGAGCTTTCTCTGTGGGAACACCTGCCCTCTGGAACGAGCTCCCCCCAGAGATACGGACGATCCCGGACTTACAAACTTTTCGCCAGGCCCTAAAGACTTTCTTATTTCACCAAGCCGGGTTGGCCTAATTTTTTAATTTTTTTTAATTTTTTAAAAATTATTTAATTTTAATCTGAATTTTAATGGGGTATTTAAACTGTTGGGCCAAATTATTTAATTTATTTTAAATTGCTTTTAAATTTTGTATTTTGTGTTTTTACCTTTGGCTGTTCACCGCCCTGAGTCCTTCGGGAGAAGGGCGGTATATAAATTTAAAAATAATAAATAAATAAATAAAAATAAATAATGCTGAGATTGATGGAAGGAAAAAGAAGAAGAGGACCAGCAGAAAGGTGGATACAAGCTATAATGGTAGTGGGTATGCTGTTGGAGGACCTGAGGGGCTAGTTGTCATGGAGAAAGTCTATGTGGTCACTAGGAGTTGAAAATAACTTGATGGCACATAATCAATCAATCAATCAATCAATCAATCAATCAATCAATCAATCAACCAGTATCCAGGGGTTGGAGGACCAAAATAGCAATAGCAATAGCACTTAGACTTATATACCACTTCATAGTGCTTTATAGTTTACAGAGTCAGCATATTGCCTCCAGCAATCTGGCTCCTCATTTTACTAACCTCGGAAGAATGGAAGGCTGAATCAACCTTGAACCGGTCAGGATCGAACTCCTGGCATGGGCAATACTGCCTTCTAACCACTGTGCCGCCACAGCCCTTGTTTATCTTGCTTTTCAATTTGAATTGTGAGGTACTGTGGAGAAATGCGAGGAGAAAACATGAGAAAAAGCTTAAAAGCCGCAATTTCAAGTATTAATACCAGCCAGTGGTGGGATTCAAATAATTTAACAACCGGTTCTCTGCCCTAATGATTTCTTCCAACAACCAGTTCACCAAACTGCTCAGAAAGTTAACAACTGGTTCTCCTGAAGTAGTGCGAACTGGCTGAATCCCACCACTGATACCACACATCAAGCCTATTGCTCCTATGGCGGGAGCTGAGGATTTATGAACCAGGTTGAAGAGTTAATGTGGCTGTTAATAATGATAAAAAAAGCTACTAAAGGGAGTTGTGAAACATAGAGCAGAAATTCATAAAAACAGAGGCCAGAAACAAGGCTCCAATAGCACCAGCAGCATTATCCCTCCATAAGTCAGTCTGCCTGTTGTTTCCCTCCGGCTTCATATATTTGCAAGTGAAATGGGTAACATTTTCTGCTACATGAACAAATATCTTCTTAGAACTCTGCACATTTCAAGCATGGGAATAAAAAATGTGCCTCTCTCCATCCAGTTTAGTACTCTCTGCATGATTTGATGACATCTCCTCAATGTCTTGGGGAAGTGCCAAGGGGTTGGAATTGATCAATCTTATAGCATTGCAGATCCCTCCTCATTCCCACCTTGAAAGATTAGAAATGGCTTGGAAACAAAACTGCATCTTGAGGGCCAAGTTTACAAATCCGTCTGATTTATAGTATGGAATGTGATGCTGTTCCCCACTGAACATAAATATGTGTCGTGGTGTAAGTTTATTTAATTCAGTAGCCTCCAGAGGTTTGGACTACAGTGGTAGCCATGATGATCTTAAGTCAAAAGAGAGCCTGTGGGCGAGAAATGCAGAGTCCTTGCTTTCTCCACGGTTTACTACTATACCTGCTTATTTTCCTTCTTGCTTGACTCTAAGATTAGAAATGATCTTTGACAGGTGAATAATGAGCAGGGCTTGGGAGAATTAGTCAATAGGCTCTGCAGCTCTGTGTTGTGTTAACTTTTCCAATGGAAATACCTGTTATGAATTTTTCCCATGCAGCTTGGCCCTCAGAGTAAATGTCTGCTGCTAGAGATACAAGTATAGTGCACCAAAGCTTAAGAAATGCAAACTTGTTCCATTTGATCGCCCATCTTCTGCATTCTCCTTTTCCAGACCGTGAACCTGAAGACAATGTATATTCTGCAGGCTGCTTGACGTCTGGCATAATTATACCTTCTTGAAACAATAAACATTGCTTTGGCCTTTGCTAATGCAAAAAGCAACATCAATACGCACGGCTGATTTGACTTGTTAATATTCCTCCTGCTTGCATAAACTTGTACAGGTCACACAGCAGCCCACGTTAAAAGCACGATAGCACAGAGAAACAGGGTGTATTATGGCTGGGAACAGCTTTCACAGCCGATCCCTGCTGCCTGTGCCAGTTTGAAAGGGTCAAAAGCTGCAGCCAGGGGGTATCTTTGTGGGTGGGCAAGTACCCTGCTGCAATTTAAGCAACTAGAAACAATTGCTACTTATTCCTGGCAGGTGACTGGCACATTACAACTCTGTCCTTTGCATAGAGGAAAATAGTGCATTTTTTATTCTGCAGCTCTCTTGCTAGTAATCAAACATGGCTTCTTGGTTCTTGCATAGTCATAGAAGATGGGAACAAAGTGGCACAGAAGGATGGCAAGTGGGGAAGCCATCTTAGAATATATGTTGCAGTGTAAGATATCACATATATAAAGTACTGTAATAAAGAATAGATTTGAGGAGAGATTTCTATGAAAGTAAGAACAAATAAGCCATCTACAATGAATTAAAAGTCATGAGCTCTTTTTGTATTGCAACCCTTTGGCATGATTTTTCTTTTACTGCATGCTTTTTGAGAATCTCAGGACCACTTTTGCTATATTATCTGATGCAGGATAAAAGGAATTGATCTCTAATCGGTATGCTTATGACGGTACCTCTGCGCTTGAAAATTCTTAACTGGTCAGAATTCAGAAAATTATGTTTCAGGGTTCTTGAACACTTGGCTGGAATACTAATTTTGAAATGTTAGACTGCATTTTTTCAATTCTCTATGGATAGCCGTGGAACATTAAGTCAGAAACTGCACAAAAAACGAACAGAAAAAGGTGGCCAGTGGGGAGAAAATACACACGAGTGGCACTGTGTAAACCAGAATAGCCCATTATTATATCTTTTAAAGAGTAGGGAGTTTGGATGGCTACCACAAACACTGATCAAAATATTCCGATAGATGTTCTGATAGATTTTTTTTCAATACTATTTGTTGATTAGTCAAAAATAAAATATATGTTGAGGAGTGAAAAAATACTTTTCTTCTAGATAATGGTAAATTATCTTGATGCACAAAAATGTGTGTGTGTGTGTGTGTGTGTGTGTGTGTGTGTGTGTGTGTGTGTGTAGCATATTTTCCTGCCATATTTGCTTATCCAACAACAGACATATTTGTTAAGGAATTCAACATGGACTCCATTTCTTTTCTTTTCCTAAGCTTTGGGCACCAATTAGATATTTATTTGATTAAATTTATAATCTCCCCATCACTTTAAATGAATAGCACACTGAAAAATTGGTTAAAATGTGCCCTTGAGAAAATGAAAAAGTTTCATTATATTATAGGTTCCAGACAATTGGAACTGTGTAGAATTAGGTTTTATTGCAAATCAACTTCTCCACGGTTAGGGGTCCCAGAGAAAATGTTAAGTGTGAATGAAAATAGGAGCAAGCTTCTGCAGTGACCCCCACCATTCAAATTATGAGGCTCATCTCCATTCTTGTTCATCAGGCTGTCTATTATAACTAATTGCCTGAGTTCTGGAGGGGTCAATATTACTCTGTTGCTTAGCTCTTTTGAAAAGAATTCCATGAGATAGAGAAGGGGGCTGCATTGGTTGGCTCACCTTCTATGAAATGTCCATGTAACTGCATTTCCCCTTATATACTGCAATGGGTGCAAAGCTCCAAGTCTAACCTGAGACATAAATAGGTACCCAAAGGACAAAGCATTCCCTCCATTCCAAACATTAATATAGATTAGGACTATCATAATAGCTTCTTCTTTTAGGAGACAAGAATTTGCATGCAATGTAAAGGAAAAACTAGGGATGTTCCTAGAATGGAATGCTTTTAAACCAGAGTTCCTTGAGATGCATCTGAAACTTTGTTTCCACCTATCAGAGATTGTCATAAATATCCTTGCTTCTAATGAAGAAGACCTTATTCTGGAGTAATCCATAATTTATGAGGAAATCTACTAAATAGGTCAATGTCAGTCATAAGTTTCCAATATACCATTTTTTTTTGAAAAAAAGCTCCATTTTCAGTTGCCTAATGAGATTGACTGGTTTACTCATCAGTCAGGATTATTTTCTATCTCATATTATTTGTGTTACAGGTAGTCCTCAGGTTATGACCATTCGTTCAAAGTTATGATGGCACTGAACAAATGAAAATTATGACAGGGACTCCTAGTTTTGGCTATCACTGCAATGGCACAGTGGTTAGAATGCAGTCCTGTAGGCTACTTCTGCTGACTGCTGGCTGACTGCAATTTGGCAGCTCAAATCTCACCAGCTCAAGTTAGACTCAGCCTTCCTTCCGAGGTGGGTAAAACGAGGACCCAGATTATTGGGGGCAATATGCTGTCTCTGTAAACTGCTTAGGGAGGGCTGTAAAGTACTGTAAAACAGTATATAAATCTAAGTGCTATTGCTATTGCTATCATCGTATGGTCATGTGATTGCAAGACAGGGGCTTGGTGTCTGGCTTGCAATTACTATGTCATAACAAGCCACAGTCATATGATTACAATTTAAGATGTTCCCTGCCAATTTTTTACAAGTAAAGCTAATAGAGAAGCCAGTTGGATGCCGGAAGATTCAATCACATGACATCCTCTCTTAATGATCTTTACTGTTGTTCCTTAATGATAGTAACCAGGATTGCCGAAATTGCCATTGTTAAGCAATATAATCACATCACACTTTATGACTGTATCCCTAACAATGGAAATTCTGATACTACTTTCCATCATGGCCCAAAGACTACCTGTGCATACTTTCTTATTAAGCCATGTCTTTGCAGAAGAATGTCTGAGAAGATGAGTACCAGCCTGAATATTGCCAATTCTTCTAGATTGTCCACCCAGATTTTTTAAAATCTAAATCCATTCTATTTAACAAAAAATGCTGTGTAAATGGCAGATTTGGGGTCTGGATAATGACAGCTGAATGAAAACTTGAGTAATGCAAGACAACCAAAGCTTGTGGTTTTGTCATGTTGTGATCCAGTTTATAGCAATTCTAGAAGTAGTATTAATGAGCATCCTACAACAAATGCTCTTTCCTTCTGGTTAAAAAAAATCTAGTTCTCTCTAACTAATAGTAATAACTAAGCAAATACTGTCTTAAGGGAAATGGCTCTGTTGCCTTTTCAAAAGGATGAGATGCCAACTTCAGCCTATTAATATAATTATTCTGTGAAGCTAATTTAAGGAGAAAAGTTGAAAAAAGAAAACAGCAGGAGAGACAGTAAGACTGTATTATTAAACCCAAATGAAAAAAGAATTTTTGACCAAAACAGTGCTCTCTTTTGGATACATCACTCCTATCTTATAGGAAAATTAAGGATCAAATATTTAGTGTTATTTCTATCATATCAAAATGAAGAAAAGAGGCAAGGGGAGAGAAAGAGAGAGAAAGAAGAAATCTGAAAGCACAAATTATTTTCAACTTAGTACAAGTAGAAGCCTTTGATATTGAAACTGGGAAAGAGAAGAAAAGAGATGAAGATGTGGTAATAAGGAATAAGAAGTAGAGGAAGTATGGTAACAAAAACTAGAGGAAGACCACAATATGGAAAATCAGATATGGAACAATCAGTAAACTAAAATATTGAGAAAAAATATATGGAGAAAAAAAAAGAAAAATACATTGATGAAATGGTTTGAAACTATTAGAAATAAAGGGAGAAGGAAGCTGAATTTTAGTTAGTTTAGTAACTAATTTAAATGGAAGTAATAAAATTATAAAATAACAGTCACAGAGTTGTAAGAGACTTTGGAAGTTGCTGGTCCAACTACTATGTCTATGGTAGGAATCTTTAGTCCATTTGGGACAAAAATTTATCTGTTTACTTGGGAATCTCCATTGATGGCACTCTATGCTTCCAGGGAGCAGGCTGTTCTATTGTTTAATAGCACTCTCTGTTAGGAATACCAAAAGTCCTTTTTCAAAAGGCAACTGGACTTTGTTTTTCCTTGAAGATGTTTCACTTCTCATCCAAGAAGCTTCTTTACTTCTGAAGAAGCTTCTTGCATGAGAAGCGAAACATCTTCAAGGAAAAACCAAGTCCAGTTGCCTTTTGCAAAAACACCATTGGGACAACCATGACTTAGATAACTGAGAATCTCCACACTCTCTGTTAGGAAATTCCTCCCATTTTGGGTTTTAATCTCCTCTTGTAAAATTCCCATTTCCTAAGTACTACTCACAATACTCTGGAGAATACATCCACACCCTCTTCCCTGTGGCAACCTCTGTTGGAAGACTGCTATCAAGTTTCTCTTATCCTATTTTTTTAAAGTTAAACTTACTGAATGCCTTTAAAAGGTCTTCAATGGCTTTAGTGGATGACCCCTTAGGGTTTTTATTCTTCTTCTCAGTACTATTTTCAGCTCCTAAGCATCTTTCTTATATTATGGTAACCAGATGTGATCTCATCTCTGTAGACCTCTGTTGATGCAGCCCAGAATTGCATTAGCTCTTTTGGCAGCTGCAGTCCATTAAGAGTAAACTCATGCTTGCTCTTGCTATATCAGCATCCACATCAGTAGTATTGATTATCCAGGTAATACTTATCTTATATTTGGGCATTGGGTTTTTTTTTGTTTTCAAGTGCAGGACCCTACATTTCTTGCTATTGATTAACAGTCAAACACTTGTTTCTCCTCTTCCTTCTAGTGGAGCACAGTACTTCCCCAATGGGGAAAGTACTTTGCCACTATAGCAAAGATGGGTTTCAGCAGGTTCTGACCAGTTCTGGAGAACCGGTAGCAGAAATTTTGAGTAGTTCAGAGAACTGGTAAATACCATCTCTGGCTGGCCCTGTCCCCATCTATTCTCTGCCTCCTGAGTCCCAGCTGATTGGGAGGAAATGTGGATTTTGTAGTATCCTTCCCCTGGAATGGGGAGGGAATGGAGATTTTACAGTATCCTTCCCCTGGAGTGGGGTGGGAATGGAGATTTTACAGTATCCTTCCCCTGCCACATCCACCAAGCCATGTCACATCCACCAAACCACACCCACAGAACCAGTAGTAAAATTTTTTGAAACCCACCACTGCACTATAGCTATGTCCTTTGTGCTAATATTATGTGCAAAGGAAAACTTATGGGAGCATTGTTAGGGGAATTAGAAATTGTTACTGGATATAGCTGGGATAAATTGCACACTAATTTGCTGTTGATATAACATTGCAACTGAAGAAAGACAAAACACTTCCATTAACAATAACAAGCTTGCCTTACCATGTCTCTTATCCTCATTTGAGATAATACAATTCTGATGAATTTAGCAACTAGTCAGATCCTCCTTCTCTCTAGGATGGTCATCCTCTTCTAGCTTTGGGAGGGATGCTTATGGAATGGTGATGGAGGAAGGAGACACCAACCTAGCCAGGCAGATTAGCCAAATTAACCCTGGTGATCAATGGGTGATAGATGTCGCAGCTAGATTGCCCTCACATTCAAGTCTGTCTGTATACTGTATACTGATAAATGTATCTCACTCTGCAATATCAAAAAATCTCCACCTTTTGATCAAATACTTTCTCAGGAATTAATAGTCTCCTATTCCATAGGGATTTCTATGCCAATTACTCCGCCTACTACATTACACTTGCTTGAGTATGTGTGAATTAGTTCTAAGAATTAATTTGGAGACCATAGGTGTAAGGCTGTCCTCCTTTCAAGTGATCCGGGACTTCACATCAAGTCTTTGAGTACTGAGTCCACCTATGGTTTTAAATTTAGAAGACTGCCAAGCCTTCCTCTAACTCTTGGGTCTTCCTCAAGAGGATGCATTTTATTATCATTTTATCATTATTATATTTATAATTTGATTATTCTTTGAGATCTTAAGATGGCTCACATACCAATAGAGATGGAAGGGGTCAGTTAGGCCATTACATTTAACCACCAGCTCACTTCATGAATCCAAATTAAAAGCATCTCAGATGGTGGCTATCTAAAAGCATCCAAATTAAAAGCATCACAGATGGTGGCTATCTTGACTTGTGTTTAAAACATTTCCTAGGTTCAAACTATTGAAGCTCTCACATTATTTTTCTTACCACTTAGATAAAATTGGCCATCCTGTAAATTTAAAAGACTTGCATAAGTGTCTTGCATAAGAAATGACAGAGAACAAGTCTTGATCTTGTTCTGTGTGACATTTTTATATGTCACATCCCGTTCTTCTCTCCTAGCTAAACCTTCCCAATTCCTTCAATCTCTCTTTAGAGAACTTGTGTTGATTATCCACATGGATGTTCTTTTTTCATTTCATCTCATTGACAGTGGCATCACAGCAAACTGATGATTACCAAAGGATGACATCTATACATAACCGAATGTGTGGCTGACCTTGGAGGACAAGGGAAAGAAAGGATGCCTAGGAAACAGACAAAAGAAGGAACACCCCCCACCAGTTCTTAACAATCAGAGGAACCAACCTAGGAAGGACTTCCTGTAATTGATCAGATGTTTAAAAGTGGTGGTGGGTAGTTTGTACCTTTAGACTTGCAAGATTCTTACAATAAAGTAGATTTAAGTTACACAGCTGTGTTTTGTGTCTGGTTTATCTGGGAAGACTGACTGTATATGAAGATGCTGCCATTACATAATTGTATCCTGAAGTCTGATGCAAGTGCTACCTTTCAACTTTTGGATCAGGAACATCACGCATTATTATTTCCTTTCCCCTGACTGGCCTGATGCGATACCCACTATTTCACATTTGTCCACCAAATTTACAGGAGGAAACAGGTGGATAGAAGGACCCATTTCTCAAGGGCAATACCTCCAGTCCCTTGAGCATTGACTTCTGTTGAAAATGCCCAAGAGAGGAAGTTTAATGGTTTCTGCTCTTGTGATTTAATGAAAGTATGAGGGACTATAGTGGTTGTAGACAAATGAAGATGTGATAGGACTGTCCTCAGACAGGACATTCACATAGATCTTTTTGGCCCATGACTGATCAACTGCAAGAATACCACTTGCCCTCCTTGAGAATTTCTTCCACATTTTAATTTCTTTTTCAAGATTTATAAAACACATTCTTTGTCACTGAGATATGGTCACAAAAAAGAATGTTAACATTGAAATTCTCACTTTCTCTCAATAGTGGAATTTGGGCTTTGAACACTAACATTGTTTCCCAAAGATTGGCAGTAGTAGAAAATGGACTGGTGTTAGTAACTGGACTGGCAGACATATGAAACCCACACCCCACTAAATATGATGGTAATTGCCTCAGCAACCCTAGCTCCTTCTCCTCTTCCTCCTCCTCTTCCTCCTCTTCCTCCTCCTTCTTCTCCTCCTCCTCCTCTAGTACAGAACCTATGCTTCATCAGCGATGTTCATTCTGATACTAAATTGACAACAGTATTAAACTTTACTATGACCAAATGATGCTTATTCCAAAAGAAACATGCTTAAAATTCACACAAGCAACAGCAAATTCCATTTGATTCATGTGGCACAGTCTAAGAATGCCTTTGACCACATTGGGTAGGCAGTGATAGGAGTTGCAGGGCTAGCCCAACTGAAAGGTACCAGGTAGGATGCAAGAGACAGCTACAAGATTGAGTTCCAAAAGGCAAGGCCAAACAGACGAAAGTGTTATATAACGGCAGTAAGAAGAACAATTTATATATACAGGGAGACAGGAAAGACAGCTAAAATTGCAAAAAGATTGCAGTTTTCAGGAAATGAAATGTCAGGAGAGAATTCTGAGACTTATCATTTTCTTTCTTTTAGGCTCCTAAGTTAAAGAGAGGAAAATGCAGTGGAGTGTGGGAGGACGAATGGCCATTCTTTATGCTATTGACATAATGTAATTTAATACAGGGATTTGGGTTCCCCCCCCAAAAGCTTCATTCAACATTGCCTGTTACATAGCTGTGCAAAGAATCCTGCACAAATATTTGTATTCATCTTGTTACTTTCCTGTGCTGCAGAATTGTTTTTAGAGTTTCTTTTTGCCAAATCTTTTCCCTATTACTTTTCAGAGACCAAACATGAGCTCTAAAGTTAGAAATGGACAGTAGGGGGCAGTTTGGTTTTATTTTTGGGAATGTAGCTAGGCATCAGCCAGATTTTTAAATTCTCACTCTGGTCTAAATAGGGCACTTTTAGTTTCTACACTAAAAAAATATCAACATATCAATAACATTAAAAGCTAAAGATTTGTTTAAATTCAGAGAAGAAAAACATAAATTTGATATGAATCTCTTCCCCCCTCTCTCTCTGAAAAAAGAAAAAGAAAGTCTTTAAGGAGAGATGCAATTCTGTCAAACATTGCAACACCTTGGTATAATTCATGAGGTATAATCTAGTGAGAAAATCTGACTTTTTAATTACATATATTTTTAGGCTGAACATTTCTTAGTTGTGCCACATAGGGCCACCCACTCTGGCATTTTTCTTTTTGGCCTATTAAAAAAAGATACGTTTCTCTTTGTTATGTATCTTTTTATTTACTATCGATTCTAATGTCTCCATGTGCTCTGGTTTCTAATAGTCCATACAATTAGTAGAGTAGATATATGTGTCATTGTTACAGTCAAGAACTTACTAGAAAGGCATACTATTTCCTTCTTTAACAAAATCAGGAAAAAAAAAACCCCTGATTTCGAAGTGAGTCAGAATCAAAATAGTGAAAAGCATAGGGTATGTGCCTAGAAAGTTCTACCTTATAAAATAGATATATATTCTGCCTGTATTTGTCCTTTTAAACTTCAGGGTGAAGGTCAGGGATATAAAAGAATTTATTCTGATCATTAAAATTCTGATGTTTTATGAGTTTAATAATATTTTTCTTCTTTCAAATTATACATTACAATTCAGCATCCAATTTATGGGCCAGACTTCAGGCTTTGGGGACAATACATCTAGCCTTCTAGGCTTCACAATGTGGATTATTGTGAATTATTAATGTTACTTATTCTTTAGATGTATATCATTTCTTTCCTCCAAGAATTCAGGATCCCATATATATATCTCTAGAGCTGTACAAATTCTTTGAAGAAAGTGCTTTGGCACCTCCAGGAATGTATATGAAACATTAAAGGAGAATTAAAAGACCTATATCTTTTTTTCAGACCCCTCCACAGCTGTTCTGTCGGCTGCTTCTGAGTGTTGCTGGAAAATATAAAATGTCTGCTTTTGCAGATATAAAACAGCTTGGGAGTAGGTGACACAACAGTGGGATGAATCTAGAGAAAAGATGCTCTAAACATCCATAGACATGTTCTTTGTTACACGTTCCCTTCGGATATAAGACACTTCTTTCAGTTCTATATAGGGCTCCCTTCTCCAGTTTTCTCCAATTATATGAACCTGTCAATTGAAGAAATCATATGTGTTGATGTGAACAGAAGAAGGTGTTGAAAAGGAAGCAGTGGGCAATTCTGCAGACATGACTGCCGTATTGAAGATTGAAGAGCTTTTTTGAAGATTCAAGATACAAAATGTTATGTCCTTATAAGGACATCCGCCCGGATTGGCTGCGAGCCATCGGGCGGGAGATTTGAATCCCTGTCAAGGGGCGGTGCGTCTGCCGGGAGCGAATATAAGGAGAGCCCCGGCAGCACGCCTGCAGTCTTGTCTTGTTACTTTTGTAGCTATTAAAGTTACTTAATGTATCGAGCTGGTCACGTCTTCCTTTCCTGCGCCTGATCTAACACTGGCGATGAAGGACTAGAGAGGAGAACCTGAACAAGACTCGTGGCACGATCGCCACCCAGCTGAAGACCCGAAACCACAGCGACCCTCAGAATGGCAACTCCTCAAGCTCCGATTGCCGCACTGAACCCATTTGACCCATCCCGAGAGAAGTGGAGGTCGTACATGGTCCGATTTTGGCAGTTCCTGCGAGGCAATGGCTACCAGAACCTCGATGATGAGCGGAAAAGAGCCCTCTTCCTGGCTCACTGCGGATCGGACGTTTTGGAGATGGCGATTGACCTCGTGGCACCCAGGGACATTGAGGAGATGTCCTGGAACGACCTGCAAGAAGCCCTGCAGGAGCATTACGCACCCACAGGTACCCCAATCGCAAACAGGTTCACCTTCCAGCAGAGAAACCAGCGGGAAGGTGAATCCATAAAAGAATTCGTGGCAGCGCTTCGCCAGATCGCTGCCAACTGCGAGTTCGATAATGTGGACAACGCCATCCGAGACCGCGTTGTTTTTGGAATGAGAGGTGTGGGTCTGCAAAAGAAGTTCCTCAGCCGGAAGAGGATACCACTCAAAGACGTCCTCGACGAAGCAACAGCGGCTGAAACATCCGAGAAGGCAGCCACCGCGATGGTAAAAGCTAGAGGGATCCATAAGATCCACAAGTCGGCTCTGACCTCATCAGACGACTCAACAACGCAATCCGAGTCTGATGAGGAAAGGGCCGTCCACAAGGTTTCCCGTCCCCCCAGGCGGGAAAACCCACAGCAGGGCGACCGGGGAGAACGATGCGGCAGCTGCAAAGGCGACCACCCCAGGGCAACCTGCAGATGGAGGGATGCGACCTGCCGCCGATGCCTGAAGAGGGGGCACATCGCCGAGGCCTGCAGAGCAGCAGATCCAGCCCCGGAACCGCCCAGACCACGATTCCGCGAGAATCGCAAATATAACCAGAGGACATCCAAACGGTCCTCGAACCAGTCCCGGTGCGGGGAGGATGACTATCCCCGCAGCAGAACGGTGCACCAGACAACCATCGCTCACACAAGTGATGAGGGGACCACCAAGTTCCACGTGACGCTGATGGTGGAAGGGTCACCGTGCAAGATGGAGGTAGACTCCGGGTCCGCCTACTCCATCATGGACTGGCAGCACCTACAGCAGCTGAAACCATCCTGCAAGAAGACCCAGCTGAAAACCCCTAAGTCGAGGCTTGTGGACTTCAACGGAAATCCCATCGGAATCCTGGGCAGAACCACCATCCACATCAAATACAAGGACTTTAATGGAGAGCTGCCCATCACCATCGTGGAGAACAGCCGACCGAACCTGTTGGGAGTGGAGTGGTTTAAGCCGCTGGGGCTTTCCATTGAGGGCATCCACAAAATCCATAGGGACGAACTCGACACCATCCTCGAAGAGTTCAAAGAAGTCTTCGATGGTAAGCTGGGGAAATTTGTGGGGAGGCCAATTTCCTTCAATCTGGACAAGGGAATCACCCCAATCAGGCTCAAGCCCCGCCGAGTTCCGTTTGCCCTGCGGCCTAAAGTAGACGAGCAGCTGGATAAGCTGATCGCCCAGGGCGTCCTGGAACCGATCGATCATGCCTCATGGGAGACCCCCATTGTGACCCCACTGAAGCATGATGGGTCTGTGCGCATCTGCGCCGACTACCGTTGTACCATCAACAAGGCGTTGGCACAGAGCGCATACCCAGTCCCAGTGGTGCAACACCTGCTGCATTCCCTGGGATCTGGCTCAATTTTCGCGAAACTGGACCTAGCCCAGGCTTACCAGCAACTGCCAGTGGATGAAAAAACGGCGGAGGCACAAACAATTGTTACGCACAGGGGGGCATTCAAATGTAACCGCCTCCAATTTGGAGTCAGCGCTGCCCCAGGCATTTTCCAATCTATGATGGAACGCCTTCTCCAAGGCGTTCCAGGGGTGGTACCTTACTTCGACGATGTGCTCGTCTCAGGTGACTCACGAGCTCAACTCCTTGAACGGCTCAGGCTTGTCCTGCAGCGGTTCAAGGCCAAGGGCTTGAGAGTCAGGCGGGACAAGTGCACCATAGGAGTACAGGAAGTCGAGTTCCTGGGCTATCTCATTGATAGCACTGGCATCCACCCCACCAAATCAAAAGTGGAAGCAATCCATGAAGCTCCAAGCCCAAAAAACAAAACGGAGCTTCAGGCTTTCCTTGGGTTGCTCAACTTCTACGCCATTTTCTTAAAACAGAAAGCCACAGTTGCTGAGCCACTCCACCGCCTGCTGGGGAAAGCGGCTTCCTGGAAGTGGGGCCAGGAAGAGGAAGCAGCATTCCAGGCCATCAAAGGACTATTGACGTCCAAGAGCGTTGCAGGGGCGACACCTCCTCATCGTGGTAGATGCCTTCTCCAAATGGCTCGAGGTGGTGCCCATGGCATCTACCACAACAGAAGCGACGATCTGAGCCCTGCACCGTCTGTTCGCCACACATGGACTACCGGACGTGCTGGTCTCGGACAACGGCCCCCAGCTCACATCCCTGGCCATGGAGTCCTTCCTGGCAGGACTGGGCATCCGCCACGCCCTGTCCGCCCCGTACAGGCCGGCCGGAAACGGACAAGCTGAACGCATGGTCAGACTCACCAAAGAAGCCCTCACCAAGATGGGCCCGGGAGACTGGCAAGAACGCATAGACAACTTCCTCCTCACCCAGCACATCACGCCACATGCCACCACCCACAAGAGCCCGGCCGAACTACTAATGGGCAGAAGGTTGAGGTCACCCCTGGACCGGCTGCACCCCCAATACAGCCCGGAAGTGACCGCAACCGCCAGCCGCCCGCTTCGCGCCTTCAGCAAGGGAGATTCAGTTTTCGCGCTGAATTTCAACGGCTCTCCTAAGTGGCTGAAGGGGAAGATTGCCAGCACAACCGGCCCCAAATCCTACACCGTCGAGTTGGAAGATGGACAGGTCTGTAGACGCCACATTGACCAACTCCGGAAAAGGTGGGGGGGAGCACACGAAAACCAGCCTGACGAGGGAGGCCTACAACACCCAGACGAGGTAGGCCTCCAACACCCCGGCGAGGTAGACCTACCACACCCAGACGAGGTAGGCCTACGACACCCCGGCGAGGTAGGCCTACGACACCCCGACAAGGTAGGCCTACCACACCCCTGCGAGGCAGAGCAACGCCATCCCGACGAGGTCGGCCCGGCTCACTACCAGGTACTGTCACGTCGGCAGTCCAGCGAGGTAGACCGGGGCCAACCGCTCGGGAGATGGCAACACCAACCGAGCCAGGTGGGCACCCGGCACAGCAGGACCAGGGACCACCAACCCAGCCCGCGAGTAGACCGGGACCTGCCCAGAGAAGGAGCAGCACACCCCACCAGTGATGGCAGCCTACACCAGCCCAGCCAGGGAGACCGCAGTTCCAGGCGAGTAGACCGGGACCCAGCCAAGACGGGCACCCCACTACCCATGGGCGAGGGTGGCACACGACTCCCCGGCGAGAGGGACCCCCGCCCATCTCAGAGAACAGCCAGCGGACAACAACCCGACCCGGATGACCCCAGGCACCACCCGACGGTAGACCAGGGACTAGGGGGAAGGGAAAGCCAACAACAACCCGGCCAGGGAGACCTACACCACCCCGGCAGGGGACACCTCCGCCGCCCCGCAGAGGTAGTCGCGCAACAACATCCCGACCGGGTCGACCACCACCAACCAGACGGGGTAGACCAACGCCAACCCAACCGAAGGGACCAACGCCACCCCTGTGAGGTCGGACAACACGATGCAAGCCAGCACCACCTGCGACCAGCGGACCGGACCCGAGGGCACCGAGCGGAACCACCACCCAACCGGCGGCAGGCCGAACCACGACCGAACCGCAGCGCCCGGGAGACCAGGGAAGAGCAAGCGACAGACTTACCGAGACTCAGACGCTCTTCCCGGGTCGGAACCGAGCAATCGAGACGAGGCGATAGATCCACAGGCCAGGAGGAAGACCAACAGGACCAGCCACCCAAGGTCTGCGGTCTGGCCGGAGGCGCTGGGGCTGATCCCGCTCACTCAACAGCCGAACTGAGCCCGGTTCCGGAGAGGGAACCAGGAGACGAAGGAGCCCCGTCCATCCAGGCCGGAGATGGAGAAGAAGTGAGACTGCGCAGGTCAGCTAGGGTGCCGAGGCGTCCTACGTACCTGCGCGATTACGTGACTTTTGTGAACGAGATTGACAGTTCGGACTAAGAGGGGAGGAGTGTTATGTCCTTATAAGGACATCCGCCCAGATTGGCTGCGAGCCATCGGGCGGGAGATTTGAATCCCTGTCAAGGGGCGGTGCGTCTGCCGGGAGCGAATATAAGGAGAGCCCCGGCAGCGCGCCTGCAGTCTTGTCTTGTTACTTTTGTAGCTATTAAAGTTACTTAATGTATCGAGCTGGTCACGTCTTCCTTTCCTGCGCCTGATCTAACACAAAAGATTTGGGAGGGACTTTTACTGGAAGAATTTAGTTTCTTGGTTAATGCCTAACCAAGGTTTCTCTCTTTTTTCTTACCTTTTCTGTCTACTTGCCACCTCCCATCTTCCCCACATCTCTACATATTTTTGTCCGTGTTTCTCTTCTACTGTTCTACTGTTCTAGTGTTCCTTTTGGTCCATTTCTGCTCTCTTTTCCCCCTCTTATTTACTGTTGCACATAAAGAGAAAGATGTATGTGTGCGTGTGCATGTGTGTGTATGTATGTACTGTACAGTATACATGCATCTGTATAATTCTGGTGTGAGAGTCACTTGTAGAAGACAGAGAATGGTTGACCTATGCAGATGGAAATGAGTTATTATTGTAAATGGAATAGCTATGTACACCACCAGGAAGTAGGAGCAGTGGTGGATTGCCCCCAATTTGGACTGGTTCGCAAGGACCGGTAGTAAAATTGGTGGGAGGCTCCGCCCACCACCCTGGATGTCATCATCGGCGATCTGCGTATGCGCAGAAGCTTCCTGTTGCAAACCGGTAGTAAAGGTAAGTAGAACCCACTCCTGAGTAGGAGACTATCACATTCATCCTACACTGGGACTTGTCAGATGTAAGTTGCTAGATATACCGTATCCCTGTATTATTGAGTATCAGAGCCTGGATAGCTCCTACAGCTAAAGCTCCATATTTCATCACCTAAAGCACAACGATCCACAAATTAAATTTCCAAGAGGGGGTTTGAACACATGAAGAAAGATCTGTTTACATATGTGAGGGAAGGCCTAACACAGGATGAAACTGATCATGTACTGCCTCCTAGTGTTCTACCTAAGTAAAAACATCACACAGGACGAATATTACATAAAAAGAAAGAAATGTTCCTCTTTCTAAGGGCAGGGTGGAGGTTACATGAAACATTATGTACAGGGACATGACATATAACATCTCTCTCTCTCTCACACACACACACAGACACACACAATGAAGAGATGTAAGGTATGTGTGTACATGTGCATGTATATATGTTTGTATGTGTCATATGTGTCTGTCTGTCTGTCTGTACCTAGCTACCTATCTACCCACCCACCCATCCATCCATAGCTCCATCATCTCTCTCTCTCCTTGCCCCCCCTTTTTGTGTGGACTTTAGTTTGAAACAGTCTCTCTCTCTCTCTCTCTCTCTCTCTCTCCCTCTCCTCCTCCCTCCCCCCCTCCCCCTCCCCCCCTCTCATGCACACACAATACACCTCCCCTATAGATCAGTCTGCTACATGCATACATTTAGTGGTTGCAGGGAATTGTCCCTGGTTATATGAGCATCTTAGTGAAGGTAAGGAGGCAATTGATGCCATGTGTCTTACGACATCAAAGTGAAAATAATGTGCCTTACCTACTGGTACTTATGCCACAAATACCTCAATGCATCATTTGTGCGATGAAGTCATGAGGCACCACTGTGACTTGTTGCAGTTGAGTAGACCTCTTTTGTGCATGCATGCACAGTTCTTTTCCCTGCTAAAAGACATTTGAAATGCCACAGCTTATCTACTACTCAGGCTGGGGATCGTTTATTGCTCCATTATTATTTATTCAATTATCTCTGCCTTCCTAAGTGGAGTTTCTCCAGATTGGTTTTCCTGCCAAACAGTGACAGAGATTAGATACCACCAATGCTTGGGGAACATCCCTTGGGAATTCTTTTTACAGCTCCTGTTTGCAAAAGACTTTTTGTGATACGCAGAAATTTGTTCCTATTTTTTTTTCCAGCTTGCTTTTATCCTCGCTGTCCATTTCCCTATCCTCTTGTGGTTAGCAGTAGGTTTTAGCTTAAAAAAAAAACAAAAACAAAACCACCCACAAAAAAACCCCAACCCCAACCCCAACCCCAAACCAAACAAAAACAAAAAACCCAATCTGTAAAGTGAAATGAAAGCAAAGATCCTTCTTAAAAATCCATAATTTAAGTCACATACTGTTTTATGAAGGCTGCAGTTCTGCCAACAAAATACAATAAAGTTAAAAAAAGAAACAACCAAAGGCTGATACATTTCAATGATTTTGAGGAAACAGTGCTCAGCTGCTTGGATACTTCATTTTGTTTCCAATTCTACATGTGTTAATTTGGAGTAATAATCATTATAGGAAACCTATAACTGAACTCACCGTGGGCTCTTTGGGACATCAGAGATAATATACTGGTACTTTCACAAAATGGCTGTCTGAGAGGCTTCTCAGTGATTGCTGTGGGCGGAATCACCCACAGAATTCCTATTTACAAGAAATCAAACTGGTGAAGTTGTCTCACTCAACTAATCTCTGCCATGCTACATTTATTTATTTTTTTCTGACCAGGTGGATGTGCTGCAACCACTTATCAATTTTATTTTTCGAGATTTTCTATGGATCCTTCTGGGCCTCAGAGGCATTTTTCTCAATTAAGATCATGCTGGAGATTCATGCTTTTCTTTTCCAAAAGCAACATTAAAAATAATTAAAATCGGATGGGTAGGGAGTCTTGCAAGCATCTAGGGAGGTGTTCGCAGCCATCATCCTTCCTACATTTGTGTTAACAACTGAAAATCATTTAAGAGCTGGAGCTACACCAAATAGGTTTCTTTTCCTTTTTTTCTTTTAAATGTAACAGAAAAGGTGATGAGCAAAAATGAAAAGCTGTGCTTGCACTAGCAGTTTAAAATGCTTTAAACATACATGGATCTGATAAAGTGTTTGACAGTATTGGTAAGGTTTTATTATTATTATTATAACGAATGAACATAGTTTTTATACTCTTCAGTAGCTGTGATGTATTTCTGCTATGGAACAGTGGAGGTACAGAGAAAAGGCCACCAAAGCCTGAGATTTTTCTTTTTTTTTTAGCTATCTAAGAGAGCTTATTTTCAGCAGTCCTGACAATTCTTTTTCTGACTTTCCTTCATGTAGTTTCTTTTTTCTTTTTTCTTTATCCTGCTGGGAAAGCAATGGAAGGAATTTCACAATGGTAATGTTCATTTAATATGATTCTACAGTACAGTGGATGAGATGAGTCACCATCCAGCGGGACTGTTGATGGAGTTCTACAAAAGTAGAAGGTCAATTGCAATTCCACTTCTATTGAATGAATGATTGTTTTCCTCCATCAGGGCATTTAGAGGCTCCTTGTATTGGAAGTAAGGATGATTTGCTCTGCATTTTTGCTTAAGTGTAGTTGGCTTGAGTGGGTTGAATTAATTTTCCCCTCTGTCAGCTGGGTTTTAGTGGTTGGAAGGGTACACATATTAAAAAGCAAAAATCTTAAAAAAGAAAGATTCACATTTTTTACCCATAAAGCCTTTGGCAGTACTCCCCATTGGAATATGGCCATTATGGTCTATACTGGAAGTAACACTTGGTCTGACCCCCTCCATCCCTAATTTACTGGAACAGAAGGAATAGGATTATACTAATGCCTCTAATTGGGAAAGAAAAACCAAGACATACCTTTTAGTTCATCAGAATGCAAAAGGCTCATTAAAATCATGCCATGCTCCTCCCTCATAATTTTACTCCAGGAAGGCCTTCCTCTCTACTCAAGTCACGTATCCATGATTATGGGGTGAGACATCTGGCTAGCAAAGTTGGATATGCACATACCCCTCAAACTTTACCAAAACAGTTTGCTAAAAGGCAGACATCATAGAGAAAGAAACAAGAATTTATTTTGCTTCATGGGATCCTTCTGTGAGCTGAGTGCATTTAGCTAGAGATTCTAGGAGCTGATGTTAACCTATATGGAGGATGCCATGTTGAAAAATAACAACTAGTTGCCATTGCTAAAGATGAAAAAAGAACCTTGCTGGATCAATCTGAAGACCGTCGTTCTGTGTCACACTTTGAAAGAAGCAGTTGGCAAGAATAGTAGAAGCCAATGGGTCTGTTACAATAACAATGTACCTCAGAATGAAGAGCTTTCAGGCCATTATGATATAAGGGCAGGAGAAAGAAATATAGAAGTTGAACTTGGAAACTGCTATATATCAAGCTTCAGAAATTCAGTTAGATGTTTTTCTCTGCTCATAGTGACTTTTCTAATATCTGCCATGAAAAAATGTTATCAGAGTTACTCCCTTGAATCTATGGCCGTGAGTTCAAGCGTCATACAGTGGAGAATGTAGGTTTAAGTGTGTTGAGGTCAGAGTTCATGTTAAAATAAATATCTGCAAAAAGGAGCCAGGCAAAATAATTGCTGATTAATCCAGTAAAAGGCTTTTAATAGGACTTATTAATTAATGTGGCCTATGGCTTCCAGACTATGGAATGCCTCCCTCAGGAGTATTTTGGCCTCTATTTTCTTTGCCTATAGAGGATTAGTGATGAAAATCTGACTCAGTCTTTAGCCATGGCTTTAGAACATAGAATAACCGAGTTGGAAGCGACCTATGAGGTCTTCTAGTCCAATCCCTTGCTCAAGCAGGAGACTCTATACCATTTCAGATAAATGGTTGTCCAATCTCTTTTTGAAAGCTTAGAATGAAGCTTTAACTATCTGAATAAATATCAATAAATATTAAATATCAGTGAGGATATAAATATCTACATTTTTTCCTTTGGTTTTTAATTGCTTTTTTTCATTTTTAGGTGGGTTTTTTCTTTTTGTGGGCTTAAATGGAGTTTGCCCAATATGGACAGGAAGTGAGGATGTAAATTGAGATTATCAGGTACTCAGGAGCCAAGGATTTGGCAGCACAAGGAAACAACAGCCAATGACTTAATGGGCGGCTATCAACACCCCAAACAACAAATAAAAGGCACACATAACCTGGCACTACATAAGTAGCCCAAAGCACACATTCTGGTGAGAGAGAAGTTCCCTGACAATGGCCTCCAGCATGAGTAAGAAAGCTCAGAAGACTAAACATCTGATCTCAGTGACCAATCCAGATTGGATCCTGCAACATTATCCTTGGACAGGTATATTTGTCTTTATTTGTCAGAAATTAGACTTAGATTGGAGAGATCTGGGTTGAAGTCCTCCCCCTTAGTCTTGAACACCCACAGGGTGATTTGGGGCCAAACACTCTCTTGCAGTGCAACTTCAGAAACATTTTGTGCAGTTGTGGGAGGGAATGCTACTTACAGTGCCACCTTTAACTCCTGGAGATAAGATGTGACATTAATCTAATGAATAAATATTTTGACTATGTTTCTTTATATGCTGAGGATTTATTTTTTAAAAAATTGTTTATTAACAGATTTGCCACATAATTCATAGAACATTCTGTTCTATAGGAAGCAATTATGTTGATGTTCAGACATAAATAATAGGAGGTATATGGAAAGTTTTGCCCTAGAACTCTGTGGTAAAACTGACCTTGAGGGTGGAGTAATGATAGGTTAAAAGATTTACTGTGAAAACAGACAATAGAAAAATAAGACTAATTATAGTAAGGAAGTCACAGAAGGGAAAAGAAGATAATGGTTTGTCTATTAGGGACAGGGAATAGAAAAGAGGAGGAATTGAATAGCAGAACAGTTATAAAGTTAAAAAATAAAATATATCACCCACTTCAGAAAAATTGAATAAAGGAAGGATCAAAGAAGGGAGCAACCAATCCCTAATTAAAGCAAGCAATGAACCAACTTGGCTAATAGTCTTTATTTCCACACTCCACTCATAAGGGATGGCAAGAAATTGAAAGAGACATACGGAACAAATGATTTTTTGTTCATTCCTCACTCTGTGATTGGCTACTCCTGTTGGTTTGATAGCTCTGAACATTGGGCGAATCACTGCGGTTCCGTTTTTCCCTTCATAACCCAGTACTGTCCAGAGAAATAACTCTCCTTTTTTTTTCTTAAAAGAGCATTATCCCTTTTTTTTGCCATGCCCCAAAACTCTAATGCTATGAATTGGGAATGGAGCTTTAGAGAGATCAGGACTGAGGCCATTTTGGAAGCCATTTCCTTTCTTGAGATATGGAGTTTATCTGAATCTAATGTACCCTTATTAAATATCTGAGATTGTCTATAATGTGAAGATAAGTAGCAGGGGGTTACATCAATCAATAAAGATATAATGTGAGCAATCTCTTGTACAGCTAAGATAAGCCATGCCAAGAAATTGCTTACAAATTCCACTTCCTTTTCAAAATGGATATAAAACCCTTTTACACATGAACTTAGATGTTCCCTGAGGAAGATGAAGTATTTCATTGAGTTTTTCAAAATTCTCTATTATGACATCAAGCCTATTTGACAGTAGAGGACAAATTGTTTTTCACATGATATAAAGTAATATGCCAGCAGTTCAAGAAAGGAGTAAGATTAAACTAGACTGTCTACTGGATTTATCTGTACCAAATACAAATCCTCCAGAAACCTTTAGGTGACATGCTATTTAATAGAACCAGCACAGCTTTAACATAGAACGATACTAATTGACAATTAGTATCTCAATTGACTCTCAAGCTCAATATGATACCGGAACATTAAAAGGGCCCACTTTCCACATGTACATGGATCTTTTCAACACATTTGCACTGAATTCCATTCCTGGTTTTACATTCTAGAAAAGTAGGCAGCAACACTTGACTCACCATCTTTCAAAAAGTCCCTACAGAAAATGTGCATGAGAGAGATATCACGCTCCATTCCTTAGGCAGGCAGAACATTCTTGACAGTGAACTGTCAGAATAGTGATATTTCAGCCAAAGACACAGCTTGTAGGAAACAACACTTCATCTCCCGAAGAAAGGATCACCCAAAGAGTAGTTCAATGCAACTTTTAAATGATACCAACCCATGAATAAACAATCTTTCAGATGTGAATTATTTTCATAAATATCTGATAAAGTTTTACGTATCCCATAACTCCCCTGTAAATAGAAGCAGGGCATGTAAATGTGCATATGATCAATGTCTTTCTTGTGTCATATTCTAACAGAATTCATGATTTATAGTTCCAATTTTTTTTTTTTTAGAAAGAGATGAAACTCAACATGTCAGAGTTAGCTAGATTTATGGCGCAGGCCTAAAGAAATCAACTCTCCCTCTTTTCTGAATATTTTGCCTTCTCTTGATTTAGTATGGTACTTTTTAATGTATTGGATTAGAGCTCTCATAATCAATGGCCACTGGCTACTTGGTTAGAGCTGACAGAGAAATGAAGTCCAAAATCATTGGGAAATATTAGATTCCTATATCTGTTTTACTGAGTTTCTGTACCCTGTTTCCCCCAAAATAAGACATCCCCTGATAATAAGCTCAATTGGACTTTTGAGTGCATGGGAATAAGGTCAAGCACTTATTTCAGGGTTCAAAAAATATATATAAAACAGGGTCTTATTTTCAGGGAAACACAGTAGTTATCTAGAGAAAAAGCTACTGTTTAGCTAGTTTCCTATCAACAACAACAACAAAGTCTGTTTAGAAATTCTGCTGATTCTATAACCAGACATACACTGTGTGTGACCCCTAACAAGTTTTGAATGCAACCTCCTGAAGCCCTCTAACAATTATCACCAAGTTGTAATGTTTAATGTGACCCAAAGAAAAGGATAAAAAGCATGACTGGGGAGTAATCATGTAAACCATGTTTAATTAATCTAATTTCATCTAATATTAATTATATATACAAGGAATGCAATCAATTTTAGTCCCCCCCCCGGCTTTATCTGCTTTTTGGAATGCAGACACTAACCAATCATTTCAAAGCTTCAGGTGCAGCCCTTGCTATTATCCCCAGACCAAATCTTTTGATGTGTCTCTTGGTTGTTGCTGTTGTGTTCCACATACAATTCAGTGGTGAAATCCAATTTTTTTTTTACTACTGGTTCTGTGGGTGTGGCTTGGTGGGCGTGGTGTAGCTTGGTGGGCATGGCAGGGAAGGATACTGCAAAATCTCCATTCCCGCCCCACTCTGGGGCCAACCAGAGGTGATATTTGCTGGTTCTCCGAACTACTTAAAATTTCCACTACCGGCTCTCTGAACTATTCAAAATTTCCACTACCGGTTCTCCAGAACCTGCTGGATTTCACTCCTGATACAACTGTATGTGCAAGAATATGAGCAAAACTGCTATTGTTGCTGTTATAAAGAAGTAGCCATCAATAATTAAAATATTACTGGCGGTATACCGTGTGTCCCCCAAAATAAGACCCTGTCTTATATTTTTTTGAATCCTGAAATAAGCACTTGGCCTTATTGCCATGTGCTCAAAAGCCCGATTGGGCTTATTATTAGGGGATATCTTATTTTGGGGGAAACAGGGTATGACTACTGGAAATTTGAAGAGGTGGCAGTGGAAACATATTGCAAGTTTCCGCAGTATGAAAATCATCCTTTAGTAACCATATCTTATTCAATCCTTTTGATAAAGGATGTTGCTGCTCTTGTTATTATTACTGTTTAGAAAGCGTAATGGCTGCCTCTCTTATACGAGAGATAGTCCTAGGCAACCCACAGCAACATTCCATAAAATCAGAATAAATATAACCCACAAAACTCTGAAACAAATCACATACCCATTAGAGTGCCACAACCCCCCATCAGCTTTATAGTTAAAGGTTCCCCGTCTCCCAAGTTGGTGCAGGATAGGCAGGCTGATAGCTAGAAGATACGGCCCTAACTTTTTGCCTTTCTTTCTCTCATCCTTGCAACATTTCTGTTTCCTTTACCACCATTTCAACTCTTGTGACAGATTACATGCGTGGTACTTAGTACTTATACCACAGCTTCTTGGGTGTTAATATGAGAAAAGGGGTGAGGGAATGAAGCTAACAAGTGCTGGCAATTTTAGGTCAGCCATCCCCGTCTGCTTGTTGAATAGGTTATCCAGTTATAATCATTGTGGTTGTTGGTGCCTATTTATAGCAAGAGTGAGTTGCCTTCACGTGAAGAAGACAATAATTCTTATTTTGCATATGAGATCAACTATCAAAAAATGAGTCGGTCTGGATTTTATAATTTATCAGAGAGAGAGGGGTCAGAACCTGCAGCAAGAAAGGCAGAAAGGGCAAAATTTCCTTTTGGTATTCATTAAAGTTTATTGCAAGACCTCTCTGGCTTTGACCCCTTTCTTTGATCATCTTCAAGAGGCACAACATCCATGTACAGAATGACGGATACCTGGCTTATTAATGATATATATGAAAACATTTTGAGAATTGTAGTGAATAAGAGCACTGCAGCATGGCAATAAAAATCTAAAATCTAATCTAATTGCATCAAGAGGGTACCCAATGTTAGAAAGTAATAGTTCCATGGTGTTCTGCATCGGACAGGTACCATTTGACCATTTTGGGTACTCTATTTTTAAAAACTAGAAGAGACCCAGAGAAGAATTTCAAAGACAGTCAGGGTATTGGAAATGAAACTGAGTGAGGAAATGAGAGAAATGAATATGTTTAACTTTGAGTAAAGATGACTGTCGTTACTGATGTGTTACATGAACAAAGCTATTGTTCTATTGTTCCAGAGCACAAGACATTAAAACTTGTTATAGTAATGCAGATTCTGAATTAAGTCATAGAAAAAAATGCAGTGATATAACAGTTTAACAGTAGAATCTATTGCTTGAGAAAATGGTGGATTTTCTTTTGGTGGACTTGTTTAAGCAGAGATTGCAGTATCTGTTATGGATACGCTTGCTCGCTTGCTCGCTTCATTGATTATGAGCCATCAAGTTGTTTTCAACTGCTAGTGTCCACATAGATAGATTTTCTCCAAGATGATCTATACCCAACTTATTTTTTAATGTCTCCCAACAGTGCACTCATCTCCTCTGTAACGGAGTCCATCACTTTGCTACTGGTTGCCTCTTTTTTCTTCTCTACCGTTCCCAGCATTAGAGATTTTTCCAGAGAGCTGGGTCTTGCATAATGTGTCCAAAGTAGTCTGAAGCAACTGGATGCATGCATAAAAAATTTGTTGCAAGACAGTTTATAAATATGGAAAGGAATAAACAAGCTGATGCAAAGCAGGAGTGGTTGTTAGGCTAAAACAACAACATGCAAAGGGGATAGGAGTTTTGAGAAGTGTAAGGCAAAAAGATGTGAACGCTGAGGGAAATTATAAAGAGGTTCTTGCTAAACAGTTTGACTCTGAGGTTAAAGGTGAATTAATTAGCTCCTAAGATTAGGTACTAAGAGAAGGGACAGAAGAATGGTGGGAAATTGAGAAATTAAATGGGGGAAACATATAAAATCCCAGTCCTAGGAGAAAAGATTAGCAGGGTAAGCAGCTTCTTCCTTCTGGTAGAAAGTCTGCGGTACTTGTGTATAAGTCTAAGGATTTTACTTCTTCTGTCAACTCTCGAAATGAAGGGGGAAGGGAAAGGGGGGGAGAGAGGGAGAGGAAGAGGGAGTGGGAGAGGGAGTGAAGGAGTGAGGGAGGGAGGGAGAGAGGGGGGGGAGGGAGGGAGGGAGGGAGGGAGGGAGGGAGGGAGGGAGAGAGAGAGAGAGAGAGAGAGAGAGAGAGAGAGAGAGAGAGAGAGAGAGAGATTGCCAATATTCCCCATGACTAATTTCTCCAAAAGATTGGCTGAGGAAGAATCAAGGCATGAGCATCCATCATAAGAGTCACGGTGGCACAGTGGTTAGAGTGCAGTACTGCAGGCTACTTCTGCTGATCACTGGCTGCCAGCAGTTTGGCAGATCGAATCTCACCAGACTCAAGGTTGACTCAGCCTTCCATCCTTCCGAAGTGCGTAAAATGAGGACCCAGATTGTTGGGGGCAATATGCTGACTCTGTAAACCACTTAGAGGGGGCTGTTAAGCACTGTCAAGCAGTATATAAGTCTAAGTGCTATTGCTATTGCTATCCTAAAAAGATGGAAGAGAGGAAAAGTAACTTAGAAACTCAGGAGGAAGGATCAAGCAGATATCAGAGACTTTTTCTGAGACCTTGCCAAGGAACAATTGGTGTACTGTGTTTCTGAAATGTATCTCTGCCTTAAGGAGATTGCTTTCTTTCTTATATAGGAGAGACAACTAACTTTGAACAAGTCGTAGCATTTTAATGAGGATATGTCCATTCTATTATATGACAATCAACAGCTTTTCTGTCCAGGTGATGCCCACTTTCTACATACTTTTACTTTCTCATTAAATGGAAAATAATATTTAACTCAATGAAACTGTGAACTTTGCTGAAAGACTGGATTGACTACTTTATCATTGGCTGGTGTTTACAACTTCTAGAATGAGAGTGGCTTATATTAGACATGCAATGGAACTTAGAAATCTTACTTCTTAACATAAATTAAACTCTTACTACAATTTGTATTCAATTCCTCATGATAATTTGCATTTATAAAATTTATTTTCAAAAGACTTGTTTTAGGGGGTTTTTTTTTGGTCTTTAAAAGACAGATTCAGATATGGGATGGTGTTATGCAATCTTTGGGACCCTTGTTGAAGTCTCAAGAAGATGATAAGGCATGGTCTAGCTGCTTTAGGAGATTGTACAAGATTGTACCTTCTTGTGACTTTAACACAGATCTCAGAGACATGCATGTGACATACCATTCAGGCTCATCGAATAATAAAATTAATAACCTCACTTAATAAATCAATAACTACCTTTAAAAAAATTAAAGAGGGTAACAGTTGTATCGTACGTGACAAAAATAACTCCTTAAGGATGTCTAAACCATAGTTCCTTAATTTAGTGACAGCTTATATAAGTACAGCTTAAAAATAACTAGCAAACACCCTGTGCAAAGGAAGCACTATGTTTGCAATTTCTTGTTAATCAACTCTCTACAAGTGTTGACAGATGCTAATGATCTGAGAAAGTGTTTCAGTATGAGATTTTTTCCTTCTGGCTTTTCTACCTCATTGCTTAAGGTGGACAAGATAATAAAACATGGAAAGAGACAGTTGCTCCTTTGATGGATTCCAAGCCACAGATGCCTGGAATGGTTATAGCAAATACTCCATCAGAAAAATAAACATGAACACAAAATAAAACAAACCCCTCCAGACTAGCTCAATACAACCTTGGAAGTGTCATACGATCAAATTTTGCTGTAGGGATTTCAGCATGAGTGTCGTCTGTTAACTCTTGTGGGTTTTGTGCCTTGACCCGTTTTAGGATCTCGGCATGTTGAATCAGAAAGCTTAGTTGATGTAATTCCCTCATTACCCAGTAAGGAATAGTTGGGCAGTCAACTCCACAAGCCTGTGCTAATCATATTCTTAGTGGTTAAAGCACCAGCTAGAAACCAGGAGACATTCAGTTCTAGTCCTGACTTAGTTGTGAAGTCAACTGGGAGACTTTTGGCCAGTCACTCTCTCTCTCTCTGAGCCCTAGAAAGAAGGCAAGGGAAAAGCAATTCTGAAAAACCTTGCCAAGAAAACCATAGAGCCATGATAGCGAACCTATGGCATGCATGCCAGAGGTGGATGCAAAGCCCTCTCTGGGGGCATGTGTGCTGTCTCTAGCTAGTCTTCTGGTTTCCAGTGCGCACATGCACGCCGGTTGGTCTTTGTGCGTGTGCCGGAATGCGGGAAACCCAAAGACCAGCTGGCCAGTGCATGCACGCACCGTCCAGCTGGTCTTCGGGTTTTTGGCATTCCGGTGTGCAGACATGCGCACGCATGCGCACGTTCCGGTTTGGGTACTCGGTGTCGAAAAGGTTCACTATCACTGCCATAGGGCATCACCCAAGCAGTTTCCAGGAGTCAATGCTGATTTGAAGGCACTAATAAATTAATATGCCATACCTTATTTTAAACTGGCAGAGGTGGTTCTTTTGCCTAGTGTCTACAAGAACAAAAGTGGCATTTTAAAAAAGACTTCTGTCATACAGCAAGAGGAATCCAGTTGTATAGAGTTTTCAAGCTGGCTGAAAAAATAAATAAATCTGAAAATGAAACAATTAATTTCTATGCAAATCATACCCATCTGATAAAAAACCTTTTAAAATGGTCAATGATTAGAAAAAACAATGGGTTTATTGATTCATTTATAACATTTCTGACTCACTTTTCATTATTAAAAGGATAAACCCAAAATGATAGGGCAACAAAAGTAAAGTGATAAAACTGTTTAAAAGTGCATACATAATAACATCACATTAGGTTGTAAAAGCATGCTATAAACAGAACCAACAGGCACAATAACAAAAAAAATATAGTAAAAAAGATCACAAACATGTCTAGGTGTACATATCAATCTTCAGGTTTTGCTCAGCAACTTATAGGACTAAGCAAAACAATAATTGTAATTAAGAAAGGAAAGAATTATTTGTTCGGGATGCCTGAGGTAAAAGTATCATTTTTCAGTTTACTGCTTTGTGATATCATCCAGGCTAGATCTTGTTTGTTTATATCATGCCTTTTATTGCTAATAACTCAAGTTGGCGAACATATCCAATATACCTTACTCCTCCGATTTTCTGCACAACAATAACCCTATGAGGTGGGTTTGGCTTGGAGAGAGTGACTGGCCCAAAGTCACCCAGCTGGCTTTCATGGCTGAGGTGGGACTTGACCTCACCATCTCTTGCTTTCTAGCCTGGCACCTTAACCATCTGAAGAGAAGATTGGCTCTCTTAATGGTTAAGCCAATGAAGGAAGCTTCTCTGGATAGTATGGTATGTATTTGGTGATGTCTTTTAGAGCTTCTTATAAAAGATTGAGCTGATTGGACAAGCTAAACCAAAATTGCTGCTTCTGCTTACTTCATACACCCATAGGGGTTTTAAAATTGTATTTAATTTGTGGCTGTCATGGATGAGAACTTGGGAGTCATGAATTACTTCACGTATATAACCTTGCTATTTCCAGATTTAGTGTTAAGGGTTGGCACATACATTAGTTTGCATCTTTCAATAACAAAGAACCCTTACTTCGTTGGTTTTTTTGGGGGGGTATTCATATGTAATATTTGCATCTGAAGAGAAGAATTAGATACAGCATATTAAAACTGAAATCCTGTTCTCATGCTTTCTTGGGAGCAGATCAGGTCACACTTCTGAGTGACACATGATGGTAGAATTACAATTGCTGCATCCAGAAATATATACTTTGAAAGTCATAAGAATATGTTACGAACTAAGGAATGACACCCAAATCATGTTACAGTATTGCTTTATGAGTGATCCTGCTTATGTTTGAGAAGTCTCATTGATCATTTACACTTATAGGTAGCTTTCGATTTATGGCCACTATTGAGTGCAAAATTTCTGTTGCTAAGCTAAGTGAGTTTTGCCCCATTTTATGACCTTTCTTGCCACGGTTGTTAAGTGAGTCACAGCAGTTGTTAATATAGTTGTTAAGTGAACCTGGCTTCCCCATTGACTTTGCTTGTCAGAAGGTTGCAGAAGATGATCACAGGGCCCCAGGCCATTGCCATCATCATAAATACATGATAAATAAATACACAAATAAATATGCCAGGTGCCAAGCATCTGAATTTTGAGGACATGACCTTGGAGATCCTGCAATGGTTTTAAGTGTGAAAAATGATAATCAGTCACTTTTTTCAGTGCCACTGTAACTTTGAGCAATCGCTAAACAAATGGCTGCAAGTTGAGGACTACCTGTATTTAAATAATATGAAAAGGGCTTGATTCAGTTTAGTTGCAAAAAAAAAAAGGACAGTAAGTGGTCAACAATAAGGGTGCATCTCACATTGTTTAGAAAAGCTTCCTCTAGATGATAAAATGGAACCCTAACATTAGAGCAACTTTTTAGTTGGTGTGTGTATCTAGTGTTGTCTTCCCCAATGGAAGGTCATTACAATTCCCATACTCCTGACAAAGCTAAGGTTCCTCATTTCCAAGAACTGAACTGAAAAGATTGCGATTCAAAAACATAAATAAAGTGTCGCTTGTAAAATTTCAAAGAAAAATCTGTCTATATAGGAAAGGGAGGGAATGTTTGCCCTTGGAGTTCTCTTTTGCCGGATCTAGCCTGTTCCAAATTTAGATAGACGCACTACTCAACAACAAAGAGAAGAAATTGCATTGAACATGTGCATTTGTGGCGGAAATGAAAGGGCCTATTTAATTTAATGAAATTTTGTAGATGACATTAAGGGTAATTATACTAGCATCTACAGAGAAAACAAAAAATCTGACTTGCTTGATTAGAAACTTAATAGATAGGGTCCTTCATTAATGATCAAGGATCTTACAGTAACCCACATGCATTAATTCAAGACTGAATAATATCTTAAGGTTAAGAAGCAATGTATTCATTAAACGTTTCTTCTGCAGATGTCTTTAATTTCATGTACCCAAAAGTTCAGATTTTTTTCCCCTCCTTACAGCCCAAATTTGAGAAAGAGCAGTTAAAGTTTTCTGTCAACAGCAGTATCAAATGCCTTTATGCAGAAATAAAACAGCCTTCACAAATGGAATATTCTAGTAACAAAATTCCACTTCAGAAGGCAAAATTAAAATCCGGCTGTAAGAAATTATATTAAACATCAGGAAGACTAATCTTTGCTCACTGAGCAGGAGCAACTTCTAGCCCTTGAAGCACTGGTGTTGGTGATTTGAGAGTGAAGATAAATACAAATTAGGCAGATGTTACAGTTATTAAGCATCCATGGCATCAACATTCAGCAATGTGGGCTAACCCTGCTTAGCAAGCCTCAGCAACACAACAGATATATTGATGGAAAAGCAGCAGGTAAGTGAGACAATCCAGTGTTTTTTCACTAACACGAATGATCTCCCTGCTGGGCTCATATGAATGACATCCTTCATATGAATGATGGTCATATGAATGACCTTTTCCCTCCTGGGAAGAACTCATGGTTATGTGTACCATGCTACAAGTTCCGACTCTCAGAGAGCCAGGTTTTTCTTCTGAGACCAAAAGAACTGCCCTAGAAAAGCTTGGAAAGACAGGGAGCTTCAGGAAAAGTGGTTTCAGGAACAAAACAGCACTCTCTTTTTTCTTCAGGCAAGGAAATTCCTGAGATATGATGGTGAAACTCTAAGAAGGGAAGAAGTTGAGAAGATTTTCTCAGAGGATGAAAAGTTATCCTCTCTCATTGAGGATATGTTTCCAGAAGATTTTGGTGCAGGGAAGAGAAAGTAGAGGTTGTAAGAGATTTTGGCACTATTGAAGTGAGGCAAAGTAGTCATACGGTCTTGGAAGTAAAATTTAAATTAGTTCCATTCACATAGCTCAGCAGAGCCAAACAGTTTCAATGAGTGGATGAGAGGATGGCTTTGTTAGAAGGACATTACAATTTTGAGGCATTTTAAGGAACAATCAAACAGAAAAGGCCAAGCTCCTTTCAAACTAGGAGGCTACAGGTGTAAAGATCAGAAAGGTGTTAACATTGTGTTAAATCTGAGTAGGAATGGGGAGACCTGACAAAATGGGAAAAACATTCAATTTCGAAAGAAGCATCGCTAGAAATTGAGGGACATTCTGGTAAACAGTAAAGAAAAAAAATAAATACAGTATGCGACTGAAGGTAGTGTGGGTACCTTCACATGTGCATCTTTTTCATTAGTGGCAGAAGAAAGGCAAGTCAGAGAGGTTTCTATGGAGATTCTCAATCATCCAGGTCATGGTTGTCCCAAAGGTGCTTTTTCAAAAGGCAACTGGATTTGGTTTTCCTTGAAGATGTTTCACTTCTCATCCAAAAAGCTTCTTCAATTCTGATTGAACTGAACTGAACTGAACTGAACTGAACGACTTTTTAATGCTAGCAAAGAACCTTGACTTTTGATATGGAATCTGCACCGAACTGAAAAAGCTTCTTGGATGAAAAGCAAAACATCTTTAAGAAAAACAAAGTCCAGTTGCCTTTCGAAAAAGCACCTTTGGGAAAGTCATAGAGGTGATAGTAATATAATGGTGCTCTTTCAGATGATTCATGTATTTCTCATTTTCCATCTCAGATTTACTAGCCACATGGGGACAAAGATACCAACCTACAATATTTAATTATTAAGATTTAAGGAATTGGCCCTGAAAGACTGAATCACATTGTTATTGAAAAATACAATATTCAGGTTGCAAGATTGCATCAGGAATGAAAATGGTGATGGGAGGCAGCAACGAACTTGATGGAGATTCTTTTATATTTTCCAACCCAGGATCCGAGGCATAGAATGTATACCTGTCATTTACTCTTAGGTTTTGTAGCTGTTTCTCTTTGTTATTAAAAAAAATGACTAAGGATCAAAATGCAAGTAAAACTAGAACACAAGACAATTATATTCTTCTGTTATTTTTTCAGCAGAATTTAAGGCTAAAGAATATGAGGGTAAGAAAGGAAAACTTCTTGGCAGCCAATCTATTTTTCTTTCTAGCTAGTAATCTGTACCAGTTGAACCTGATATACCTAAGGGCAAACTAAACCTGAAGGTACTCATGTGATTTGATTTTGTATCGCTGATCTTTATTGAACAAATTGCCTGAGTGGGACCACTGTGCTTTGATGGGACTATATTGGAGGTAAGGTTAGGCTCTTAATTTTTGGACCAGTTGTAGCTCAATTGCAGTTTTGCCCTCCCTGCTGACTGATTTCAATGGGAGAAAGGGTCCCATAATGGCATATTCCCACTCCAGCTTGTTTCAATGAAATGTTATTGTTTCTCTTGAAAAGTGACTAGTCTACATTAAAGTGATTTTTTTTCCCTTGGGGAGGAACTGGAAATAACAAAACAATTCATGAATATTTCTTTGTTCCTGAAGCAACTGAGTAAATGCTCCATGATTTGTCATATAATCTTACCATAGTCAGTGGCAGCTGGTGCTCACATAGGCTGCTGGAGCAAAAGGCATCTCAATCAAGCATAACCAAGAGATTAAGCAGCAGGTAGAGCTGAAAAGGCACAAATATCTCTCCATCCGCCTTTGTTGACCCATTCCAGGGTTGTTTCATTAAAATGGATTACAATTACATAGCCCATAATTAAATAAAAATATAGAATGATTAATAGTCATTCAAAAGAAATGTAGATTTGTGAAAAAGTTATCAATTTAAGAGCATAAGTATAAACTGATGAATCTGGCAAAGGCCCACTTTAGTTCAAGCAAGAATTTATGAAGAATGTTCCAAAGCATGAGATGGAGAAAGGTCGCTCTACTGCTATTGTTCTGCTGCAACTGGCATCTGGAGGTTTTTACCTCAGATTGTTGCCACGTCATGTGATCAAATGTCTGAGAAAGACAGTTATGCTTGGAATGGTCAGTAGTAAAAGGAAACAAGGCCACCAAAAAACACAGTGGCTAGACACTATCAAAGCCAGCACCAACCATAGCATAGAACAACTAGAAAAATTCATTCATGATCAGAAAATAAGAAGAGAGCTAATCCAATAGCTGAACAGAGAGCATTATCTTTACCTCAGACTCAATGGAAAAGGGAGAAGTGAAGCTGGAGGTCTTTCAAGTGAAAGTGGCAATGTGAAAGTGCTCACAAGTGTGTGGGAAAAATTAGCAGAACCATTGTGACTCCTGGGGACAAATTTTAAGTGGTGCTGCTCTTCTCCAACCCCTAACATAGGGCATAGGATCTTCTGACTGACGGAGAAAGCAAAACAGAAGCCTTTGGCCTGGTTACTTGGACAATTGTAAAACACAACACTACACCAGCCACAAATGGCTAAGATATGGCTTTGTGGAGTTAAATGTAATTGTAATAAGGCTCTATTAGGCAAACATAGTCATCCAGTGAATGGGCCAGGATACTAGAAGGATTATCTGCCTGTCATCTATCATCATCATCATCTGCCTGCCAACCTAATAGAATGTGAGTCTGGGTGATGTATGATAAAATCATAAAGAGAAACAATATTAAACCACCATGAAAAACATTGATGTTATTATTTTAAAAAGGTTAGGAAAGATCATTGGCTATTACAAACAGTGGAGCCACTTCAGCAGATCTCCATTCCCTTAAGACCCCCAGGACTGTTGACACAGCAAAGTTTGGAGGGATTTCTAGAAGTATGCCAGAGAATGGGACAATCTCACCTGGGATAGGGAATTGGTGTTCCAAAGGGTGGGTACCATGGAAGAAAAGGCCTGCTTCTGGGGTCCCACCAGATGTAACTATTTAGTAGATGGGACCCACAACATAGCTCTTCTTCCATGATAGGATGAGCAGATGTAATCAGGAAGAGGCAGTTGATCAAATAACCCAGTCCCATACCATGAACGGCTAATGTAAACCCGTTTAAATTATTGGGGTATTTTAATTTGTCTGGGCCAAAAAGTTTAATTTGATTTTATCGGGTTTTTAAATTTTGTGTATTTATGTATTTTATTGTTGGCTGTTCACCGCCCTGAGTCCTTCGGGAGTAGGGCGGTATACAAATCAAATAAATAAAATAAAATAAAATAAATGTCCAAGCTGGAAAAGGTCTAGTTATTGTAAAAAAGAAATGGGAAAAGGCACAAGGGAAGGAAATAGATTCCAGGAAGGATATTTTGTCCCTTCACAGATGGGAAGGACTTAAACATTTGAATCTATTCTCAAAAGTAAGCCAATTCTTACTAAGTTGCATCCCACAACAGTAGGTATGGAGCACTGCTTTGTTTTTCGGATGATTAAGAATAAGCTAATATCAGTGTGATCAACTTGAGTCAAAGGTTTAATCTTGCTACTTCTGATAATTGCAATGTCACTTCTAAACGACTGCTGAAAATCAGCTCACTGCTGAAATACAAATCAAATGCTGGAGAGCTTCATTGCAAGGCTGTAGGAAGTGCTTGTGAAGTGTGCTGAATTCCATTCCGTATAGAAATTAGAGTGAAACAGTAGGGTTCAAATTTACCCATGGGGAGCTAATTTGTTTTCCGAATCATATTCCATTGCACAATCATGAAGGTCAGAATTAAGATTCAAGCTCATGTTCCTTAGAATGTCCATGTTAGAATACAAATCTGAACAAAAAAATGTATCCAAAAATTAAATATAAAATTTTTAGAGCAAGGCTGGACATTTTTTTTCTCAGTAAGATCTCCCATAGTGTGTACTGTAAATGCCAAAGATATCATTCAGGCAAGATTTTCCTTATTTCTTGATTTGGATGCTTTCTTTTAAAATGTTAACTCTATCCAATGATTTCCATAATAGTTTCATTGTATTGTATGGTACTGTATGTTTTGAAGAAAAACAGCCGAAAATAGATTTGTTGGTGGAGGCTGAGTGGAAGCTAGAAGCAGATAGGTATTCATGGGGAGCTATATCACCATGAATGGCTTTCCTATATAAACATAGTATTTATCTGTCAATTGTGCAATTTTACTAGGATCTTAAAGATATGCAATTGTTCCATAGGACATAGCTGAGGTTGATGATGGGATGGAAATTGCTGACGTTATGATGGAGTTTTATGAGTGATTCATTCCATGGGTCCAGATGTTGAGAATATCATTATGATTCTCAAGTAAAGGAAAGGCTTCAAGGTCAAGAGTTAGAAATAGAAGAAATAGAATAACACAGGTGGAAGGGACCTTGGATGTCTTCTAGTCCAACCCCCTGCCTAGGCAGGAAACCCTACACCACAGTTTCCTGCCTAGGCAGGGGTTGAGAAAGCATGGCCATGAACAGTCATAGAACTTCACAATATGGTTGACCTAGAACAACTTTCTTCACAGATATCCTTAACTGCATTTGTTCTGATTTCCTTGACAGAAATGTTCAATTGATGGAGTGAAACCAGGCATTCAGGAGACGGAACTATACACCCAATGACATCACCAGACAAATCAATAGATTCAGATCGACTGCTAGGGAAGCTTTACTAAAAGATCACAACAGGAGAATCTGCTGGTTATAACTAGAGCTCATTGCTCAAACTACTCAAATTCATTATTAATACTCTGCATATTGGATAATGACATTGCAGTTTCTCAGGTTTGGCTTCAAGGATCATACTTGCATACAGATAACCATTCCACCCAAACCAGTTTTTCACAAGCAACAAACAAAAACAGGACAATGATGCTAACATGGAAATCAGACCTTGCAAGAAACCCTGGTGTCTATTTTGCACCCACATTTATACCAATTGGACCATTACTCCTGCTCCCAATCATCACACATTCTTTCTCCAATGTGATATAGACCTTCATCCACCAGTCACGCCCCTCTGGATTCTGCATAGGACAAACGGGACACATTTTGTGCAAAATAATTAATGCCTGATAGCGGAACTTAAACCAAGTAATAGTGGAGAATTTCAGTCTCCCAGTGCACTATTAAGGGAGCTCAAGGTGACCATCTTAGGAAAAAAATGAGACTTTAACAACATGACTGAGCCCCAGATCGTTGAACATGCTATTTATCAAAAAGGTTTCAGGCTATTGTAAAAGGTCTCAATAAACACAATGAGTTTTTAACACACTACAATTGTTAACTGATAAACTACTTGTATTGTAGCTCACATGTAACCTGTATCTGCAAACACAACCTCATCTTCCCCAGCCTCATTGCAGTTTAAATTCTATATAAGATCAGTTTAGCACCCTGCGCTTCTAAAACGGTAAGCTGCATATTAAAAATGTATGCCTTTTAATAATATTTATTAGGTGGAAATGATGCTCCTAGACTCCTTCTGATATTTGTAGATAGTCTCCTGTGTGTACCGAAAGGGGCATTGTGCTTTCGGTTTTCGCCCACAACAGAAGCAGATGTTCCCTGTTACATTCTGTTTGAATACATGCGTGTTTCTGGTGACCTAATTTTCCAGTAAATAAGAGATTTTCCTCTTCATTTTCCTCTTCATTACGGTGGTATAACAACCACCGTAATGATGGCAAGGAAGGGAATGTTTGGGAAAATATGAGAAAATATTTTATTTTTTTCTTAAAAAAAATATAGCAACAACAGAGATTTACACATGTGTGCACATATGTATGTGTGTGTGTGTGTGTGTGTGTGCGCGCACATGCGCGCGCACACACAGAGAGATACATTTAGATCAAAATCAAATCCCCCTTGCTGGAGGGTTGGAGTGTCTCTTTTGACATTCTGGTGGCTAACACTTGAAAACTACTCAGATAGCTCCCAAACATTAGAAATTAGAGAAAAAGCACCAGCAAGTCATTCTGGACTATTAACAAGTCATCTCCTGAGCCATTAATAACCCTACAGCCATAATCAAATATGTCACATATAATATGTACAAAATAATATGTACAATATATAAAAAATAAATTAGCACCATAGATAAAAGAAGGTTGAGAGAACTATGTATCGTAATTGAAAAAAAATATGTTTCCTATGATTTATATTTTTATTGTCCAATATAGATGTACTTACAGTAGTGATCAGATTCTTCTGTGACTTCTCATCTGTCTGCAGTGTTTCACCTCCTAGAACAGTTTTTCCAATGAGTTAAGTATACAGAAAGCAGCACAGTGTCTGACACTAACAGCCCAGAGTTGAAAAGCAAGGGTAGCTGGACTTGCAAACTGGAAAAGTTGTAATATAATTTTTAGTCCAGCAATAACTGGACTGGACAAACTAGAATTTCAAGACAGCAGCCTAATCATTGGCCCCTCCTTGTCCTTTGGCATATTTGCATAAGGATGAAAAAAAGTGGATGTCTAAAAAGAAAGTTTGACAAGCCATAGGTTACACAATATAGTGCAATACCCGAGTTGTGTGGAGTTGATAAAGAATGTCTTGAAATACCTGAATCTGATACTTGAATGCAAACAAATGAACTCCTGTAGAAGGCAGTGGAATAAAAGCCGGGGTGATTAAGAACATAGTTATGGCTTGACACACATAAGGCTGATAAATATTAATTTTTTTCTCATGTGATTGCTACACACATTTCTTTCAGTAACAGCTTTTCTAAAGAAGGGCTCATGAAATGCCTTTCATGATCCCTTCTTTAGATTATCTTGTTTCAGTGCTTTCTTTAATTAAAAAGAAACATACAATATCTATTATCTGTTTTGTGAATTTTCAACACTGTTTTAAAAAATCCCAAGTCTTCACTTTCAAGAGAATCAGCTGTGCAACGAGACCATGAGAATAAGAGGAAGCCAAAATGAACTGTGAGAAGCGAGTTGTCTAGATGTGTTATTAATTTAGACTTCAGTCCAAAATCCTCCATGATGTTACAGAGAAACTAGAAGCCTTGTGAATGGTAAAACTTCCACACACAATTAACAGGGGTATGGAGCCAAAGCTAGCAAGATAGTAAAAGTTTAAGAAATAGATGTTAAAGTGATGGAATGATTAATGAGCAGCATTCTCTTTGTCTCAGATAGTCTCAAGGGTGGGCTGCTGGGGGTTCGCAGGGGTTCGGGAGAACCTCTAGCTAAGATTCTGTACAGTTTGGAGAATCCCACTCCTGGCTGGCCCCGTCCACGCCTCCCCTCCCAGGAGTCCCCACGCGGCCCTTTTTGGATGTAGGTAAGTGCAGGGCACGCGCAGAGGTTCAGGGAGGCTCTCCAGAGCCTGGGAAGGCCACTTTTGCCCACCCCCCCACCATGGTGCAGGAGGCTGACTAGGCCATGCCCACCATGGCCATGCCCACCCAGCAACCGGGCAGAGAACCCCTTGCTAAATTTTTTGAAGCCCACCTCTGAATAGTCTACAACTGGAAAGTGTGTGTGTGTGTGTGTGTGTGTGTGTGTAAACCAAAGCAGGTTAGTTACAAAAATCTGAGCAAGTAGTAGTTGGACATGGCAGAATGTTAGGGTTACTGGGTCTGGGTTACATATATCCAGATATCTGTTAAATCATGGGCAAGAAATATTAAAAGAAATACCAATTCTTTGCTGTCATCTGCTTATTTTCTGGATTTTTGCATCCTACTTCTAGCAGTCTTACTAAATGGGCAAGGTATTGGAAATGCTGTGCCAAAAGGATGCCAGCACTCACTTCATTTCGTGCCAACGAGGTCATGAGAACAGTCCCTGGCCAAATCCTTGTTAGAATACAGTTATGATGTAATTGCTTCAACTTATTCAGGGACCTCTTATTTTTGAATATGTTGCTGGTTTACTGACCTCTGCATTGTACATACCCTGAATAGTACCCAGAAACTACCTTGGAGCCATCAGTAGGCAAATTTCTAGCTGCACATTTTCACATTCTCAAACCCTTATATAGAAATTATTATTTGTATTGGATTTCTTTTCTGTGCTACTCCTGCTTTGGTATTTGACCTGCAGCAATGTAACAGATGTCTACTTTGTGGGTTTTAAAAATATTGTTTCTGTTGCTTGTACTTTATGAATACATACTTATAATTTTAATTCATATGGTTTTGCTAGGGTAGTAGTAGCAGTGACTTAGTTTTAGACACCGATGCTTCTGTCTCATCTTTCTTCCTGCCATTATTCAGGTTTGATGAATTAAAATATATTTTTAATTTTGAAAGCAAACTTTTAAATTAAGAACTGCAAATTTCTTCATATATATACTGGGATATTTTAATTTCTGTTTCCTGTAATGGTTAATTCATTAATCCTATGTGTTACAGGAAATAATTCTAATGTATTCTAAAAAAGCTTTGTGTGTATGTGAATTTAAAAGGGGTTACAAAACTTTTTCAGGTTTCAAACAGCTTTTGAGGGCCATGCTATATCTATCTATCTATCTATCTATCTATCTATCTATCTATCTATCTATCTATCTATCTATCTATCTATCTATCTATCTCTTCTATTGTCTATTATCTATCTATGCTTAAAGCTAGATAGTTAATATGATCACTCTCCAGATGTGTAATTTACTGTATAATTACAATTTGGTAAGAACATTTGAAGAACCCTGCAGGCCACATCAAAGACTTTCCTGAGTCTTAAATTGTATGCCTCTGGAATAAAACTCTCCAGTTTCTCCCTCCATCCCTCTCCCTTTTGGAAATGAACTGTCTGAAAAGTAAACCAATACATCTTCATCATATTAATCATGTGTGCACTATTTATGGAGGCAGTCTGCATAGCATGGGCATCTACCACACCATTAAAATTGTGTGATATGACCGTGTGAATATGATTTAACGAAAAAGGAATTAAAAAAAACCTTCTACAAAGAAAACAGATAATTAAATTTATGATGATGACCATGATCTTAGACAGTTTTAAATAGGGGAATTATATTAATTTATGGTAAATGAAGCTGTCTGTAGCTGCTAATCATAATGTCTATATTCTATTCCCAGCATGAGAAATAGCTGGTTTCTACAAGTCATTGATTATATCAAAAGATGGCTGTTGTACCTTGAATAGTTATATACAAGAAATAATGTTACCAGTGTAATGCAAATGATGGTGCAGGGACCTCTTGTGCAGCTGACTGTCTAATTGTGCTTGAAGTTGACAGGTTGAAGTTGAAGTGAACAGAATGTTCACCAAGACAAAGCAAAAAAGACATGGCATCAAAATGGAGACTCAAATTATCACATGCAATCTAATGTATCATTTACATAAAATATCCACAGTTGTCTGGAGCTAGGCATTTATGAATTAATGAATGAATGACTAACTAAATAAGGCAAATATGCTTGGCTGCATAGGAGGCAGGGAGTATGTTTTCAACTCTAACCCTGTCCCTAGTGTCGTTTATGCTGGACTGTATTTGGTTTTCATTGAATACTTTCCTTTTTCCTTTCCTCCTCTTTCTTCCACATCAAAGACTGTGCTGCATTGCTTAGGAAGAGGGAACATTTGACCCATATTTCTTGTATTTATGATCAGTGGTGGGTTGCCCCCGGTTCGGACCGGTTCGCAAGAGCTCCACCCACCAACCCCAACGTCATCAGGAAGCTTCTGCGCATGCGCAGAAGTGCGTGCGGCCCCATTGCGAACCAGTAATAAAGGTAAATAGAACCCATCCCTGTCTATGATGCTATATTTATTTTGATGGTAAAATTCACTACTTGCAAATAACCAGTTATAAAGTGTCCCTTATTAATGAGATGCCTGCAGATTCGATCCTGGAATCCTTACCAGGTTCTTAGGATCTGGCCAATAGAGTTAAATGAACAAGAGAGCCAGAAATTATTTTTCAGTCAATTAGGGTTTCTTTTGGAATAAAGTCACCTTAGATAAACTCCAGTCATAAACTTATTGATCACAATTTACAACCTGTTAAAATGTAATTCTACTCTGGGAAATGCTATTAAGGCCTAAAAGATGACTGGAATTAAAAGAAAATAAACAAAATGGCTTGCAGAGACTAAGAATTCTGCCTCAACTTAGCAAACTTATATGGAGTCATCTGGGGAAAAAGCTTTTCACTAACAGCATTTCCAAGGTGAGAAATATCAGCAATCAGTTTCAAAACTACATGTTCCTTTATAGAGAAGAGAAATATAATGTAAGTTCATCAAATGAACAAAAGAAGCATTAGAAAATACTGCTGTGCGATAGCACCAGGTCTGCCATATAAACCATTCTATTTATTATTATTGCTTAATGAAAAAGCTATTATTGCATGATCTTTTGACATGTTGATATGATTCCAACATAATTACACAGTGGAATAAGAGGCATTTCTGAAAAGATACAGCAGATTTATTTATCATTGCCCCAAGGCTTTAGGATATTACCTAGCAGGTTTGCTCCTATTTGTGAGAATTGGTTGTTGAATTATATGTAAATTAGATCCAAGCCAAAACCTACATTTTTCCTGTTCTTCCTGGAGAAGCCAACCTTCTGGCATAGAAAAAAGGAAAGCTTGGAGCAGATCTGAAAAAGATTAGGCTTTTCATAGTTATATCTCACCATATTTATTATATTTTTTGAAATAATACAGGGTTTTTCTGGGTGCATCGATGTCCCAGTTATTAACTTCTTTCATATTTCTCATTTTGAAGGTCTAACATGATGAAGTATGACAGAATTGTTCATTGCTAATTTAAATAATCATGTACATAAATATATTACAAGAAAACAAAATATTGCAATAAAACAGGCTGGGTTACTGTATTCATCTCATAACAAATGCATGTATACTTTTCCTGCCTCCAGTATACAGACAGAAATGGAATAGGTAAGAAATCTAAAATCTCATTTAGCATGGCAGGCAACTGATTGAAAGGGAAAATAAAAATAAAGTACAAATGGCTATTAATTCTGTTTCTGAAGCAAGATGAACACAAAAGGCTTCACTAAATTTTGTTTTGAAAAATTCATTGTATCTCCTAATCTGATTGCTTTTGTTCGAAGGGTTAGTAGAGGCAGAAATGTCTCTTAGAAAACCCAAAGGCTAAAGGTTGCTTGAATCTGAATGCAGCTGTAGTACAGCAAGGTGATGCGGGGACTGAATGGAGGCCTATCATTATTAACCACATGGAGCCACAATAATCAAGTATAAAAATAGATCTAAAGGGTGACTAAATAATTGCACTTTACTCAAGACCTTTTGGTAGCAGCTTCCTGAATATTTAAAAGTTCTTTATATGATCACCACAGCCAAGTGCCTGAAAATTAGCAATTCATATATGGCATATAGCTCCCTGTAGCACAGCATTAGAATTAAGGTAGGACAATCACAGATTGTTACACCATACAGGGAATTAAATACGGAATCCATAAGTATTTTCCTGAGATCAGAGAGAAACTAAATCTTCCCTTACTATATTGGGGAAACTGGATCTATCTGGACAATGCTTTCCCACCTTGCCTTCCTCTGAGGTGTCAGGGCTATGGCTTTTTAAATTCCCAATTTTGTTTTGTATCACTGAGTTTACAGTTTAGCACTTTTTGCATTATTTTTGTAAACGATCAGTGGTTTTTTTGGAGTTCTCTCACCTTGCTTGGAAGTGATGTTTACTGCTTCTCATTAGTTTCACTAATCATTCCATATGATTGAAAATAGCCATGATTTATTTATTTATTTATTTATTTGTTTGTTTGTTTATTTGTTTGTTTATTTATTTTGTCAAGCATATATAAGATTACAGATATAAGTATAAACATGATTATGAATACATGAAATGGATACGAATAAATGGGGACATTAGAACAGGGATGGTAGGCACGTTGGTGCGCTTATGCACGCCCCTTACAGACCTCTTAGGAATGGGGTGAGGTCAACAGTAGACAGTCTAAGGTTAAAGTTGTGGGGCTTTGGGGAAGAAACCACAGAGTCAGGTAGTGCATTCCAGGCATTGACTGCTCTGTTGCTGAAGTCATATTTTCTGCAATTGAGTTTGGAGCAGTTTACCTTAAGTTTGTATCTATTGTGTGTTCATGTATTGTTGTGGTTGAAGCTGAAGTAGTCATTGACAGGTAGGACATTGTGGCAGATGATTTTATGTTCTATGCTTAGGACAGACTGAAGGCGGTGTAGTTCTAAGTTGTCTAAGCCCAAAATTTCAAGCCTGGTGGCATAAGGTATTTTGTTGTGAGCAGAGGAGTGGAGGATTCTTCTCGTGAAATATGTCTGGACTCGCTCAATTGTATTAATGTCCGATATGCAGTGCGGGTTCCAGACAGATGAGCTGTATTCAAAGATTGGTCTAGCAAATGTTTTGTATGCTCTAGTTAGTAGTAGAGTACAACATTACCAGAGAAGAAGCTACTCAAGATTAGGTTAACAACTCTTAATGCCTGTTTGGCAATATTGTTACAGTTGCCTCTGGCACTTAGATAATTAGATAAGAGTACTCCAAGGTTCTTGACAGAGTGAGGGTCATCTACAAGGTCATATCCACCCAGCTTGTATTTTATATTCTGATTTTTTTTGTTGAGATTTGGAGTTGCCAATTGTTTGACCATTCTGACACATAGTCAAGGCCTTTTTGAAGGGTAGCAGCATTGTTGGTGGTGTTGAATAGTTTTACATCATCAGCGAAGAGAATGCAGTTGCTTATAATATGATCGCAAAGGTCATTTATACCATGATTTACATACCATGATACCATGGATGTACAGATTTACTTTACTGATACCAAAATGATCCCACCCCATTTTTTCCTGTGTTTTATGTGCATGGAGGGTCGGGGATCACAGCAGGAGTGAAATCCAACCGGTTCGGACTGGTTCAGGTGAACCACTAGGAATTATTGGCATTGGTTCACCGAATATGTAATAATTACCCCTCATTGGCCCTACCCACGCCCAGCCAGTTGCCGCTCACCTCTTCTGGCTGCTTGGTATTCCACAGAATTCAATGTTAAATGCAGCCCTTCTTCCATTCAGAATGGAGCTGCTGCAGCCTGTCCCTTTAAAATAGTCCCCAGGAGGGAGAGGGCCAGGAGGGAACCATAAAGGGAGCAGCAGCTCCATTCTGAATGGAGGGAGAAAAGTTAGCATTCTCTCTGCCACAGAATTCAACGTTAAATGCAGCAGAGAGAATGTTAACTTTTCTCCCTCCATTCAGAACGGAGCTGTTGCAGCCTGTCCATTTAAGGTAGTCCCCAGGAGGGAGGGGGATGGGGGGGGAGCATCTGGAATGGAGCCGTTTTTGTGAAAGGCAGGAAAATGGGGAAGGGGATTTTCCTGCCTGTCATCCATTCCTCAATATCAGCACAGACTGAGGGAAGAATGGTAGGCAGGAATATTCCCGTCCCCATTTTCCTGCCATTCGCGATAAGGAGTGACTGGGAGGGGTCGATGTGAGTGATGTCGAGTTGGCCATGCCCACCCAGTCACATGACCTTCCCCCAACAAGCCATGTCCACATAACCGGTAGGGGAATTTTTTTAATTTCACCAATATATGAAAGAATTGCATCAAATAAAAAGAAGATCCACCTTTTGAACTATACAAATAAAGAAGAAGAAATGGACTTGAACATTACATTTTGAATATAATGAGCTCTGTTTACACCATCATTGGGTGCATTTGCAAAGAAAACCCAAACTCAATCTGCATGCACCTCACTATATCCTTATGGAAGATGTCTGGGTTACCTTTCTGCATCAGACCTATAGCTAATTAGTTAGTTTATTTTATTACCATTGTACCTCGTACAATGAAATTAAATATGATATTCTCCTGAGTTATAAATCAAAAGATGACATCTGTAATTCACCATTTGCAGAGTTTTAAAAGTGTAACACTTGAGTAAAATGGAAAGATATTATAGTTTGTTCCTGCTACTTGGCAAGACTGGCATAATTTCCTGCCCACCAAAAGTTTCTTACCAACTCTTTTTGACTTGCTTTAAAAAGGCAAAATATTGAATTTGATTATTTGAATCAATTAAGAAGATACGTAAATAAATGACATGGAGCAAAGACCAGTCTCATATAATGGAATGAATGAGAAATAAATAAATACAAAATAGCAATGTTTAACATTCATTTCTCATCCTCTTTATTTTTTGCTCATTGTAATTCTAAGAAGTATATTGGAATTCCATATATTTCCAGTAAATAGTTGAGCTATGCAAAGCCCAGAATTTAACAACAGGTTAGATCTTTACTTAGTTATATTTGAAATACAGTTATCCAAATAGAAATTATGAATCCTCACTAATGCAGTGTCATAATTTGGATGATCACCAAACTGTGCAGAGAGATACCTATATTCCTTTGCAATTATCAATACTCTCCATCATTTGAATATTGCCTGTAACATATGAGTTGTCATATAACTTCCAGCTAGTAGGCTTAGCTGGAGGCTCTCATGAATACTTAAATCCAGCCTACGGCAGAAGGGTTTTTATGGCGCAACAAGAATATACTCAAAGCAATGGTTTCTTCATAATTTGTGCTAAAAATATAAACTGTCATAAAGATGGGTACCATGAATTTTTTTCCTCCCCCAAATGCTAAGATTGTGTTCAGAATGCACACAGGTAAGAAACTAATTATAGACAGTTTTTTTAAAAAAAATGAAAATTAAAATGGCAAATATAACTCACATGAGCAATGCGTCATGATCCACGGTTAGAAAGCACATTTTATTAAGAATCGGTTGGCTTTGACTCACAGGTTTGCTTTTGGTTCCCCCACCCCCAATTATATACAGAGTAAATGACAGCACCTAGCAAACTATTGACTGCAAAAAGATAAAAATGGTTAGGCCTGGTTAGTGTTTAAAGGAAAAGGCAATCACAGAGCATTTGGTAAACAGATATGGGAATTGGAAAAAATCCCCCAACAAACACCCTTCCCCAAACCCCAAAGAACATCCTAAAAGAGGCGTATGGCCTATATTATTACTAAGTAAATTACAAAAAGGCTTTCAAGAAATTTGAGTTTATTCTGAAAGAGAATTACATGAAAGCCTATCATTTAAATGTTTTATACATCAATTCCTTTTTAAATGGAAAAATAGCATCTGCAGTGTGAAGAAGTCAAAGAACAAGAGGGTGTCACATAATACAGATTTTTACAGTGGCCACCCTTCAGAATATAGTTAACACAGAAATGGAAACAGATGAGAGCATCATAAATATGCTACAAGAAGAGAAGTGCCTAATTAGAAGATAAGGAAAGTGCATTAGGACAGCAAAATTAAAGCGCTCATAAAATCAGCACCTTTGACAAAGAAAGAATAGTTAGAAAGAAAGGTGGCACCAGAGGGCAATGGCAATTTCCAATTTTCTGCATATGGAAACAGTATTTAAATATAATTTCTAAAGTCTCTTTACTTAAAAGATTTTCAAAGAGAGCTTAATTCAACCATGTCTATATTGCCATTTCTCATATGAATGTAGGATTAATTATTTTCACATGAATCTAAGGAACAACTGCAACTACTAACTTGTTCAAAATGTAGTTTCTATATTGAAAAGTGCAGATTCTCTCCTTGAAGACCTTTTTGTTTTAACAGAAGCTTTCACAAATGCATACAGATAAAAAAAAATTGTCTACCTGAGGAAACAAAACCCATCTGAAATACACATGAATAAATTGGAGTATGTCAAGTGATATCACCTAATTTCTAATACTTTCTATACACGAAATAGGAAATTTATCATTTTCTTCAAACTGGTATGAAACTATTGGTAATTTTAAAAGATTATATTATAGAATCCTTATGATATTCCTAAATATCATCACTTTTCACATATCTTGATTTAAGAAAGCAAGACTTTGCATATCTTTCCAACAAGAAGTCTAATATCACATTTTTTCTCTTACCTTCTTTTATCAAATGAACTAGAAATTTGAACAAATTCTGCTAGCAGTTCTGTTACTGACTTAACACTCCAGTACAGAATAATAGAAAAGCATTAAAATGTAGCAAACTCATTGTAAGATAATTTATTATCAGTTAAAAGGCAGGTCCACACAAAACCCAAGAGAAACAGTTCAAAGGTTTGTAGAGTATACTGTAAGTCTAGTTTAAAAACACAAAGCCATAACAAGCAAAAATAGAGAATCTTGAGGATGCCCTAAGTCAGCAACCTGTTGCTCTGGAGCTGCATGTGGCTCTTTCACCCCTCTGCTGAGTCTCTGTCACTCAAAATATGTGTCACAACTGCCAATGTGCAACACCCGCCAGCATGCAATTTATTGAGCTTTTCAACCCCCAGTAGGCCAACCATGGATAAATCCAAGAAAAGTAAAGTTTCAGAAGAAAACAGAACGTTTAATTCAACTACATATGCTAGTTTTGTGGCTGCTCAAGAAATAGTCAGGCACGGGAAGGGTTTTGTGGCTCCTGGTGTTTTCTTTTCTGTGGGAAATGGGTCCAAATGGCTCTTTGAGTGTTTAAGGTTGCAGACCCCTGCCCTAAGAAAATAAATTATTTTCTCACCAATGGTGAGATATATTATTTTAATTGAAATTATATACAATAATTATTTCCATTTTCTAATTCCTTCATATCTGTTATCACATGCAGATTTCTAAGTGATGGAATGGTGTGCTAAGATGCCCCTGGAGGAGCAGAAACAATGCCATGGCCAAAACCAATGGACTAGTAATAAACCTGATCTGACAGAACCTTTCTGGACAAGGAGAGGATGAGAGATTGCCCACTTGTGCTCCAGATAGCTGATCCTCATGAGGAAACTTCAGGACGGTGGTCAGCTTGAGAATCTGGTGCTGGGAGAAGAATGAAGCCATTAAAATTTTGACCATAGCAGACCATTTCAGGACACTAGGTTTATCATCAGCCTCATTTGGAATTTATAATTGTTTTAAAGTTAAGAGAGATAGCTCAAGCAACGAGTTTGAAAAAACATCCTGAAAATCATCCCCACTTCATCCCAAAAACAGACATATGCAACAGTTATGCAAATCACTGCAGTCTTTTATCTTCTCTTTCAGTCACACATGCACACAGTCGGCCACTGCATAACTGAAAATGTTCCCTTGACATATCTAATCTTCTGAGTTGGCCTAATTATAAATTATAAAGAAAACTTTGAGCACAGGCTGGCATGTTGCATTCCGAGAATAGCAATAAAAATTTAGTTAGATATGGTCAAGATAGATAAAGTTGAGTTTGAAGTAGCAAAGGAAATTTGTTAAGATGCAAATAGTCAGAATTCTGTAAAGGAAAAAAGGTCCAGGTAAGTGGAAAAGGCCACTTCTTCTAAATATATGGAATGCTTTATCAGTTTGTGAACTTGTATGTATGCAATCCAAACTGTAAATTGGAATGAAATCTCAGCTACAAATTCTACTATTATAGTAATTGTTTGTTGTGGGGATTATGAAGGTGGAAGAGAAGGAGGATGAAGAGAATGACTTTAGTTTATGTCCTTATATTTTTCTTTTCACTGGCTGCCTTTTTGCTGTAACATAACATCGATTTCAGAGCTCATCTCTTTGGGAATTTCCCAAAGTAATTTAATTGGAACAATATGATAGTGGTTGTCACAATATTGTCTTGCATTGTGATCAAGCACTGTGGTTTAAAACAGGGATCCCCAACCCCTGGGTCATGGACCGGCACCGATCCGACCGGCATGCCAACAACTGGGCAGCACAAACAAGTGAAGCCCCATCTGTGGGATGCAGGCAGTATGTAAAACCATGCCCCCTCCAGTCCATGGAAATCTCTTTCTCCATGGAACCGCTCCTTGGTGTCCAAAAGGTTGTGGGGCCACTGGTTTAAAACATTAAGTTGCAGGTTTTATTGTTCTCCTTTAAAAAGAAAAGAAAAACAAAAACAATAGCAATAGATATCTAAAGAAAAAAAAATTAAAAAATGTCAAGACATATATTAAAACTATATTATGATGGCTAAAAATTTGTCATCCGTCTTCCTAACCTATTCTCCATGTCAGCTTCTAGCTCACAGACTTTGAAGGATATTCAAAGAGAACCAATCAGTTGTTTCATAGTCTCTCATTGGGTGTACTTTCCCCTAAGGTCTGTTGTTTCTTTCTTTAATTGCTGATTTTTGTTTGTGTGATTTACAACTCATCAAGTTGTAAATCAAGACCAGAGGCACTCCTCTATTTGTAAGGGTTTAGATGAATGGTAGAATTCAGCCCAGGATGTTCACTAGGGTCACTTGCAGAGAGAAAATACAAACAAAATAACCTTGCAAAGAATGTTATTACTGTAGGCGATGGGCAACTCATTAACAAAACTGAGCACAGCAGCATCACATGGAGTGAACAGCTCTTAACCTCTAGCAGGCTTCTACTCACTCAGGCTTCACATATGACCATGCTGGAAACCAATTTAAATTACACTTTACGGACAGCTTAGAAACCATACTCGCATTTGGGGGTTAGTAATATAATTGCAGTGCAAATGTAGACATTAGATCTAGATGTTTTGATAAATTCTGTGTGCAACTCTGGATTCCATCTGATATCCAGATTCAAGATAATGAAAGAAACTTGCTGTTGAGTCCCATGGAAGTGCTGGCATTATTTTTATTTGGTTTTTAGTTTGTTTTATTTTCAGTTTGCTTTAACTACATTTACAGTGCCCCACCTTTTCTTCCAAAAATTTAAAAATAAATATGTTTCCTGATGGAGAAATAATCTGCGCTAGTTGTCCTAAACATATTTTACCTTCACAAAAGGCGCTTTATATTTCCTTTGTATACTTCAGCTGAACTATTCTGGAATTTAATTTTCTATCAATGTATAAAGGAAGTTGGAAGAATGTTTTCCCCCGTGGTAAACATCACCATTTGAAAAGAGAATTCTTTTAAAATGTTGCTCTTAAATTTCTACAGCCACATAATTTATCTTTCTTTTTGTGAAGAAAAGATATGATATGTTCATCTCTGCCTTTACTTCATTCAGTTATTGTTGTCTTCAGAAATCTTTGTGATACAGCAGTTGCTTCATGCAGAAGTACATAACAAGAAGAATGTGGTTACTCTATGCAGACTCAAAATGATTTACCGCTTTTTGTAAAAATAGTGAGAGATGAAAATCTGATGAAAAATCTCTGACTGCTAGATAACTACAACTACCAAAATGCCTGTCTGTCCAACATATGTATTTATGTTTGAGTGTATACACACACATGACTATAATTTAACATGATTTATATTTCTGAATAACTGAATTTTTGATGGCACACAAGGAATACTATAATTAACACATTTATTATGTATGCAATTCTGTATTCTTTGTTGGCATAGAGAAATTGTATAGATGGACTGAATTTCTATAGTTCATATCTTTAAAATAGTTTATTTAATGAGTTTAATACTTTGGTCTCAGTACAGGGATCCACAATTACTAATTACCTTCCAATGGATTGAAAAGTCACTCCCACAATGTATTTGCTAATGATTTGTTGTCATGTTGGAATGATGAGATCCTGCTAAGAACTGCTTAGAGTTCAGAATATTTCAATATTTCTTTTCACCAGCATATTATGGTTGAAGACTGCCAGATATTAGGAAGAATATTGTGGAAAATGGTAATGAAGAAAATAATACAATTCATAGATCAACAATATGGAAACTCTTAAAATACAAAAAAGGTTTAAACCCCACAATCCCACAGAGATTTAAAAAAAACCCTAGGATTTATCTCAGATGGTACCATATCATTTTTGGTGGTCATCCTTTCTTAACAGGTATACTAACCTCTCAGATAATTTCAATTAATTCAGAAAATAATTGAAGAAGTCATTCCCCTCTTCTAGTGTGTCTCAGAATAAAAATGAAGCCAGTGAGAACCCCCCCAAAAACCTTAAATTTACGAATTCTTGCAAATGTCAGAATTTTTATTTCATCCATATAAAACAGGCTATAATAAGGCCTGAGTATTTTGAAGAGCAGCATGAGAAATGAATAAATTAGAAAGTTGCAAATCAGCAGGTACAAAAAGTCTTCTTTAAGCAAAAGTGTTGATGTTTCTTTAGAAACTGAAATGTCAACTGAGGATGGAGATAGTTAAGAAGGAGCTTTTGGCTATGGCAGGATCCAAAAAAAGGCAATGACAAAATATGTGTTATAAGAACGTAATGCAAATTCTATGATTTACATATAGGAGTTGCATCCAACTTCTAGATACAATGCTAGATATTTACACTGTAATACTATTACATGTTACAATGTCATTCTTTCTGTTATTGTGGCTAACAGTGGAAAACTATGTTTGCTCTAACAAGTTTGAAACGTATTAGTTGAAAGTAAAACAGGTTTCACTTCCAAATCATCTGAAGGAGAAGGGGAAAAAAAGCTAAAGATTTTGAGAATGCATAAAAATAAAAATGCTTCAGATGTTATCCTTGAGATGTTATGTTGAATTCATGCTGGCGGGCTTCTCATGAGGGTTCCAGTTTAGGAAAACACAGGACAAGTGTTTTCTCGGGATGAGAGAGCAGCAAACAAAAGGCTACAATCTCTTTTATTAGTTACCCAAATACAGCGTCATCAGAAGGCGTTATTATGGCCACACATCTCATATTACATACGAGAGATAGGAAAGCAATGGTGAAGATGTAAAGCGAAACCTTGGTACCAGATACTACCAGGCGAGAGGCCCATCTCCGTTATCTGATTCTCAGGAATGTGTTTACAAAGAGATAGGAGATGTGTCTGCTTTGCTTCTCAGGAATGTTTATACAAGGAGATATCTTTGCTTTTGCAGGCACAGCCTATGTTATAAACAAAGAGAGAATGAATAGGGCCCTTCAGAGAGTATCCATATGAACCCGCTTTTCATAGTTTGATTATTTCGATGCTAAGCTCCATACAAGTGTCCAACCAGTTAAACTGGTCTATACATGTACTATGGCCACTGCATTCCCACAATGTTAGAAGCATATTCTTATTTTCATCTGGAGACTATTGAAGAATACTGAGTTTAAGAGACAGGAAACGCAGTGGGAATTGCTGTAATGGATAAGGGATTTTCATCATAATCTGATTTGCAAAATGGAAAGCTACCTAGGCAAAATCTGACCTGTATCACTAGACCCCTTTTTTAAAGTTGCCAACAAGATCTTTTTTCAAGTTTATGTAGTACAATTCTGAAAGTATATGCGGTTGTCTGAACTGGAAAAGGAACGTCATTAGAAGGATCATTAGTTTGTTCTAGAATAGTAATTCAACCTTTTTGAGCCTAGTGTAATTTTCCAGATTTCTAATGATCTCCAATTTAATTAATGCAATTAGCCATAATTTTTTTTCATCATTTCATTAAGTAATAAGACAGTGAAATATGTGATACAGAGTTTCTCCTTGTAATTACTACTATTAGAAAAGGGAAGTCATGGAGCAGATAATTCATAGTCACTCAGAGGTTTAGCAGACATCTTCCTTCATGTTGCTTATCTTCATTAAAAAAAATATGTAAATAAACTTGTTTACAATCTGCTATTTGTATACTGTATGGATGAGTAGATACAATGCCATGGATGTGGCTACTAGAAAATGGCAGAAGTTGTTATATGCTAATGCCTTTGCACCTGTATCCTTGTGAATTTGGACATGCTGCCAGATCACTTTGTTGTATATTAGGCTACTGTAACACACTTTACATGGGGTACTTTTGAAGACCGTTTGGAAACTTCAACTGGTGCAGAATGCAACCGCATGGGCAGTAACTGGCGCCAGATATATGGGAAATGCCACAACACTGCTGCATGAGCTGCACTTGTTACCAGTGTGTTTCTGGGTGCAATTCAAGGTGCTGGTGATTACCTATAAAGCCTTGTATGGCTTGGGACACCATACCCAAAGGATCACCTTTTCCCAAGAGTTTCTACTCATCTAATTAGATCAAATAGGATGGGCATGCTGCAGATCCCATCCGCCAAGAAATGTCAGCCTACGGGCACTGGAAGACAAGTTTTTCTGCAGCAGCTCCTGCTCTGTGGAATACCATCTCTTTGGAGATTAGAATGGCCCTAACCCTAAGCTTTAAAGACCTAGCTATGCTCCCGAGCCTGGGACGCTACATACACCAAGGCCACACCTCCTGGCCATATTGTTAACAGATCAGATGTTTTGCTTTGCATGTACTCAAATTAGACCATTAGTAGTTTTTACAGTTATAAAATGTTTTAATAGTAATATATGTTTTTGAATTGTGAACCACCAAGTGTTGTTTGCTGGGATATGCAGCTACAGGAACCAATTAAACAAATAAAAAAATATTGCAGACTCAGTCATTGGTAAATGTCACCCTAAGCATATGAGGCCCCATCTGAAAGATTTTACTTGTATAGAAGTAAAGTCCCTGTGTTGGCAAAAGGATCAGTGCAGCACATTTCGCTAAGTTTGAAGCAGAAAGAAGTCAGAAATGCTAGGTTGCATTTTAAATGGTTCTGCAAGTAGGTTGCCATATAAATGTCATACATAAACAAATAAAAAGAATGAAATCAAGTGATTTCCTAAGGTGTTTAAGAGAGGAAGTGGGCAAACCCACTGTCTGTTTGAAGGTACTAAATTGTGCTTTAGGCATGATTTTATTTATTTTATTTTGTAGTTTATGTATTAAATTTATGATTTCCCCCTGGCTCCTAAAGCTCTAAAACCTGCCGGGGATCTCTGTCTTATGGTCTGCTATAGGAAAGCCTCTGTCTGGAACAGTTGTGGGTAATCCTGACCCTCTACTTGCTCCAGAAAGGCATTCAAAGGAGCCAATTCATTCACCAGCTCCTCTTTCCAGTGTTCTGCTCTTGACAGAGCCATCTTCAATCCACCATTTCTTCCCTAGAAATCCAACAGCTGAAAATGAAAGATAACAGGTGTTTTTTCTTGAAGGAAATGGGAATAGCTTTGCAAGTTTAGCAATTCATCCTAAAACATGCAATTCTGAACATTTGTTGGACTTGATCTATAAACTCTTAATGAAGTATGAATTAGAGTCCAACCAGATCAAAGACTGTATAATTAAATGAATGTGGAATCTGAATATGGTAATAGAGACATAACAATGGAAATTTCAATGAAAGAATATTAATTCTTTTTTCTGAACAGAAGCTTTCTGTAGCACTGCGCAAACCTCATTAAAACAGCAAAATGAAGCAGTCATTCGTTCTCAGCCCAATTCAAAATAGAAGTAGCTTCTGAGTTGCCACCTTGTGTCCCTGGAATACATTGTGGCAACTCAAAAGCTACTTCTATTTTGAATTGGGCTGAGAACAAATGACTAGCCCAAGGTCACCCATGCCTAAAATGGGACTAGAACTCACACTCTCCTGGTTTCTAGCCTGGTGCCTTAATCACTAGTCCAAACTGGCTCTCCTGTTATGGACAGTTAATGGTAGACTTCAAGAAGCAGGAAAATTAAAAAAGAGGGAGAAGGAGCCTCTGCACAGTTCTTTGTGCAATCATAAAGAATACTTCAATCTATTCTCCACCTCCTCCTGCATTAATTGTAATCTTGACATGCATCTTAAAGATATTAATGAATATAATTTTATAATAAAATTCAAAGCATAGCAGAATTCAAGGCAAACTATTCAAAATATCTTTGTAGCCTGAGCTCTGATAGTAATTCTGAATGACTTTGACACCCACCCACACCCACACACACCCACAAAGAGAGAGAGAGAGGGAGAGAAAGAGAGAGAGACAGAAACATTTAAACTTGCTTGACTTTGGTTATTTGTTACATTGACTAATTTAGTTGGGCAACCATTTAAGTTAATTATGAGATTACCCATTGTTCATAATAGATTAGGATGAATTAATTACAAGAATGCTCATTAAAAGCATGTCTGCTGTATCAGCATATTAGAACTACACAGCAGGGAGAATAGGTTTGGTGCATTGTTACATTAAAGGTAAGCTCACATTATGATCAAAGTCATCTGGGTGAACTGGAACTGTGGAAGTTACAGGAATTAAAATATCTTTTGACCTCCAGAATTTGGACTACTTTTCTGAGCGCTGAGGCTATAAATTTAACTGCACCAAAATATTGTAAGGGGCTAAATTTAGATTTAAATGAATTAATTCGTTTCAGAAAAATAATCTCCAACAGGTGATAGATTCAGTGGATATTCAATGTTCTTGCATAGATACATGTCACTGAAGAGAGAACGTGATATTTTGCTTTGCTTTGTTTATTGAAAAGAGCAATGGATTTTGTCCTTTTACATTGTCTGCAGTCTTCTATGTTTATTTCTAAATCCTAAATACTATGGGATAGAGATCTGTCCCCACATTCTTTGTAAAATGCCATATACATGCATGATGTAGGAATAATAAGAACTAACGAGAAGTAGGAATTCTAAAGTCAAGTTCTATTCCCCTAGGAATAGTTATAGATCCATTTGCACAAGTAAGAACATTAAGACTAATCCTCATTTTTAGCCTTACCCTATCTATTATAAGAAAACTGAATTGGACTATGGATGTTGACATGCATAACTTAAAATAGAAGATTGGTAGCAAAACAACACAGGACATTTCTTAGCAATTAGGGATGTGTTGTCTTTTTAAAACAATGTCAAACTTAAAAATGGTTGGACTTTAACTCCCAGAATTTCTCAGCTAGAACATAAGGTACAATTGAGGACTGTATATGTGAATCTGATTGGGGTAAATTGGAGTCACATGGACATATGATTTTAATTTTCTTTTATTTCATTTCATTTCATTTCATTTTATTAAATTTGTATACCGCCCTACTCCCGAAGGACTCAGGGCAGTGAACAGCCATGAAATAAAACATATAAATACAAAATTTAAAATAGAAATAAAACAAGTTAGATAAATTTGGCTGAACCATATTTAAAACCCCAATAATTTAAAACCAAATTTAAAATTCCCATTTAAAAGAGGAGAAGTTTAGGTCAGGCCGGCTTGCTGGAATAGGAACGTCTTCAGCGTGCGACGGAAGGTACGCAGATCCGGAATCCTCCGTATCTCGGGGGGGGAGCTCGTTCCAGATAGTAGGTGCCCCCACAAAGAAGGCTCTCCCCCTGGGGGCCGCCAGTCGACATTGTTTGGCCGACGGCACCCGGAGGAGCCCCTCTCTATGGGAGCGTACTGGTCGGTGGGAGGCTATTGGTGGTAGCAGGCGGTCCCGTAGATAACCAGGTCCTAAGCCATGGAGCGCTCTAAAGGTGATGACCAAAACCTTGAAGCGCACTCGGAAGACCACCGGGAGCCAGTGCAGCTCGCGCAGGAGAGGCGTTACATGGGAGCGCCACGTCACTCCCATCACCACCTGCGCGGCCGCACTCTGCGCCAGTTGGAGCCTCCGAGTGCTCCTCAAGGGGAGCCCCATGTAGAGAGCGTTACAATAGTCCAGACGGGAGGTGACGAGGGCATGAGTGACCGTGCATAACGAGTCCCGATCCAGAAAGAGACGCAACTGGCGAATCAGGCGAACCTGATGAAAAATCCTCCCGGTCACGGCCGTCAAGTGCTCTTCTAAAGACAGCCGTGAATCCAGGAGGACACCCAAGTTGCGAGCCCTCTCCGTGGGGGCCAATGCTTCGCCCCCAATAGTCAGCGATGGCACCAGCTGACTATATCGGGATGTCGGAAACCACAGCCACTCGGTCTTGGATGGGTTGAGTCTGAGCCTGTTTCTCCCCATCCAGATCCGTACGGCCTCCAGGCACTGGGACATCACTTCAAGGGCATCGTTGGGGTGGTCTGGGGTGGAGATGTACAGCTGGGTGTCGTCAGCGTACTTACTTTTACTTATTTCTTTTGTTTTAACATATGGTCTTATTACTGTTTTGTGTTTTACATGTTGTATTCTGATATGGCCTAAAGGCTAATCAATAAAGTATTACATTACAACAAGGTCTCTCTCCTCTTTACATACTCCAGCCTCTGTCCTTACTAAAATGCAGTGGTGAAATCTAAAATTTGTTACTATCGGTTCTGTGGGCGTGGCTTGGTGGGGGGGGGAGTAATGTGACTGGGTGGGCATGGCCAATTTTTTTTCTTATTAAAACCATTTTTTCTACAACCTCTTCGGCGAAGGGGTTGTAAAAAAATGATTTCAAAAGGCTCTGACGATCTCAGCTGAGTTGCCTGATTGGCAGAGGCTTTTTTTCTTTTAAAAGCTTCTGCTGATCAGGCAACTCAGCTTGGATCGTGAGAGGCTTTTAAAAGAAAAAATGCCTCTGCCGATCAGGCAACTCAGCTGGGATCATCAGCTGACGATCCCTTTGACGATTCCAGATGAGCCGCGCAATCATCAGATGCTTTTTTTTTACTTTTAAAAGCATTTTTTTGGCCGAAGAGGTTGTAGAAAAAATGCTTTTAAAAATTAAAAGAAAAAGCCTTTGATGATTGTGCGGCTCAGCTGGGCATGGGGGGGTGGGAGGGGGCAGGGATTTTTGCTACCAGTTCTCCGAACCACCCGCCTCCATTGCTACCAGATCGGGTGATCCGGTCCGAACTGGGAGCATTTCACCCCTGCTAAAATGTGATGTCCAGAATTGGTTACAATGTTTTACATGCTATCTGAACCATACAGAGTAGAAAGAATGTATGACTTCCTCTGAAACTATGCTCCTGTTTATGCAGCCTAGGATTAAATTTGGTCTTTTTGCAGCTACATTAAATAGTTGGCTTCTGTCTAGTCTGTGATCTATTGAGACAATTAAAGAGTCTTTTCAAATGTATTTTTCAAGTTTACAGTAGTCCTTTTCCCCATTGCTCTGGTGCCCTATATTTATGCCTCTGGTTTTTCATATTTAAATGTAGGATTTGTTCCTCTACAAATTTCATTTGGCTAGGTTTTTTCAGTTATTGTCCAGTTTTTTTATAGATCCTCTTGAATCTTGACATTGTCTCTACTGCTAAGCCTTCAATCTTTGTGTTATCTGCAGTTCTGCTTATGTTATTTATCACATTTCTACACTATCTATCTCACCTAAGTGAGCTATAGTATTTCATAACCTCTCAATCAATTTTACATGTATGTTGAACAGCAGAAGGTTTCTCTCATCAGGTGTGAGACCAATGTTTCTCTCATACCGAATGCAGAGCTATATTTGCCCATCTCGTCTAGAATCCCATGGGAGATTTTATCAAATACTTTCCTAGATGTCCATTATGTCTATTGCATTAATGTGGTCAATTAAACTGGATGCTGTCTCAAGAAAAATGAATGCCTGTGGGGAATTTACTTCGATATTTTAGCATTTCATATTAACTGACATTGGTAACTTATTACCAAAACAAGCAATTTTTTTTAGGCCTTTTTAACTTTCTACTACTAGAGTTTCAGGCTAATCCACATATGTCTTCCAGAGCTGAAGTTCTTGTGTGCATTGCAAACCTCTGCAAGGATTTGCAAAGAATATATCTACTGATTTAACAAATGACTGATGTGGTTGACATAAAAGAGATAAAATGTGATGATGTGGTTGAGATAAAAAAACCCTGCTGCTGTGAGTATACAGAGCACCCTAACACTTCAAACAAAAGCACAGATTATCCAGTTCACCTTCTTATGCAATTCGTTAATGATACAAACACACACATACATACACCATTTAACACATTCACATTCATAGCCGCACATAACACATTTTTAATATGACCTCCTTTGTACTTACATGACCATAATGTAAATATTTAACAATTACATTTCAGCTAAGACAATAATGTGCATTGTATATATTTATCAAAGATCGTGCTTGAAAGTGAGTATTTGGGAAATAAGAATGCCAAAGAAATCCAATGTTTTGTGTGTTCTAAAGTATTTATTCCTATCATTTTACTTCTCAGTGGCTAAGCTGTCTAAAGCCTATTTGCCTTCTTCATTGACTCTCTTGGCTGATTTACATGGCTGTCTCTTTAACTAATTAGGACTCCTTGTTTGCTCTGCTATACACTACTGAGACCTTTGAGCAACCTTCTACTTTATTTTGCACATCTCTGAAAAGCTTCATCTTCACTCCCATTTGCTTGCTGCAGTCTGCTGAAGTGATAACTCATTAAGATGAGTCAGACTCTTTGTATCTAAGGGGGATGATTTAAATTATTGATATGTTTTTTTTAAAAAATAAGAGATTGAACAACCAGTCTGAAATGGTATAGGGTCCTGCCTGAACAGGGGGTTGGACTAGAAGACCTCCAAGGTCCCTTCCATATCGGTTATTCCATTCCATTCCATTCTACATAAATATGGTGTGATGAGAACATTATGATCTAAATATGGAAACTGGCTAAATTAAGGAACAATAACAATAATAATGCCCAGAGTCCATGAAAGGTTGGGCACTATACAAATTTAAATCATCATCATCATCTGAAACTGTTTTATTCCAGAGCTAGGCTATAGCTTGGAAATATCCTTGCAATGATAATTGGGAGATGTAGCTCACCAAAAATCCACAATTATCACTTATGCAAATTGTACATTTGTGGAACCCCTGAAGGCAACTCAACACTTTTTGTTTGTCAGTTTATTGAATAGTCAGCTGATCATATCAAGACACAACCCGACATCAATTAACAAAAGGATCAAGCAGGTGTAAATATGCAAAGCTAGAGAACAAAGTATATTACAATAAATACATCGTTTTTACACGTGACTTTAAACTGTGCTATGATATCAGTTCTCTGTTGAACAGCCCTGGTAGCACAGCAGACTAAAGCACTGTTATTAACATCAGCTGCCTGCAATTACTGCAAGTTCAAATCTCACCAGGCTCAAGGTTGACTCAGCCTTCCATCCTTTCTAAGGTAGGTAAAATGAGGACCCAGATTGTGGGGGCAATAAGCTGACTTTGTATAAAATATACAAAAGTATGAAGGCTATTGCTTAACGCATTGTAAGCCGCCCTGAGTCTCCGGAGAAGGACGACATATAAATCAAATTAAAAAAAAATTTTTTTTAACCAAAAATCTTTACAGTCCTTCTGGCTACATATTTGTTAGCACCCTTAAGGTGGGTTTCTCTTCAGATCATATAAAATAGGCTTACTTAGGCGGTTCTAAATACTGGGTCCTTGGTAAAGAATGTAATTGGCATTTAAATAAGAGATTTGCTATGTCTTCTATATCTGGGTATCCTCATATATATTTTCATTATATGGCATATGTTGGAATGACCCATACTTTATCAAAACTCAAATACTTATCGCGGTAAGTGTTGTTCTTCGATAGGGTACCAACACAATGTCTGATATTCCCCTTGTAGCAATGTATTATTTCTGGCAAACCATTTTAAAGATTTGGTGCTTGCAAGCAACTCTAGATTTTGGGTGCTAATATCCAAGGTTCTGTGTTTGAAGATTGATGACCAGAAAAGAGTAGATCTTGGACTGATAGTCCATGCTGTGACATGATTTTTGTCATCCAAAAACTAGATTATGAAATTAGACAAAGTGATGGAGAA